>NC_046660.1:10909824-10938693 GCF_010883055.1 Belonocnema kinseyi
TATATCTAGTCGGGAGTGGTGCTGACTGAAAACAGATGATTTGGAGCGATTCGCGCGCTATATGTTGGTCATTCTAAGGACTTATTGAACTACCCTCGTATTTTAGGTGACGTTTAAGTAAAAAAAAACGTGAAAAAGAAGAGAATAAGGAAAGAAAACTGTGGAATAACATTTAAAACAAACAGTAAAGTTTATTTTTTATACTGTCAAAATATGAGTATAAAAAATTGACATTTTGTTTAAAAAATAAAGTTAATTTTTCATTGAATACCTTTTAATTGCGGACTATAAACTTTTAAATTCAGACTACACATAAATGTAATATTTGAAAAATGTTATATCACTATTTTCACACTATTCGCACTATTTTTTATGTTTGAAGAAAGTCCGAGATCTGAACGGTTTTAAGTTGACCGCGAAAAATGAACAGCCGAGAATTAAAAATCATCTATCGGATAGACATCCTGATAAATAATATGAGTAAATTTTTAAGGGCGTGTGATACTTTACCATATGAGCAATTTAGTTTCGCACCCTTTGTATACAGAATTTTCAGTTTTAAAAAAAAAAAAATAATAATAGCCATGAAGAACGATCACGCGGATGTCTGGACACTAATATTTTGCTGAAAAATTAAAAATTGCGGATGAAAAGTGTGGGGAACTAAATGCTCCTATGGAAAAATATCACATGCCTTTAAGGGCATCTGATACTTCGTCGTGTGGTAAATCGGCTCCAGTTCCCTCGGCTTTTTCCCACAAAAACGATAATTTTCAAAAACTGAATTCGGAAATGCTATAAAATATTATAACGGACGTCTCCGAATTCTTTTTTTAGGGATATTAACATAAAATGTTATTGTGTTTAATAAAACTTTTATGGTTGTGGACGATTTTGAAGTTATTCTGATAATGTAGGTCTCTGTTGTACCGATGCTGTCGGTAGCCACTTAGAAATTATTTATGAAATAAACTTTTTTAATTGTCTACAAACAAAGTTAGTTTCGGGACATTAGTTACTATGTTTCTTTGCTTGTCCTAAGTTTTCACTCAAAAATATTGTGTAGTTTGGAAGTAAAGCCGGGGAGATTCGTAAGACATAACCTCATAATACACACACACACACATTAATCAAAATTAGCAAAAGTAAATTTTTTTAAATTATTCCACAAATCAAGAGTTCGGGGACGTCCGTTAGTATTTTCGCTATAATTTCTCAGATTTTGAAGACAAAATATTTATTATTGTTGGGAAAAAGCCGTGGAAATCTAACACTAGTAAAATCGATAATTTTCTATGTATCTCCATACCCTTAAGATTGAATCTTCTGAAATAAAAATGAAATTTTTGAAATGTCCAGACCACCAGTTTATCGAGTTCTCCTGACGGGCCTTGTGTGGATATGCAAGGCGAGTCCGTGAGACTTCTGCCTGGAAAGACGTCATCTGAAGATGGTGAACGAACAACTCTCTTACAGAACGAAGAGAATTCTTAACACTTGCAGAACGGCCGATGGAATGGGGCATCGGTTGAACATCAAGAGACAGCCACAAAATTGCACAACAAAGGTCAGGAAAGTTTAGCGTGACACACGCTAAAACGTTTTTAGCTATAACTATTGAATTACTTAGGTTTAGGATACAAGTCGCAATCCTCTGTGTATTTTAAATTGCATTCAATTGATATTTATTGGTATAAATATCATTATTTAATCACGCAGCGTTAAAGCTGTACCCATCCCTGTCATTTGAGATGAGATTTATTACACTCAGGGACTGGATGTCAAATTTTCACCACCTCCACCCATTGTAAGAAAGAATGGTCATTCCAATAAACTAGGGGAGAAGTCTACAGTAGATAATTCATCTACAGTTGATAATCATTTCAAAATAATTCATTTAATAGTAGAGTGAACTCCCACGTATTCCAAGGGCCGTGAAACGTAAAAATTCGGATATTTCAAATCTGCAGGGTTATTTTTGTCAAGCGACGTTTATTGGCCGCTCCACACTTCGGGCCTCTTTTTAATTGGCCAGCCACTGACGCGGACGAGACCGTACAAGGGCAGTGGTGGGAGTGAATAGACATCACCACTTGCAATAGGCAAGCGGGAGATACTTGGAATAAGTGATAGTTCACTCTAAGTAGTATATTAAAATTAATTATTTTACAAAAATTATTACCCTAAATGAATGACTATCTACTATAGATTTATTATCTACATAAATTTAGCTCACATGAACAAAAACGGCAAGTACAAACCGAGGATCATTAGTCGTTAAATCTCGCGTAGAATTCAATTTTAATTTTGCAAACGGCCAACATTGTCGTTCAAAAGAGCCTTACTTCCAGTCGTGCTCAATCTATTAGGGTGCCCATTATAAATTAAATATTTTTGAAAAATAAAAGCCCCCCACCCCAGTGTATACATTTTAAGAAAGTAATTAACTCCCATTTTTGTCATATAATTATTGATTAAAGTTATGTACAGTATAAGACTTAAAAAGAAACAAATATGTTTTAAAATGTTTAAAAATTGCAGAATGGAAATACCGTAGTTACTTAAATTCTAACAAATGTTGTGGAAACCCCCTTAAATTATTATTTTGGAAAAAACGCCATCCTATTGTATCTCTCTTTAAAAAAAAAGTTTTTTTGGATATGCTCAAAGCATTTAAAGAAAAAATTCGTTTCTTTTTTGCTTTTTGCGTCCGACTTTTTTGCGAAAATAACATTTTTTTTAAACATGAACATTTGAACCTAGAGAATACAATTTTTTTAGTTTTTCACGTCCAGAATCTATTTGCTCTTACCTTTTTTATCTTAAATACTTTTATGGACAGTATTTCACTTTTTTTATAAAACGGGATTTTAACAAAAAATCTCTTAAATTATGAACGTGCAATTATATAAAAAACAGAATAAATTTTCAAGAGTTTAAAAAATAGATGGTAATTTTTTATAATAGGTTCAAAGTTTTGAAACGTTTAAACATCATTGGTTTGAAATTAAAAGTGGTTATAAGTTTTAAAAAATGTCAAGGATATGTTCAAAGTATTTAAAGAAAATTTAAGTCCGAAATTTTTCGCTCTTACCTTTTTGAACTTAGATTTTCATGGACAGATTTTCACTTTTTTTTCTAAAGAAAGAGGGATTTTTTTCGGATTTTCTCTTAAGTTTTAAATATATTTAACTATTTGGTTAAAAATGAACTGCATACATTTTTTATTATTAATCCTTTTGGGAGCGTTCACATGTTACATAAAATTTTAAACATTCTTTTTGTATTATGTTTAAAACATAATAAACGTTTTAAAAATAAAAAAAAGGTGTTTAAGATAAAATATTATCAAGAAATAAATAAAACAATATTTTCATGCAAGACTGAATGCTTTTTCAATATTTTCTTATTTCATACAAATATTCTAATTCAAATTTATAAATTTAAAACTTGTTTCAATATCATAAAGAATAGAAAATAATATTAATAATGCAGTATCAAAATTTCAAATAACTATTTATTTTTAAAAAGTTTTTAAACCATTAAATTCGAGCTGAAATCGAATTTTAAAGATTAAGCACAAGAAAATATGTATTATCAATTTGTTTCTAAATTTATATGAATATAACTCTTATAAGATTTTTGAGAATAATAAAAAAAAATTTATGAATATTTCAGATGTGTCAAAAAAGATTCTAGAAGATTTCCAAAAATTTTGATTTTATTTGATAGGATTTTACAAAGTATTATGAAAAAATCGGGTCTTTTAAAAAGATGCTGAGAACATTTAGAAGTTTAGAAGAAATCAAAAAGTATTTCACAAAATTTTCGGAAATGTTTGCAAATTTTTTATTATTTCTAATCTATTTAAAACGTCTTAAGTTCCTAAAAAATATTTTCAACTGTCTCGATTTTTTCTTAAAATTTTGAATAATCATTCAAAATATAAAAAAATTGACTTATAATCTCATAAATTTTGCCAGGAATTTTAAGGAAATTTGTTTTTTCTCTTGAAACATTTTCAAATTCTTCTAAATCTTTTAAAGTTATTTTCTTGAAATCTTTAAAAATCTACATTTCTAAAATTTGTTTCTAAGTTAAACATCTTATTTGAATCTTCCATTCTCAATTTCTCTTAAAATTAATTTTTCAAAATAAAAAAAAAATCATAAAAAATTTTCACACGAATTTTAAGAAAATTCTTTTTTTAATCTTGTTGGATATTTTAAATCTTCGAATATTAAAAAACTGAAAATAAAAAATTATTTTAATTATTCCTAGGATCCTACAAATTTTATTTTTTATTTTTGTGAAACTTTATAAAATTCTTTAAAAATCTTTGCAGATTTAAATTATTTTTTAGTCGTTCCAAAACTTTTGAATAACTCTTAAACTTACTCAGTTTTTTCTAAAGTTATGTGATATGGTAAAATTGCAAAATTTTACTTCAAATATCTTTTACACTCTTTTTAAAAATTTCTGGAAATCGTTTTGTAATTTTTTTCAATTTTCTCTTAAAATTAATTACAAAACATTCATTAAACATTTTTCTATGAATCTTAAGAATATTTTTTGCATTCTGTTGACACCCAGCAAAATTCAGTTCACCTGAACAAATTTTTATCCAGAAATATTTAAAAAAAAAGTAATGTCTTCAAATCTTTCATAAGTCTTAAAACGCTTCTAATTTCTTTGTGAATTCTTCAAAATAAGTTTTTGTCTGTAATTCATTTTTTCGCAAAAAACGAAAATATTTTTCTTTAATAATATAACTTCCAAAGTTCTTAGTTTAAAAGTGAAAATATCTTAAAACAAACAAGATAAGGACAATAAATGTGTACGACAAAAAATAAACTGTTTTTCGTCAATAATGTAGTTTCTAACATTCGTAATTTTAAAGAAACATGAGAAAAAATGCATTTTTTCTTCAAGTGCTTCGAGCATGTCCTAAACAATATTACTATTAAAAATTATTTTTAAACAAAAAAGTTTTTAAAATATCCAAATATTGCATATTTTTTTATCTAGCACATGTAATGCAAATTTGATGGGTAAAACTTTTATAAAAAAGATATGTAATTTAAAAATGTACATCCTATTGTATGTCTAATAGATCAAGTTACATAAATAATTTATTATGCATCCCTTATTTTTATAATAATTATTATCTGTTGAAAGATCATTGATATTTCGTTTTGTGAATCGACTTTCATAACATTTGTATATATTCTTTCCTTTCTTGTTCATTTCGCGCATAATTCATAATTAAAACATTTTTTCGGCGTGAAATATTTTCCTTTCCACGTTGATATTACATTTTTTCTTTTAAACGTAACGTTATGGGTACAGCTTTTTAGCTTAGACAACAAGAGACAAAAAACTAGTTTGTAAAAAAGTTTAAATAAATAGTGCGACTGAATTTATTCAAGTTTTAAGCACTTTTAAATAAAATATAAAGTCGCAAAGTAGATTATTTACTGTTTAAAAGACAATGTCATTTATAAACTGGAGGTACAAACCGTGTTACAGATTAAAGTTTAATCGTAAAATCCATTAAGGTTTAAATTTAAACAAGGAGGGGAGATTTGGTGTCAGGCTTTTTTTGCACTTAAATTTTTTAAAATGCAAATTCAAATGCAAATGTGCACTTTTTTTTTGCAGTGAAATAACACTTTGTCGATTTACCGAAAGCTTTATGAAATTGTGCGTAAGGCTCTGGTTGAATTTTATATTTTAGTGCCTTAACACTGAAAACATAAATGCCGAAATAGTATGAAAATTTGTGCCGTTCCGTTGATCGAGGTTCTTGAAATATTTTAGATTTTTTTCCCCATTTTCTTCAGTTAATAATTATCTTCATTTAGTAGGGTGATATTGTACTTTCGTAAAAAGTAGAAAGTAAGAAGGAACTAGAGAGACTTGAAGTAGTTTGGAAATTATTTTCTACATATAAAATTTTCGAGAAATCGAAAATAAATACGGAAGTCGCTGAGACATATCTTGGATTTTGATATGATCTTTCAATTAAAGATAGCGTCACTGGAAGTGTTGTTCACACGATGATATTAAAATCGAAATCGTGATTGTGGAAATCAGTAGTGGCAAATTATCGATATTTATATTGCCGAATATGGATGAATGAGATAAAAAGAAAAAAGTAGGTAGAAACTTTAAACAGTATTAGTAAAGAAAGCTTTTTTGTAACTAATTTTTATGACAAGATATGTGTGTGTTTTTAATAGAATTTAAGTCTAGATAATAGCAAAAGATTTCCGACTTAAAAATAATTGTGTTCTTTTTATTATAATTTTTATCGCAGCAACGTAATTTAATGAAGATTATCGATAATTTGCCATATCTAATCTTCTCTAGTTTCGAAAATAAAAAGTTGGTACTGCACTTAGAATTCAAGCTTGCAATTGATTTTATTTGATAATTTAAATTGATTATTTAACACCATGACAATCCTTGTAAATTGTGCCATTTAGTGTATTACTTTTTTTCGAAGTTATAGATATTTTCGAAATAGTTCTAGTGCAGTTACTGCTTTTTAAAAATATTTGAGCTACTTAAACAACTTAAGGACATTTTTTTCTTTTTCCTTGACAAAAAAAATACTTAGTAATAAGAGTGATAAAGTTTATACTCGTAAGGAACTTGTCTTCTGTTTTTATATCCGGAATATTGAAAACAATGTTTTAACACATTAGAGATTGTTATCGTTTTAAATTTTAATTGTTATTCATATTTATTGATATAGCACCAAAAGAGGATAAAAATCTGTTAGAGGATATTAAGGGATGACCTAATTTTACCAAAAAAGCGAAATTACGGAATTTTTGAAAATACCGAAAATATAATTACCGAAATAGAAAATGTCCGATGATTCAAATTATTTAAAAAAAAATACCGAAAAATGTTGATTAACAAAATTAGAATATTCTGAGGTTAAAATTTAAAAAAAAAACTAGAAAAGTTCAGAAATTTCGAGTTACCGAAATTTTACAACCCGAATTTTAGAACTCTTAAAATTAGTAATGACTGAAATTTCGAATTCTCCAAATTAGTAAATTTTAGAAATTTTAAAATACCAAAATATTAAATTCCCGAAATTAGTAAATACAGAATGTTAGAATTAGTAAATACGTATAACTATCGGACATGTTAAAATACCAATATTTTAAATTCTTAAAATTAGTAATCGCTGAAATTTCGAATTCTCCAAATTAGTAAATTTCAGAAATGTTAAAGTACCGAAATATTAAATTCCCGAAATTAGAAAATTCTCAAATTTAGTAAATTACATACATCTAAAATTCCCGAAATTAGTAAATACAGAAAGTTAGAATTAGCAAATTCGTATATAACTATCGGACATGTTAAAATACTAAAATTTTAAATTCTTAAAATTAGTAATCACTGAAATTTCGAATTCTCCAAATTAGTAAATTTAAGAAATTTCAAAATGCCGGAATATTAAAGTACCGAAATATTAAATTCCCCAAATTGGAAAATTCTGAAATTTAGTAAATTACAGAAAATTTAAATTCCCGAAATTAGTAAAGTACAGAAATTTCAAATACTCCAAATAAGTAAATTACCGAAATTGTATAATTATCGAAATTTTTATTTTCCCTTAATTAATAAATGACCGAAATGTTAAATTCCCGAAATTAATAAATAGCCGAAATTTTATATTGATTGGAATCTTGAAAACCAAAATTTTAAAAATCTCGAAATTATTATGTTATCGATTTTACAAAAAACTACACAAATTTTGAAACATCTATTTTTAAAATTCCAAAATTAGTAAATTTTTTATTTTAATAAATCGCGGGAATTTTAAATTATCGAAATTGGTAAAGTAGACACTTCAAATGACCGAAAGGTTAAATTATTAAAATAGTATAATGATCGAAATTTTTAGCTACGAATGATCAAAATCGAGAAATTAGTAAATTCTTAAATTTAATAAGTTACAGAAATTTCAAATTGACGAAATTAGTAAATTGCAGAAATTTTAAATAACAGAAATTATTAAATTACCGAAATTGTTTAATTATAATAATTTAAAAACAAGAATGTCCAAAATCCCGAATTTAGTATATAAGAAAAATTTGAAATTACCGAGATTAGTAAATTAAAGAAATCTAAAATTTCCAAAAATTTTTATTACCGAAATTGAAATATTCCTTTAAAGTAAAAGTTAAAGAAATCTAAAATTTTAAAAATGCCGAAATTAGTAAATTCTCGAATGTAGTAAATTACATCAATTTAAAATTCCTCAAATTAGTAAAGAACAGAAATTTTAAATACTCGAAATCGGTATATTACCGAAAATTTAAATTCCCGAAATTAGTAAATGGCCGAAATTGTATAATTATCGAAATTTTTAAACCCTTATTATTAAAATCCCGGTTTTACTAAATTATAGAATTTTCAAATTCCCCAAATTATTAAATGACCAAAATTATATAATAATTACAATTTTATAACCCGACATATAGAATATTTCAATTTCGATAATAAACAATTGTGATATTTTTTATTTCGTTAATTTTATTTTTTACTGCAATTTGAAATTTTGGGAAATTATAATTTTTTGTAAATCTACTTTTTTCTTTCTATTTTCGGTATTTATCAACATTAAGGTTTTTTGTTTTTTTGGCAAAACGGTGTCACCCCGATATTAATATGAAAATAAAGTAAATCGTTGAAATGAAACAGGTGCCCAGTGAATAATAAAAAAAAACTTATGTATTGTAATTATTACGACTAGGGATTGAGTGTTTGTATTTATTATTCTTTAATTACAGTTTTGTGCTCTTTGTGCATTAGATAGAATTTATTCGAGTTTAAAAATGCAGTATGCATGCGTATTATGTTAATGTTACTTTCTAGTGAAATTAAGTACTAAATCATGAACAACTCTGCTTACGCGCGATAGATTCTAAGTCTGTGTATTTCTAAGAGTGAGTTATTTTTATTTAAGACCAGTGATGGTTAAAATTTTGTGTATTTTCGTTGACTTTTTTACGCAGAAACGACTCGCGCCAAGTCGCGTAACAGGCTATCTAAATATTAAGGCGCAGCCAAAATGCTAAAATTAAGCGAATCGGTTCGGACTAGTGAAAAAAATTGCAGATTAGAATTAGAAAGTAGTGAAGAAATTACATTTTTAATCGGTCAATATCTTCTGCTCGGTTTTTCGATTTAAAAATTCAGAAAAATAATGATAGTAAGAAAAAATTATAAATTACAAAGATATTATTATATTTCTTTCATGGGTTACATTTTTATTTTGTGTAAAACGTTCAAAAATCGATAAATAAATTCAAAATTCCTAAATCTTAAAAAAATGCTAACACGTTTCTTCGGTACAAGCTGAAGAATTTTGATTGAAAAATATTCTGAATTAATAAAAAAAAATTGTTTTTAATTGATATTTTTCTACACAGAAGAGATTCATTTTCAATCCGAAAATATGAATTTTTAAGAAAAAGTTTAACTTTCAACCAAAAAAGACGAATTATCAACAAAATACTGAAATTCTCATAAATTTTTAACCAAGAGGATTAATTTTCTTTAAAAAGGAATTTTTTTATACAAAATACATGAATATTCAACAGATTTAACAAATTAGTTCATTTTTTAATCAAACTATTAATTTTCCTAACAAATTGTTGAATTGTCGATAAAAAAATACAAATTTTCAACAAAAAGTTGAATTTTTAACCAAAAAAGGATGGCTTCTTAAAAAAATTGTTGAATTTTCAACAAAAAAGTTCAGTCTTCAACGATACATTTAAATTTTCAACTAAAACGGACCATTGTTCAATAACAACAGAATCTAAATGATATTGTTAAATTTTCAAACAAAGAGATTAATCTTCAATAAAAAAAGTATATTTTACAAATTATTAAGTATAACATTTTTCATTTAGAATTTACCTTTTTTGGTATAAATTTGAACGATGGTTGAAAATGAACTATATTTTCGAAAATTCCACTGTTGTGTTTAAAGTTAATTTTTTTAAATTAAAAATTTAAATTTTTGGGTTTAAAATTAAACTGTTTTGCAGCAAAATAGTATTTTTGGCTTTAAAATTCAAATATTTGGTTCAGAATAACTTTTTTTTTGTACATTCACATTGTCAGGTTAAACATTTGAATATTTTGTGAAAAAATCGTCTTGCCATGAAAATTAACTTTTTTTTTTGATAACTCAACTGTTTTGTAGAAATACCGTCTTTTTGCTTGAAAATTAAAATATTTTCTTGAAAATTAACCTTTTATTGAATATTCAACTGTTTTGTAGAAAAATCATCTTTTTAACATACAAATTTAACTATTTGGTTCAAAATTAGCTTCTTGTTTGAAAATTCACTATTTCAAATTAATAATTCAACTTAAAAAATAGTATTTTGGCTTGAAAAGGCAACTATTTGGTTAAAAATGAATTTTTTTGTTGAAAACTTAAATATTTTGTAGAAAAATTGTATTATTGGCTTAAAAATTCAAATATTTGGTTAAAAATAAACTTTTCTAATTAAACGTTCAATTTTGATTTTAAAATTTAAATGTTTGGTTGAAAATTAACTTTCTTGTTAAAACAATTCACTATTTCAAATTAAAAATTCAACTGTTTTTTAGAAAAATCGTATTTCCGCTTGCCAATTCAAATATTTGGTTTAAATTTACTTTTTTAAATTAAATATTACCATTTTCAGGTTGAACATTCATCTGTTTTATAGAAAATTCGTCTTGTGGCTTAAAAATGTAAATATTCGGTTAAAAATTAATTTTTTCTCAAGTTCAAAATTCAACTGCTTTGTAAAAAAAGTCGCCTTTTAACTTGAAAGTTCAACTATTTGGTTCAAAATTAACTTTTTTTGAAAATTCACTATTACAAAATAATAAATCAACTTAAAAAAAAGTCTTTTGGCTTGAAAATTCAACTATTGGTTAAAAATTAATTTTTTTTGTTGAAAACTTAAATATTTTGTAGGTATTTTTGGCTTAAAAATTCAAATATTTGATTAAAAATTAACTTTTTTATTAGAAGTTCAATTTTCTGTAGAAAATTCGTCTTTTGACTTAAAAATTCAAATATTTTGTTGAAAAATAACTAATTTTTTAAAAATGATTCAATATTTAAAATTAAAAAATCAATTGTTTTGTTGAAAAGTAACTAATTTCTTAAAAATAATTTACTATTTCAAATTAAAAAATCAATTGTTTTGTAGCAAAATGGTAGTTTTGGCTTGACAATTAAAATATTTGGTTAAAAATAAACTTTTTTTATTAAACATTCAATTTTTTTAAAAGTCGTCTTTTGATTTAAAAATTTAAATATTTGCTTGAAAATGAAGTTGTTTGTTGAAACAATTCACTATTTCTAATTGAAAATTCAACTGTTTTTTGTAGAAAAATCGTCTTTCGGCTTGAAAATTCAAATATTTGGTTCAAATGAACTTTTGATTATTAAACATCACCATTTTCAAGTTGAACATTCAACTGTTTTATAAAAAATTATCTTTTGGCTTAAAAATTTAATTATTTAGTTGAAAATGAATTTTTTTTTGAAAATTCAACTGCTTGGTTAAAAAAATCGTCTTTTTAACTTGAAATTTGAACTTCTTGTTTGAAAATTACATCTTTCTGGTGAAAACTCAACCGTTTTGTGAAAAAGTCGCCTTTTAGGCTTAACTATCCAAATATTTTGTCAAAAATTAACTATTTATTCAACAGTCACAGGTTAAACATACAACTGTTTCATACCAAATGCTTCTTTTAGCTTAAAAATGTAAATATTTTATTAAAAATTTATTTTTCTGTGTCGCAAATTTAACTGTTTTGTAATAATTTCGTCTTTCGACTTGAAAACTCAACTATTTGTTTTAAATTAACCTTTTATTGAAGATTAACATTTTCGGGTTGAACATTCGACTTTTTTATGGTACATTCGTCTTTTGGTTTCAAAATTTAAATATTTGGTTCGAAATTAACTTGTTTGTTAAAAAATGTACCATTTTAAATTAAAAATTTAACTTTTTTTTTGAAAAATCGTCTTTTGGCTTTAAAAGTGAACTAATTGATTGAAAATTAAACTTTTGGTTGAAAACTTAATTGTTTTGTAGAAAAATGGTATTTTTGGCTTGAAAATTTAAATATTTGGTTAAGCATTTACTTTTTTTTATTAAATGTTCCATTATTTATAGAAAATTCGTCTTTCGGCTTCAAAATTTAAATATTTGGTTGAAAATTAACTTTTTTGTTAAAACAATTTAATATTTCAAATTAAAAATTCAACTGCTTTTTAGATAAATCGTCTTTTGATTTGAAAATTCAAAAATTTGGTTTCAAAAAAATTTTTTTGATTAAACATTACGATTTTCAGGTTGAACATTCAACTGATTTACAGAAAATTTGTCCTTTGGATTAAAAATGTAATTATTCGGTTGAAAATTAATTTCTTTTAAGTTGAAAACTCAACCAACTAAGTTGCATTTAAAAAAATAATTATTTTCTTCCAAAACGAGACATAATTTTAACAAAAGAAATTAATTTAAATCAAGAGTATTAATTTTCTTGCAAAGAGACAAACATTTAACAATATACGTAAATATTTAACAGATTGAAAAACGTACTTCAACTTCTAATCAAATAATTAATTTTATAGAAAAATTATGTTTTTGGCTTGAGAATTCAAATATTTGGTTTAAATTAACTGTTTGATTAAAAATTATAATTTTTAGGTTAAACATTCAACTGTTTAATAGAAAATTTTCTTAAAAATTTAAATATTTGGTTGAAAATTAATTTTTGTATTTTGAAAATTCAACTACTTTGTATAAAAATCGTCATTTTAACTTGAAAGTTGAAGTATTTGTTTCAAAATTAACTTTTTTTTGTTGAAAACTTAACCATTTTATAAAAAAATCATATTTTTGGATAAAAATTCGAATATTTTGTTGAAAATTAACTCTGTATTCAATATTCACAAGCTTAAAATTCAACTGTTTTATATAAAATGCTTCTTTTGGCTTAAAAATGTAAATATTTGATTATAATTAATTTTTCTATGTTAAAAATTTAACTGTTTTTTTTTAGAAAAATCGTTTTTTGGCTTCAAAATTCAACTGTTTGGTTGAAAATAAACTTTTTTGTTGAAAACTTAACTATTTTGTAGAAAAATTGTCTTTTTAGCTTGAAAATTCAAATATTTGGTTCAAATTAACTTTATTATTAAACGTTAAAATTTTTAGTATAAAAATTCAACTGTTTTGTAAAAATTCATCTTATGGCTTGAAAATTCAGATTTTTGTTAGAAAATTCTACTTTTTTCTAGAAAAATCTTCTTTTTTGGGCTAAAATTCCAATATTTCAGTACAAATTAATTTTGTTTGGAACATTTACATTTTAATTTTAAAAATTCAACTATTTTGTAAAAATTTTGTCTTTTGACTTGAAAATTCGAATATTTCGTTAAAATTAACTGTTTTATAGAAAATTCGTCTTTTGGTTTAAAAATGTAAATATTTGATTGAAAATTTATTTTTCTACGTTGAAAATTTAACTGTTTTGTAAAAAAAGTCATCTTTTTGACTTAAAAGTTTAACTATTTGTTTGAAAATTACCTTTTGACTTGAAAATTCAAATATTTGGTTCAAATCAACTTTATTATTGAACTTGAACTAGTTCATTATAAAAAGTCAACTGTTTTGTAAAAATTTATCTTTTGGCTTGAAAATTCATTTTTTTGTTAGAAAATTCTACTTTTTTCTAGAAAAATCTTCTTTTGTGGCTTGAAATTCAAATATTTCAGTGAAAATTTATTTTCCTCGAAGATTTGCATTTCAATTAAAAAAATTCCAATGTTTTGGTAGAAAAGTCTTATTTCGGCTTGAAAATTCAAGTATTTGGTTAAAAATTTTAATTTAAAATTCCTATTTTTATACTGAAAATTCATCCGTTTTGTAGAAAATTAGTCTTTTATTCTATATTAAAACCCAAAAACCAAAATAGAAGATATTACAGATTGCAAAATTATTTATATACTTTTTTCAGCTACGAACCTTTACATTTTTTCAGTGGGCCGAAACGATTGGATTAATTTGATCATTTTCACTTCGCCCCACTAAATATACTCGCGTTAATATATCATGTGAGTATGAAAAGTCAAGAAAAGTCTGTGAAAGTTACAAAGTTGAGGACTTGAATTAGAATTTCTAGAATTTTTAGCTTTGAAAAATGTTGACAAGATTTTCATATTACTTTTTAATGTTACTGTTGTCAATTTTAGTCCTCTAAACTTTGAATTCCTGGCTTGTTGACGGAATTCTTATACTCATATGAAATATTCGCTTGAATATATATGTTCGTTAGTTTTAAGACCGTCTCTACGCTTAGGTATTAATC
Source organism: Belonocnema kinseyi (assembly GCF_010883055.1). Classification (NCBI taxonomy): domain Eukaryota; kingdom Metazoa; phylum Arthropoda; class Insecta; order Hymenoptera; family Cynipidae; genus Belonocnema; species Belonocnema kinseyi. The sequence goes on from NC_046660.1 coordinate 10,924,246, forward strand.
GTAATATGATTTTAGAAAATTGTACACCATAATTTTGTACTGCGATTCATGTATTTACGATATTTAGAAAATTTAGGAAATAGTGCAGTAGTTGAATAAAAAAAAAGTGAGGACCTATAATTTTCGTTTCTGAGCAGAAGAACAATTTAATCGAGATGTACTTAAGAGGTCGAGTACGAAATCTATGTCAAATTTGCATCAGCGAAAGCAATGCAATGCGCATTTAATAGTGAATGATGTCCAACGAAAGAAGAAGCTGTACTTATGAAATAAAAAAAAGAATTAAGTCGATTTATAATGGATAATTAAGTTTATTTTCGAAGCAGATTTACAGATGTTACCGGAGAATATTATTTGAAAGCGTATATGATTTACAGATGTTTCTTTATTGTAGTGAGAAAAGGGGGAGGGTCGGTAAGGCCGGTTTTTGGCCTAATTTATTTTTGGACCAAAAAATCTGAAAAAATCATGGTAGTATCTTATAAGTATCCCGAGTCGATTGCACGCTAAACGGACTACCCTCCACCCCCCAGCCACCCCTACAAATATAGAAAACACCACTACCCACCAACTGTATTTTCGAGAGATTTGACACTCTTAAACATGTATTCTGAGGTTAGCTCGGGTTTACTATGGTTTTTGGGGTCTCCGAATACAAATCTGGCGTCCTTTGACTTTTATCGCGTCAGGTTCAAGGTTATTGGAAGGTCAAATGGAGAGAAAACGGTAAAAAAATTCAAAAAAATACGTTATAGGTTTTTGGAGTCGCTAATTACGAATCTGGCATCCGTTGAACTCTATCGCTTCAGGTTCAAGGTCATTTGAAGGTCAAATCGAGAAAAACCGGTAAAAAAATTAAAAAAAAATATGTTATAGGTATTTTTTTGGATTTTTTTACCGTTATCTCTCGATTTGACCTTCCAATGACCTTGAACCTGACGCGATAAAAGTCAAAGAACGACAGATTTGTATTCGGCCTAGTCGCGTGTCGAATCGTTTCACGTAGTCCAAAATAATACTGCAAGTTATAATCTCCTCGAATGAGGTTCATCGCATAATTACGATCGAACTTCACTTACAGGTAAGTTCGTGTAATTGTTGAAATATTTTTCATTTAAAGAAAATTTTCCAAGTTGCGTGTCAAGTCGTCCGATAGCGTACTTTTAATATTTTTTTAGAATTTAAAAAATGTAAAAAATACATTTTCAAGGTTTTGCAAAATGAACTATTTATCAAAGTAGAATTAAATTCAACTATTAAAATTTGATTCGAATTTTCTATAAGATGCCATTTACCAATTTTCCCTGGACATAATTGTCAGATAGATGTATTAAATTATTTTATTTTTATATAAAAATTTTATTTGTAAAGTTCAATAGTAAGAAAAATGTAAAATTTGTGCATATAAAAGTAATTTAATTTATATTTGACACAATTAAATGACAGTTAATTTAATTTTTCACCGGGAATTTTTCATCATTTTTAGATTGAAAATTTTGTTCAACTTTGATTTTAACCGTTTCTAAAATAATTTGTTAAATTGTGATTTTTATAAATTATTATATCATTCAGTTTACAATGCTTAATTTAAAAAATGTTTCACTTTAAACATTTTCCATTGTAATTTTTAAGCGTATATATAAATTCAAATAATTTAAAAATGCAGTTTTAAAGGCTTAAAAAAAAATAAAAATTAGAAGCTTTTAAATTCGAAGATTTTTTAAATAAAAAACAAGGTGGCCACCGGACCAAGAAACCGGGAATATCACGAATTTTCAGAAGGAAAATCTGCCCAAATTCAATTTTAATAGTTTTTTAAATAATTAAAGTGCAGTAAATATAAATAAATAAATTATTTTTAAATATATTCGTATCCCATTTAATTTGAAATTTCTTAATGTAGAAAAAGAATAAGTATTTAATATTTAGCAATATTTCACTGTTCATTTAAGACACGTAAATTGAAAATAAATATTTAAAAGAAAACAATTTGAAACTGAAGTGTTTTAGATAGAAAGCTTTGAATCTCTAGAATTTCGAAGAGATTTTAAACTTTTAGCGTTAAAATTTTAAGTGTTTAATTTATAAGAGAAATTTTTAATTTTTGACATATAAATAACAATTGAATACTTAACATTCGTAGAAAAAAATTGTGTGATTTTAAGAGATATTTAGAAGTTTTGAAAAGATTCAAAATTAATTAAAAATTAAAATGATTTCAAGTAATTTAAATGAAGTGTTTTAACATTTTCTCCAGAACTTGTAAATATATTTTAAAATTAATCGAATTTCTCCTACAATTCTTGGAAAATCCTGCAAATAAAAAAAATCCTTAAAGTTTTTTGAAATGTCTTAAAATCTTCTTAAACTTTCTGTTATAATAATTTTTCAAAGTGAAAAATCATTTTCAATTTTCCTAAGAATCTTAAGACATTAAAAAAAAATTCTTTTACAATTCATAAAAAAATTCTAAATTTTTTGTTTGAAATCTGCAAAAATATACATTTTATTTTAAATTCGGCTGTAAGTATTTGAAATTATTTCAAGTTCTAAAGATTTTCTAAAAGTTATAGAAAAAAATCATTTGCTTTTAAAATATATTTAAAAGTTCCGAAAAAAATTCAAAATTGATTTTGAATTTGGAAAAATTTAAAACCACTTCTAGATTTCTCAAGATTTTCAAATAAAATTTTAAAACTTTTAAAGGATGTCTAGACTATTTAAAATTAAAATAATTTAACTTCCAATTACAGAAATATTAAGTTAAAAAAATTATTTTTCAATTTTTAAAGTTTCTAGCTTAAAATTACTTAAAATAATATATTTTTGAAAATTTTTAAAGTTCTTTGCTTTATTCTTTAATTTAGAGTATTGAAAATGTTAACGTGAATTAATATTTTTGGAACTTAATCTGAATCTTTGGACTCTATAATTTATAAAATTTCTAAATTTTGCAGTTAATTTGCATTTCATTTAATATTGTTTAATTGAAAAGTGTGAGTTCCTTCCATTTTGCACGTGGAAATTTCTGAGCATTTGAATACACAATTTTTGAATTGAAAACTTTTCAACTTCAATTTTAAAAGTTTGGAATTCAAGGGTTCCACTTTGAATGCTTTAATTTGTTGTTTATTACTTTAAATGGAAAAATGTTTAGAATATAGTTTGATTTTTTAAACTTCATTGACCGTGAACAATGTTTGCGAACCGGGAAATGACCGGGACTGTTTTTCTTCGATTAAAACGGCCACCCTGATTGTTTATTCACAGTCAAACTGGTATGTTTACAATAAAGGAAAAATAAATATTCTGCTATATTTTAATTGCACTTTTTACATTTCAATAACAGGCATAAAAATGAAAACTTACCCAGGGAAACTTGACCGGGAAACCGGGAAATGAGGGGAATTAAATTTAAAAATCCAGGAATTTACTTCTGAATCTTTGAACTCTATAATTTATTAAATTAAAATATATCAATTTTCTAGTTTATCTGCATTTCGTTTAATATTGTTCAATTGAAAAGTCTCAGTACCTTAAATTTTTGCGAGGAAATTATTGAACCTTTGAATTCAAAATTTTTAAATTAGAAAACTGTTAAAGTTCAATGTCAAAAGTTTAAAATTCAAGAGTTCCACTTAGAGTGCTTTAATTTTAGTTCCTATTACTTTAAATGAAAAATGTTTAGCTTTTGAGTTCAAATTTTAAAATTTCATTGACGTGCAAAATGTTTGCAAACTGGGAAATGACACGGCATTCTTTGTTCGATTAAAACGGCCACCCTGCACTCCTCAAAATCGCCTTCCATTGATAAAAGATCTTATATTTGTATTAGAACTCAAGTTTTTTGGAAAATTTATATTTTTGGTTAAAAATTCAAAAATTAACTTTTTTCTTGAAAATTCGTCTTTTGGCTTGGAAACTCCATAACAATTTGATTAATTTTTCTTCTTTCTCACTCAAAAAATTTATTTTGTTTGGTAATTAAAGTTTTTTGTTAAAAATTATTCTTTTTTGGTAGAAATTTAATTGATTTGAAATTAAAAATATAACTGTCTGATTAAAAATTGATCTCTTGGTTAAGGATTCAACTATTTTGTTGAGAATTCTTCTTTTTTTGTTTAAATTATTCATCGTTCCTTGTTCTTCAGAGATTAACTATATGTAGTACGGTCCTCCGACACCAGATGACGCCACTTTTCAGAGTATCTCACAACTAAAAATGAAACTTATACCCCTTATGCAGGTTCAATGAGCCATTACGTCACACTGCGTACAGTCCCATGGTAAAAAATATGAACTTAGTAAAGTAATGAAATGGTGCCATCTAGTGGAGATAGAACGAACTACAGCTCTTTTACGGCAACCCCTCCACCCCGCTTCTCCACCCATTCCATGCTAATTTTAATATATTTTTAAATGCAAATTTACAGGAAGAATAATTGACGTAAACAAACCGTTTCATGCAATATAAAAAAACATCAAATAGCGCATGATCAAAAATGAATTGCGGTTTTTATATATTACATGAAATGGTTTGCTTGTGCAAATTATTCTTCCCATAATTCTAACTGAAAAAATATTTAAACAGAGACATTAAGCCCAACACTCAAGTACCACTCCGAACAGATCGGTCCCTTTTTCAATTTAAAAATAAAAATAATGTAAATTTGTTTCAAACAGAGAATTAAAATCATTTCGAGACGTGATTATTATAATCACTCACTCGTTATTTACATGTCCGCCATGTTCCTATATTCCTGATCTTTCCCTTCTACCACACAAGCATCAACACAGACGCCACCTAGGGGAGATAGAAATCACTAAAACTCGTTCACATTTTAGCCTTAAGACTGTACTTAGTGTGTATTACGTCTTTTGGCACCGATGACGGCTTATCGTGATGACAGGTTAAAGTGTTCATAGTGGGTGATAAAGTTCAAAAGTTTAAAATGAGTGAAACAAATTCGCACAAGCGCAAAAAGCCTAATGAAGAGTTTCAAGAACAAATGGAAATATTACACAAAAAGATAAGGAAAATTCAAAGCGAACAACAGAAACCTACAGATGCTGACGATTCAGGACATTCAGGTAATTATAATTACTGCTGTAAACAGGTGACAATATAGCGTTATTTTTTTCTACGATAAACTGTGCTTCATTGAAGTGAAGATATGGTCTAGCATTCTAGCAAACTATGACTGAAATTGATGCGCAAAAAGCGGTTTTATGGCATATCACATTACTTGTTGTTGTTCTGCAGCCGTTCGAGCTCACGTTGAAGCGGAGACATGTGCCGAGCAAATAAATTCGAATACCATGTGCAATTTGGTACACTATATCTGCATCGTTGTTTTGAATTTCTGATTAAGCAAGAAACCCAGCCGAGCTGTCGTTTAAGCTCAGACATGAGCTGAGAATTTGATCTTCAAAATGAATGGAGAAAGTTGATAGAAAGCAAAAAATAGAATTGAGACAAATAATTTTTCTTAATATAATCATTTAATTGAATAAATATTATAGAATAATTCCGTCTCGTTTCCATTAGATTCTTTAGACGAATTAGCTAATAATAAGGGGAACATGGAAACCTAGACGGAGCCGATACAAAATAAAGTAATTCATCGTGTGACGAGGCTTCAGAATATGAGGAGTCAACCGCTTTTCTGGGAAACCATCCCGATAAAGATATAATTGAAGAAGCAGATTTCATAGACGAGGTTGCTGATAGAATAAAAGTCTGGCTAAAAGAAGGCATCTCTAGGGACGAAAAATCTCAGATTATAAAATTAGTTCCAAGAAAGTACAAAGATTGCAACATGAAGGCACGAAAGCTAAACGCCGAAATCCAATCCAATTTAAGAGAGGATGCTATCAAAAGGGATAGATATTTTTTCAATTATCAAAACATGATTGGGTTCCAGCTTGTCTTTAACAGCAACAGCATTGAGTATGATTTTAAATGACAAAATAAAATCTATCGACAGAGATGTACTCCTTTAACACTTGTCTGATGCGGTCAATATAAATGCAGATCTTTTTCATTCTTGGATAATAGCTAGACAAGTATTACTCCTGCCTTTGGTAAAAAAAGTCAAAGCCGTTTTGGATAAAGTTGAACCTACAGAATTTTTATTTGGAAATAATGTAAAAGAGTTGGTCAATAGTGTCAAAGTAGTTGAAAGAATAGGAAAGGATTTAAAGCCTTCATCAAACAGAGGTAAACCCAATATTTTCTTAAATTGGAGAGGCTCGTCAAACTGGAGAGATTCATCGGGAAAGCGAGAGGTGTACCAGATGAACCGCGGAGGAACCCAGTGGGCACGAAATTTGGCGACGTCTTTACGACATCGTTACGACAACTTCACGACAGCCTATGTCAATGTCGTTAAGGTGTCTTTACGATATCGTAAATAAGTCGTATGATCTGGCGATGTCTTTACGATACCGTAAAGATACCGAAACGACCCGGACATAGGATGTCGTAAAGTTGTCGTGACGATGTCGTAAAGACGTCGCCAAATTTTGTGCCCACTGGGAAAATATTACACCTCAAGAAATCCCAATCTGAGAGGCTTTCGAGGTTTTCCGAAGCCGAGGGAATATATTCAATCACAACCCATGCAGCAGAAGAAACAATAATTGAGGTAAATTCAGCAGGAAGACTTAAATTATTTCTAACAAAGTGGCGCGCGATAACTAACGATAGTGTGATTTTAAATTCAATTCAGGGGTACAAAATACCTTTGAAAGAGAAGGTTTTTCAGTTAAAAATTCCCACTTTATGTAATTTCTCGAAAAGCGAACTGATTTATTTAAAAAAGTCTGTTAATATGTTACAACAAATAGGGGCATTCGAATTAAGCTGAAAGTTTAGAAGACCAGTTCATATCTCCATACCCATTGGGAACAAAATTTAGCGACGTCTTTATGACATCGTTACGACATCTTTACGACATCCTATGTCCATGTTGTTAAGTTGTCTTTACGATAAATGTTGTGCCCACCAGGTATTTCTTAGCGCCAAAGCCAGATAGTAGTTACATATTTATATTAAACTTAAAAGATTTTAATAAGTTTGTACTTACACAACACTTCAAGATGGAAGATATCCGGGCAGCAATAAACATTCTCAATGATAGAGATTTTATGTGTAGCATTGATTTAAAAGATGCGTATTTCATGATACCAGTTAGTCCCGAACATAGAAAATATCTCAAGTTTATTTACAATGGTGATTTTCTTATTTTTGGCCAATCAAAGTTTAAACATCTAGGTTTCTTTTTGGACTCAGAAAATATGTTAATTTACCTTTCAGATAAAAAGAAAGAGTACATAAAAAATACTGTAAACAAGGTTTTAACTCAAAAGTTTTGCGAGTTTGGTGAACTGTTAATCTTAATAGGAAATTTGGTTGCATCTTGTCCTGCAGTTGAATCGGGTTGGCTTTATAATAAAGAACTAGGTAGGATAAAATGGTTGCAAGGATCAATCAAATTATGTAATCCAAAGAAGATAATAAAATTGACAGATTTGGCCTTAAAGGCTCTGTTTTGGTGGAACCAGGCAATTGTAACGGCTTTTAATAACATTCTTAAATTCAAGTTTGACAAATAGATTTTCTCGGATGCCTCGAACGTTGGATGGGGAGCTGTTTGCGATGACCAGAGTACCCATGGGGCTTAGAATGCCCAAGAATGATCGCGTCATATAAATTTTTTAGAATTACTAGCAGCTTTTTTGCCCTCAAGTGTTTCGCTAAAGATGATCGGAATTGTCAGGTCCTATTAAGGATTGATAACATTGTAGCAATTCCATACATTAATAAGATGGGGGGAATTAAGTTCACACAGTTAAATGACATTGCCAGATCCATATTGGAATGGTGCATAGAACGCAACATTTGGATTGTTGCAGAATATGTAGCTTCAAAAGAAAATCCAGCAGATGAGGGATCTAGAATTTCAAACGTTGAAACGGAATGGGAAATTGCCGATTACGTTTTTAAACGTATTGTAAGAGAATTTGGCATTCCCGACATTGATCTTTTTTCAACTAGGGTAAATAGGAAATGTAAAGTATTTTGTTCATGGGAAAGGGACCCAGAAGCGTATGCTGTTAATGCTTTCACCGTAAATTGGTTAAATTTTTTTTGGTATGCATTTCCCTCATTTTCCTTGATAACAAAAATTTTAAAGAAAATCCGAGATGATAAGGCTTTAGGTATCATAGTTGTGCCATACTGGACGACTCAACCATGGTATCCTAGTTTTCAAGAGATGTTGAGAGGAAATCCATTAATTTTCGAACCTTCTAAATCGTTATTAATATCTCCTTGCAGAACCCGAGAGTATCCACTGTGCGATCAGCTCACTTTGATTGCAGGAATCTTATCGGGGAAGCCTACAGAAGGAGAGGAAAACATGAAAGCAACAATTTATTTATTGTTTAATAACGAGCTCTCTAACAATAAAGAAATTAATCGTTTCTTTAAAGGTGTTGTACGGCTAATGCCATCTCAACCAAAATACAGCAATACTTGGGATGTAAATGTTGTTTTAAAAGAGCTAAAAGCCTGGTTTCCATTAGAATCTTTGACGCTAGAAAGGCTAACATTTAAATTATGAATGTTGCTGGCACCAGGTACAGGATTTAGAGTACAATCTTTCACAGAAAATCGCCGATCCTCCATTGTACACTGAAATCGGTGTTCAAGGGAGTTGCAACAAATTTGAGCCACATAGGTTCATTCGGAGAATCTAGGGGAAAAGCATCATTTAGAGACTGTTTTTTCTCATCCAGAGCAACCTGAAGTGTCGTCTACAAACTGTCAGTCACCTGTCAAGATGATTTTGTCGGGTGTTAATTGGGTGAAATAGATGTTGATAAGCAGGTAAGTTATAATAATAATTACCTAACTTTCAAATTCCTCCCATTTACCAGTGACTATTAGTGTCTTTGAATAAAAATTCTACTTGGCGTGATATAATATTCAAATCTTAGGTTAGTCCAAACCTACATGATATTCAAACCACCAAAGCCGGGATGTAAAAACTAAGTCGTGACCGTCTTCATCTTAATCGATGCCTATTCGTTCGAAGAAATTTCCTCTAGATTTTCTGAATTTAAAAGAATGAATTTAGCTGGTGGTTGAAGTGAAAATACCTAACTGTATATGTAGACGGTCATGACTTTTTCTACACATCCCGGCTTTAGTTTAAATATCGACGGCCATGACTAACCTAACATTTGGAAGTTGCATTAGGAAGCTCTCATTTTATTCTAAGTGACTAGTACACACTGTTAAATGAAATAAAGTTGAAAATTAGGCAAATATTATTTCAATTAGTTTCCTTATTAACAATTATTCAGTCTAATATCGCAATGCGAATAGATGCTTTGAAAGGCGTTCAGGTTACTGACAGCGTGGTTCAGCACTCAACAACTCTCGGCATTGAGCTAAAATTCAGTCTCCAAATTATACTTTCCCCTAGATGCTCAGATGTGCACCTACGTTCAGAGGAATACATTTGAGATTTGAAAATTGGTTCAAATGCTGATAGGGAGACCAATGAAATTTGAGCTGCAACAAATTTAACACCAGCGTTTTTCTGTGTTATCGTTGTTAAAACTAGAAGGGATACAAATATCCTCGGAGAGTGTACAATTAAGAATTTTCGATTTAGTTAAGACTTCAAGAACAGGATCGAACCAACCGTATGCTTTTTTTACCGTTTTTTCCTACTAGACCTCATGTTTGTATTGCAAAAACTATCATTCACTATATTGATTACACGAAAACAATGAGGAAGGATAAACAGGCATTATTTTTGACCATAAAAAAGCCCATCAAGGAGGCAACATCGCAGACCTTCAGTAGATGGCTAAAATCGGTATTAAAAATTTGTAAAATAGATGAGAATTTTATTAGCCACTCTACGAGACATGCTTCTACTTCCAAAGCTTTTCAGAAAGGTCTCAGCATAAATGTTATAAAGCAGGCGACGGGTTGGTCGCACGAATCTAATGTTTTTGCAAAATTTTATAATCGTCAAATAACTTATGTAGAAACAACCTTTGCTGAAAGTGTTTGTATTGATTAATAATGTTGCAATCATTTGTAACTTACTTGCACTAATGATCTAATTATAAATGAAGTTTCTAAATATATTATTTGGTAATATCAGAGATTTTTATTCTAAACATCTACATATAGTTAATCTCTGAAGGACAAGGAACGATGCATAATTGAAGATCAAACGAACTTACAAGTTAAGTTCGATCATAATTATCCGAGTTCCTTGTTCGGCGAGATTAACATCCCTTCATTTATTACTAATTAGATAATAAGTAATATCCTACCCAGTTTACACTCAACGTGCCTTTGACTCTGAACTTTAATGGCTCACCGAACCTGCACGACAAGGGATATAGGTTTCATTTTTAGTTGCGAGATACTCTGAAAAGTGGCGTCACCTGGTGTCGGAAGACCGTACTACATATAGTTAATCATTTTGTTTAAATTATTGTTTTTTTATTAAAAACTACTACTACTTTCTTGTAGCTATATATATATATATATATATCATAATTACTTCACATATTTTTACAAAATCATTCTAGAGTTAAATAAACATAAAGGTTTGGGAATTTCCGAAAAACTAAAGATGAAGTTAATTTTGTTATTATGATAAAAATCATAACTATTTGGTTAAAAATTAATCTCTTTGGTTGAATTTAACTATTTTTGGTATAAAATTAAAATAATTTTTGGTTGAAAAGTAGTCATTTTGTTGAAAATTAATTGTTTTAACTGAAAATTGAACTCGTTCATGTTTGGTTAAAAATTTATCTTCTTAAGTTGAAAATTCATATATTTATTTTCAAATTCTTGTATTTTATTGAAAAATTAAATTTGTGGGAGAAAGTTTATGCTTCTTGGTGACTAATTCCTCTTTTTGGTTAAAAATTCAAATATTTGGTTGAAAAATCGTATACTTCCTGTAAAATCTATCTTCTTGGTTGAAAATTAATTTCTTCTTATTTAGAATTAATTTCTTTGACTAAAAATGTAGCTTTACATTTTTTTCTTAAAATTTGATTATTTAAATATTACTTTAACTATTTATATTATACTATTTGTAGAAAATGTAACTATTCTATTATTTGTTGAAGAATTTATTTCTTTAGCTGAAAAAAAAGTTTGGTTAAAAATACGTTTTTTTTAAATAGAAAATTCCACTATTTGGTAAAAAATTCATATTTTTAGTTAAAAATTTATATTTTAATTAAAGAATTATCTGTTTCAGGGGAAAATTCAACTATTTGTTGAAAATCCGTCTTTTTTAGTGCAATAGTACTCTTAGTTGAAACTTTATTTTTTTGGCTAAAAATTCGTTTCTTTTTTGTTTGAAAATTTATTTTAATAACTTACAATTTTGGTATTTTATTTTTGGTTGAAAATTGATCTTTTCCTTTAAAAATTCACTTAAATTGTTCCATTTTTTTTGTTTGAAAATTGACCTTTTTTGATAAAAATGTAATCTACTTCGTTAAAAAATGTTACGTTTTGTAGGAATTGTAACTATTCTATTATTTATTTAAGAATTCATTTTTTCGGTTGAAAAAAATATTTTGGTTTGAAGATTCAACTAACTATTTGATTACAAATTCATAATTTATAAAAAAAAACATATGAATAAAACTGTATGTGCTTCGTTAAAAATTTGCATATTTTAGAAGGAAATTTATCTTAATGGTTGAAAAATAGTTTTGCCTTGTTTAGAATTAATGTCTTTAACTGAAAATGTAGCTTTTCCATTTTTGTTGAAAATTGATCTTTTTCATGGAAATTTAATCTTTTTGGTTGAAAATTATACTATTTCGTTGAAAGTTTACATTGATTTTATTGAACATTCATGTATTTTGTTTAAAATTAAATTTTTTTAGTAGGCGATTTATCATTTGTTAAAAATTCACTTTATTCCATTTTCGTGTGGACAATTGACCTTTTTTTGATAAAAATGTAATCTATTTCGTTAAAAAATGTTATGTTTTGTAAAAAATTTAACTATTCTATAATTTGTTTAAGAATTCATTTCTTTGATTAAAAAAAAATTTCGTTTAAACACGGTTTTTTATAGAAAATTCATCTTTTGTTTTGAAAGTTGACTAATCGGTCAAAAATTCATTTTTTTGGTTTAAAATATATATTTTTAGTTGAAAATTTATCTGTTTTAGATAAAAATTGAACTATTTATTGAAAATCCGTATTTTTGGGTAGAAGATTACTCTTAGTTGAAACTTCATGTTTTTGGCTGAAATTTAATTTCTGTGGTTAAAAATTCAAGTATTTTGTTAAAAATTCGTTTCTTTTTAGGTTGAAAATTTATTTTGCTAACTAAAAATTTAAGTATTTTATTTTTGGTGGAAAATTGATGTTTTTTGTTTGGAAATTAACTTCAATTATTCTATTTTTTGTGAAAAATTGACCTTTTTTGATATAAATGTAATCTTTTACGTTAAAAATGAAATTTTTGGTAGAATATTGAACTATTCTATTTTTAAAGAATTCATTTCTTTTCTTGAAAAAAAAATATTTAGTTAAAATTTTTTTTCTTTCATAAATAACTTATCTTTTGTTTTGAAATTTCTACTATTTGGTAAAAAATTCGTATTTTTAGTTAAAGATGTATACTGTTAAAAATTCGTTTTTGTTTTTTTTTTAGTATAAAATTCATCTTTTGGTTTGAAAATTCCACTATTTAGAGAAAAATTCATATTTTTGGTTAAAAATTTATATTTTTAGTTGAAAATTAATTAACTTCGCTGAAAACTATTTTTTCTTTAATTTAATATTTACTTTTCTAACTGCAAATTGATTTGGTAGAAAATTCATTTTGTGGGTTAAAAATTGTATTATTATGTTGAGAATTAATTTGTGGTTTGAAAAATCTTTTTTTTTTGTATCTAAAAAAAGTATTTTGCTAATAATTAGTTTTTTTTATTTTATAATTAAATTATAATAGAAAGAATTTTCATTTTTTGTCATTATAAGAAAAAACTTTTGGAAATTTGTTGCTATGTCAGATTTTTTTGCTGATTTAAGTTTGATAATTGAATTGATAATAACCCAAACATACATAAACAATCATTTTCTGATTGAAAAAAATCATGGATTTATCACGTGCTATTCTCTTAATCCTCTTGGAACAGGTAATTTTAGAAAATAATTATCGTTTTTATTTTGGGACAAGAAGTTTCAGTAAAGAAATATAATTTTACTTGGAACAGGGAATTTTTTACATGAAACGGGAATTTTTATTCAATAATTATAAGTCGGATTTAGAACAAAGAAATTTAAGAAATCCCTTTTCCAAGTCAGAACTTGTTACAATTTGAAAGTTCCCTCTTTTAATTTTCCCTTTTATCTAGAATCTTTTTGGATCATAATAGACATTTTTTACATTGCAATTAATTTTTTGGTTTAAGATAAATAAAAAATTTAATTATTTCGGTGGAAAATTTAACCATGTGTTTTCCTGAAGTTCCATGTTCTGTTTAAAAATTAAATTTTAAACGAAAAATTCAACTATTTTACTTTTTGTTAAAGATTGATCGTTTTCAGGATTAAAATTCAACTGTTTGGTTAAAAATTAATATTTTTTACTTAGAAATTAAATTCGTCGTTTGAAGATTTATGTACTTTGTGAAAAATTCGCCTTTTTTGAAGAAAATTAATCTTTATGAAAGAAAATTAATCTTTTTCGCAAAAAATTCAACTTTTGCGGTTGAACATTAATTATTATAATTGAAAATTAATCAGTTTGGTTGAAAAGGAATTTCTTTAACTGAAAATGTAAATGTTCCTTTTTTATTTCATAATAAGCTGTTTGATTGAAAACTTGTTTTTTCTTTGAATGTTTTTTGGTTGAACATTTTCTTAAACTAAAAATGTAACTATTATTATAGTTGAATATTCCATAATTTTAGTTAAAAATTGTCCTCTTTGATTGAACATTAATTTTTTCACTAAATATTTTTTTATTTATTTTTAGTTGTCAATTCGACTTTTTTGTTGAAAATTAATCTTCTTGATTAAAAATGAATCTTTTTCGTGACTTATTAACCTTTTCTGTTGAAAAAAAATTTCCTTGATTGAAAATTGAACCATTTTGTTGAAAACTCATCTACTTTTTTAAAAACAATTTTTGTTGTTGTTGAAAGTTCATCTTTTGGGTTGAAAATTCAACGATTGGGATAAATTCTTTTTGTTTATTGAAGATTTATTATTTTAGTTAAAACATAATATCTTTGCTTAAAAATGTAACTTTTCATCAAAAATTCGATTTTTCGTTGTATTAAATTAATGTTGTGACTAAAAACTTTACTATACCAAGCATGCTTTCATATTTCTCTTAATCTTTTTTTGGGGGGAGGGGGGGGGGG
>NC_046660.1:10938793-10943713 GCF_010883055.1 Belonocnema kinseyi
TGAACTGAACACTGTCGCAGCACAAATACTTCGCAGTGTGAGCCCGGGCTCTACGTGGATGCGGAGCCAGTGAAGCCGATCCTCCGAGTAAAATAAAAAAATATACACGAAGGGAAAGAACAAACATGACTATTTCGATACACGATCACGCAACACAAAATAAAATAAACAAAAATTAACCCGCGGAGCGCGAAAAGAGAGCAAAAAAAAGAGAGTGAGCAAAATTCAAAATATATATGGAGGCGGAAACTGGAGCGGTTGGAATAAGGGTGCGGGGCCGAAATCGGACCACCGAGTCCCAGGAAAGAAAAAGAAACAGCAATAGGATAGATTCACTGTGAGGAATAAAAACGATGGAGAAGGGAGTGGCTGCCGGCAGCTGATTGGCCAAGACCCCGGCAATGGGATCGCAACGGAGCGATGGGAACACCGTTCTCCGTACTGCCTTCTCCAGCCCCGAGCGTCTCGCGCCTTTTCAGCTACATTTAAAAATGTTTAATAACTAATTAAAAATAGTGAATAATAATGAATATTGTTATAATTAAAAATAGTTCTTTAGCATTAGTTTAACCTCATCTCGCCGCAAGAGAAATGAAGTCGAGTCCAATATCTTGAATGTCCAAGGTTAATTGATTCTAAAGCTCCGAACAATCCTTACATTATTTAATTAAAAAAAGAAAAAGAGAATATAATTTCAATTATTTTTATATCCATGCTCCACTATTAATTATTGTTTTTCTTTTAACCTCTACTTTCGGTTGAGATCCCCCGACCAAGCCAACGTGTTTGAGTAAAAGTACGTGACGATGAGCCATGGTGTCAGCACGTTTTCACGCGCTGTTTGCGTGATGGCCGGGGAATTTTTCCAGGCCCCTAGTCGGCCGACTTGAAGTCAAAGAACCTGAATATTATGACTCCCTTTAGAGTGAGCAAGCACGATTGTCGATTTCCTGGGGTTCTCAATTAGGCCTCTGACCTATAACAAATTCCATTCCTTCACAGATAGAGCTTGCTTACCCTATGCCTAAGTAAGTTTTCAATTTAAATCTTAACCAGTCCGAAACGGCCTACCCTAGAAATTGTGCCTACATACAGGTAATGATATAAGAATATTATGCTTCAGTGGTATCTCGCGGTAGCTATGTATTCCTAACTTTGTTCACATGGGTGCGTCCCGGCAGCCCTCACTGCCAATAAGAAAATCCAAATTAATCGAACTTACTCGAGGTAAATTGGGTGAGCCCCGTTTTCTTCTGTCTCTTCTACTGGCGTCGGCGTGGTGCATATTTTCGAGCGTCACGATAGTCGACTGGCTCCTTATGACGTAGATTGTAGCGCTTCCTGGCGTAATCGGGGTGCCCGCCTGGCATTTCGTTCTCTGGAACGTTGGAACGCCGGGGGGGGGGGGGCGGTGTTGATTGTGCGGTGGTACTAACGTGCCTTAACGGGCGCGTCTGGTAGTGTTTCCGAGTCACTGTCAACACTGGAGCCTGTATCGTCGCTTCCCCCATCGGGGTTGCGGACAGAATTTCATATATAGGATACGATGTAACATCATCATCCCCCTCGTCCCTATTGATGGCTTTAGCAAGGTTAACGCGTTCATCTCCGCCGACGCTTTCGGCAATTTTTAACCCGGCCTCCTGGTCGAGCTGGTGGGTGACAGGTTGTGCATCCGCCGGCTCCAGGTTTCGGCACGTGGTGGTGCTGCAACGAGCACGCTTCTGTACATCTTCCGGACGACGCCTTCCTTAAGCACCCAATAGGCTTCGCTTCGGCCTGCGAGAACAGTGTCGTGGTATTTCCAGAGGTCTTTTGGCCGTAATATTGCGGGTACCATCAGTCTCCATTCACCGTCGTTTCTATCTTGACGCCAGAAACCTTCGGTGAGCCGGTTCCGGTGCAAAAATTCTTCTTCGAGAGAGAGCTGGGGCAAGAATCCCGAATTTCTCGCCACGGAAGCGCGTCCTGAGTAATTCTAGGATCCTCCTGCTGTGCCTCGATTATCTCCTTAAACAGGGAAGGTATTGCTGTGGCCTCGATTGCACTAAGTTTTTGCACTGGCGTAGCGCTGGTATTCTTCAGACTAGTGCGTGGCAACATTCGTTGCTAATCGGGTTAGCCGTGGGACGTTTCGTGCGGGTTCGTATAGCGTGAGAGAGCATCCAGCAGTTCATTATCTCGTCCCGGCACATGTTCAATTTTAAAAGTGAACTCACATAGTAGGATATGCCAGCGATGTAGTTTGTCTCAAATATCATTCCGGGCGTCCAGCCAAGTGAGCATCTTGCTATCTGTGCAAAGGATAAACGGGACGTCCTCCAAATAGGGCCGGTAGCGTTTCACAGGCCAGATTAGTGCAAGGCATTCCTGCTCATTGCAGTGGTAACTGGATTCCGTTGGAGAGAATTTTTGCGCTAGCAAATGATACGATGCGTCGCTGTCCGTCGTGGTCCTCCTGCATGAGGACGGCTCCCATTCCTTTTGCAATGGCATCGCTCTGAAGGACGAATGTCAAGGTCGGGTCAGGTCGACTCAGATTCGTTGGATTTTGAAAGGCGAGTTTGAGCAGCTCGAACTTTTTCTGGATATCGTTGGTCCATTTGAAAGGACGTTTTGACGATAAGAGGTCGGTCAATGGGGCTAATATTTCCGAGGAGTTCGGAATATATTCCTTGACCCAGTTGCGAAGTCCGATAAACGATCGTAGAGCTTTCCGATTCCGAGGAGGCTGGGCGTCTCGGATGGCCCCGATGCGGATGGTTTGTGCGGTGTTGCTGGCTGTACCGATAAAATTCCCGAGGTGAGGGAGTAAAGTTTTTCCAAAACTGTATTTTTTTGGTGCTACGGTAAGGCCGTAAATCGACAGGCGCCCAAGGACTAGGCCGAGCTGGGTGAGGCGCTCTTCCCAATCGGGCGAATAAATAACAATATCGTCGAGATATGCTATTGTAAAATTTCCCCATTGCTCGGCGAGAACCTGACGCATCAGGTTTTGAAATGTGCCTGGTGCGTTCTTCAATCCTAAAGGCATCATTTGGAATTAATATTGGCCTCCTCTGGGCGTTGAGAAGACCGTGTATTGGCGGGATTCGGGAGCCATAGGTATTTGCCAATACCCACTCCTTAAGTCGAGAGTCGAGCAGATTTTCGCGCTTGCAAGGTCTTTGAGAGTCTCGTGAATACGGTGTAGGCATTGGGGTGCGTTTTTCGTCTGGTCGTTTAAACGACGGTATTCGACGAAAAAACGATACTCCCCATCTTTCTTGCCAGCGATGACTATAGCGGAGCTGAAAGGAGAGGTTGTGTACTCTATAATACCGTCTCTGAGCATTTCTCGAACTTGCTCATCTATATAGTGACGTTTTTTGTCTGAATATCGCCGTGGCACTTCTTGGAAAGGCTGAGGGTTTCTAAAACGGATTTCATGTTGTACGGCGGTTAGAGTTTGCTTAATCTGGTCGCCGTGATGAAATAAGGGGGTATGGATTTGGATCAAATGCAGGAATTTTTTTGAGAGTGACGGTGGAAAGCTTGGATTGACTTCTATTTCGTCGATTTGAAATGCATCTTCATATGTGTAAGGGAGAGGGCCTAAAAAGACTTGCTGTCGTCCCTGTGCACCGATGAAAATGCAATCGGCTCCATGGTCATGTATGACCCAATGTCGGCGCAAGCATGGCTGACCGAGGATGATCTCCGCTCGTAACTCGGGGCTGACTTGGAAAGTTCCTAGGTACTGAATTTCCAAAAAGACTGGAGACAAATTTATTGTACCCTTAAGGACAATAGTGGCTCCGACTGCCGCTAACAAGGCGTAGTGCGGGTCCGGCTGTCAGGTCTTAGCCTTGACCTCACTCAATACGTTGCTGCGGACAAAGTTCTCGAAAGCCAGAGTGTCGATCTCTGTAAGTAATGGCATTGCGGAGGCGGGTGAGTCGTTAACGCTGCTGGGTTCGGTGTCGGAATCGGTTGCTGTGCGGCCGACAACTTCTTGGTTTGTGACGATTTTTGAGGCGCCTTCTTCGGAATTTCTTCAGCCTCGTCGAATTCGGCTTGGACCGCTCCTTCTACTTAATCCTCAAAAGAATTTATTGTTGCTGCTCGAAGTAACTTTTTAATAGATGGCTTCAGGGCTTCGAGCAGGAGGCTCACTATCTGCTCCTCAGGGGCTGAGGGTAGTAAGTGAAGCGCAAAAAGATAATTATTCTGCAATAAAACCCCGACAGCTTCCTTGCCTTATGGCTTCGTTGCGTAAAGTTTCACGTGGAGTTTATTAAGAGCCGAAACTCCGGCAAAGTGTTGGACCAGGAGGTTTCTAAATTTGGTCCACGGAAGTGATAAGTTGCGGTACACCTCATACCATTTCATTGCTTTATCGGTGAGCGACTTCGTTACCATTCGAGACCATAGCGACGGTTCGATGGACGCTTCTGTAAAGTGCTGTTCGCACTATCTAAGAAACATTTCTGGATCTTCATGATCCATGCCGGCGTGCGGAATGCCCGGATAAGGGATCGCCAATCAGCGATACAGGCGGCGGGCAATAGTGCCGGAATATGTGAGCTGGCTTCGTGTGGGGAAGCTGAAAATGTGCAGTGGCTTCTGGGTACCATGTTAACGGACGGTTTCGAAACCCTAGGTACCGCCGGAATGAATACTGGGTCAGGCCGGCCATTATGGCGGGAGGTGGTGACGTTACTTCTTCATTCGGACCGTGTTCTGCGGAATCTACGTTGTTGGACCCCACCGAGTTTTGAGAGGGACACTCGGAAACCGGATTATTTCTGGTAGACATTGTCCGTGTGGATGCCCTACCAGGGCCACGACGAGGTGAAGTCGGCGAGCGGAGCATGAGGAGGGTCGAGAGAGCGTTCACTTCCAACCTCTGTTGGAATCACAAAAAATTATTTCTTTGAG
>NC_046660.1:10943813-10944966 GCF_010883055.1 Belonocnema kinseyi
TACGTGACGCGGATTAAAAGTTACCCTGCGCTACTCGCGATGATAGAGACAAATCGACGCGCAATTACACTACGAGTGGTTTCAAAAGCGAGAGGGCGAGCCCACAGAAAATAGGGTGCGGGGCCGTATTACCGAACCTCCGAGTCCCTCGAAGAAAAAAAAATATATCTGTCGCAGCACAAATACTTCGCAGGGTGAGCCCGGGCTCTACGTGGATGCGGAGCCAGTAAAGCCGATCCTCTGATGCACGATCACGCAACACAATATAAAATAAACAAAAATTAACCCGCGGAGCGCAAAAAGAGAGCAAAAAAAAAGTTAGAAAAATACAAAATATATATGGAGGCGGAAACTGGAGCGGTTGGAATAGGGGTGCGGGCCGAAAGCGGACCACCGAGCCCCAGGAGAGGAAAAGAAACTGCAATAGGATTGAATTACTGTAAGGAATAAACACATACAAAACAAAATAAAAATAAGACAAGAACGAAAGTTTAGGATCTGGGAAGTCACTGGTAATTATCACTAGTTACTAAAACACTGTATGACCTGTCTGAAGATACTTTATTTGAGGAGCGCAGACAAGATGCTGCTACTCCTTGTCACTGCTCGTCTACAACTCCCTTAAACTGCTTCTCACTGCCCGCTGACAGCCTGGCGAGAGAGCTCTCGGTGGAGAAGGGAGCGGCTACCGGCAGCTGATTGGCCAAGACCCCGGCAATGGGATCGCAACGGAGCGGTGGGAACACCGATCTCTGTGCTGCCTTCTCCAGCCCTGAGCGGCTCGCGCCTTTTCAGCTACATTTAAAAATGTTTAATAACTAATTAAAAATAGTAAATAATAATGAATATTGTTATAATTGAAAATAGAAAAAGAGAATATGATAATTTCAATACTTATTAATAATAAATAATATACGTTATTTAGGAAACGCAAATAACACAAGTAAAATAGAAGATGATAGATAAAATATATATAAATACACAAATAGAATGATGAAAATAAATTACATAGTTGCTAACATTGTTTAGGGGAGGCCGCTCTTATTTTATGTTTATATCCATGCTCCACTATTAGAAGAAAGATGTGAGAGAAAAGAGACAGAGAATGGAGCAAAGAAAGAAGAATGCGCGCATTAGAGAGAGGGGGGGGGGG
>NC_046660.1:10945067-10986777 GCF_010883055.1 Belonocnema kinseyi
GTTGACCGGGGAATTTTTTCGGCCGACCTGAAGTCAAGGAGAGTTTACCTGAATGTTATGACTCCCTTTGGGGTTGAGCAACTTCGTGTTTTGAAAACACCATGAAATCGACAACTTCTCAGGTAGGCTCTTCACTGAATATTTCTCAGGAAAATTTGAGTGAGAAGCCAAGCAGACGATTGTCGATTTCCTGGGTTTCTCTATCAGGCCACTGGCCTATAACTAATTCATCTTTTTGTTTGGAAAATTAAGTACTTTTTATTTACTTTTTATTAATTTATGTTTTATGTTGAAAATGAAATTATTGGGTTAAATATTTTTTATTGAAGATTTATTATTTTAGCTACGACTTAATATCTTTGGGTAAAAATTTAACTATTGTGTTAAAATTTCGATTGTTTGTTGTTGTCAAGTAATTTTTTTAACTCAAAAATTTAACTTCTATGTTTGGCTCAATGTTAATTTTACTATTACAATGAAAATTCAATTAAAAATTTGGTTGAAACTTCATTTATTTTGTTAAAAATAAATAATTTTTTGTTGAAAATTCTATTCTTCGATTGAAAATTAATTTTTTCTAACAGAAAATTTATCCAAGTGCGAATTGCCGGAGCTGAATACACGGCCCAGTGTTGGTCCAATTTTGGCAGCCAAAGGTCGGCTAAAGTTATTGGGCCAATACCGGCGTGTTAATCGGCCAAGCGGTGAGCCAGTGCTGGCAGCCTATATTGGCTATTCATATTTGCCGATCCTCCACCGTTGCTTGGCCCAGTATCGGCACTTTATTGCGCCAAGTCTCACTTTTAGTACGGGAACCATGTTTCACGAGGATCAACCAAAGTCTGACCCAGTGACGGCACATTACTGGGCCAAGTGTCACTTTTACCACGGCAAACCATGTTTTATTTAAATCGGCCCATTGTTGAGCCAGTGCTGGCGGCCTATATTAGCTTTTTATATTTACCCATCCTCCGCCGATGCTTGGCCCAGTATCAGCACTTTATTGCGCCAAATCTCACTTTTAGTACGGGAAACCATGTTTCACGAGGATCAGTTGAAGTCTGGACCAGTGACGGCACATTATTGGGCCAAGTGTCACTTTTACCACAGAAAACAATGTTATATTTAAATCGGCCTAATGTTGAGCCAGTGCTGGCAGCCTATATTGGCAATTTATAAACAGATCTTACACTAAAGATAAAACAAATTTATTGAAAAATTATCAAAGTTCACGATGAAATTTGTTAAGTTTTGTCATTAAAAATTTTTAATATTTATGAAAAATTACATTTCCTGCCATTGCACAAAGCTGTAAAGTAGGCTACAACGAAAAAAAAACGAAATATTACGCGAAGAAAAATTTTAATCGACTTAAATTATTTATTTAAAAACCATTGCATTGATATTCCTGTTAACAGTTCGTGTATTTTATATTTACACAACGTTCAAAATGTAAAATATGTATTTAATCTAAACAAGACCATTAATATTTATATTCAAAGTACTCGCAATCAATTAAAATTAATTTTTTAAATACCTTTTGTCATATCCTTAGACTATAGCAGTGTACCCAGTGTTGGGCCAACAATGGCAGCCAAGCCTTGGCTGCCAAGTCAAGGCCATAGTTATCAATCCGACAATGGCGCGACGATGGTAGCTAGGTTTGGTCCAATACTGGTACCCAGTGTTGGGCCGACAATGATAGCCAAACCTTGGCTGCCAAGCGCAGGCCATGGTTATCATTCCGTCATTGGCGCGATAATGGCAGCCGAGCTTCGGCAATATTTTTGCCGACTATGGGCCAATGCTGGGCCGTATGTGACTTCGCACGTGCGTAACTATACTTTTTGAAAATTCATCTATTTTGTTGAAAACTTATATTTTGTTGGTAGACAATTCATCTTTTGAGTTAAAAAACCAACTAATTATTTTAGATAAAACCTCGTTTCTTTGCTTAAAAACTTAACAGTTTTGTTAATGATTTGATTTTTGGTTGTAAATCAATTTTTAACTGAAATCTTAAATGTTCCATTTTTAGTTTAATATTTTTTTTATTCAATTTCAAATTCAGCTTTTTGGTTCAAAATTTCTGTATTTTGTTGAAACAGATGGGACAAAAAATCGGTCAAAAATCTTTTATTTTAAAAATGTTCTATTTTAGACTTTTCAATTTAAAGAATATTTAGATGCAGTCTCGAAGACTTAAAAAATTACATATTAAAAGCGTTTGAGGTTTAATATTTTTGATTAAAAACAATTTTATTCTATCATGGTAAATATAAATAAATTATTTAAAAAATGAATTTGTACTTAAAGTATCAAAAAGTCAACAATAATTGATTTGTTAAGACAATTCTAAGCTCGTTCGAAATTTAACAATTTCCAGGTTCTAACGTTAAAAGTTAAACTGTTTCAATTAAGAAGTATTAGCCATTAAAAAAATGCAAACGTCCGATTAAAACTTTAGAAAATATTTTTAACATAAAAATAACTTCATAATAATATATTCGTAATTAGAACCTTAATTAAATTAAAAATATTGTTTCAGTCTGAATTATTCCATTTATAACACATTCAATTTGAAAACTGTTAATTAAGAAAAAGAATTATTACTTAATATTTAGCAATATTTGACTGATCATTTAAGACGAATAAATTGAAACCAAAATTTAAAAGTACACAAATTGAAACTGAATTTTTTTACATAGAAAGCCTTGAATCGTTAAAATTTCGAAGAGCTTTTAACCTTTTAACGTTAAAATTTTGATTGTTCTTTTTAAAAAGTGCATAATTTATAAGTGAAATTGTCGAATTTTGATTTATAAATAACAATTGAAAATTTATTATTTGAAAAAAAAAATTTGAGTAATTTCAAGACATGTTTTGAAGTTTTGGATATTAGTGCCGACATTTTGGTGCAAATAGCCACAGCCTAATTTAAAAGAAATATAGGTTTTTGCAAATTTAAAAACATTTAGAAGCTTTTTAAAAATTGTGAAAGACTTTAAAGGTTAAACAAATTACCTTGCGATCCCTAGGCAAATTGGAAATAATTTTTCTGTTTTGAAAATTATTTTAAGAGAATATTTGAAAAGATTTTCAAAATTGTTTAAAAAATAATTTCGAAGATTTCAAGGAAATTTTTTAAAATTTTTATGATTTTATAAAAATTGTAGAAAAATTCGATTTATGTTAAAAGATATTTATAAATTCATATTTTTGGAATAAAATCTGAATCATTTAACTCTATAATTTATCAATGTTCAAAATTCTACATTTTTCAGTTTATCTGCATTTAATTTAATATTATTCGATGGAAAAGTCTGAGTGAATTCCATTTTCTGCGTATAAATTATTAAGCCTTTGAATACAAAATTTTTGAATTAAAAAACTTTTAAATTTCAATTGCAAAAGTTTAAAATTCAAGAGCTCCCCTTGGACCGAGAATTTTTTGTTCGATTAAAACAACCTGCACTCGTCAAAATCAGCTTCCCTTGATGCAAGATCTAATATTTGTATGAGAATTCATATTTTTTTGAAAATTTATATTTTTGGTTCAAAATTCAACTATTTGGTTAAGAATTAACTTTTTCGTTGAATATTTAACTGTTTTGTAGAAAATTCTTCTGTTTGACTTGAAAATTGAATAACATTTTGATTTTTTTTTCTTGTCCGAAAAATCTATCATTATTGATAATTAAACATTTTTGTTAAAAATTATACTCTTTTGGTAGAAATTTAATCTTTTTTGGGTAAAAATGCAACTCTTTGGTTGGAAAATCTTCTATTGTGGTTGAAATATAATGCATATTTTCGAGTTAAACATTCAATCCTTTTGTTACAAAATTTTAACTATTTGGTTGAAAATTAACTTTTTTTATTAAGAATTCATATTTT
Source organism: Belonocnema kinseyi (assembly GCF_010883055.1). Classification (NCBI taxonomy): domain Eukaryota; kingdom Metazoa; phylum Arthropoda; class Insecta; order Hymenoptera; family Cynipidae; genus Belonocnema; species Belonocnema kinseyi. Next base: position 10,948,965 of record NC_046660.1, read on the forward strand.
TGGGTTAAAAATTCAACAACTTGCTTGAAATTTTCTTTCTTGACTGAAAACTCGCTTCGGTTAAAAATCCACCTCTTTTGGCCAAAATTCCAAAACTTTCTGTCAAAATGCAACGTATGAAATTATAACAAAATTCCATTTTAATTGAACTGTTGAAAATAGAAGAACGTTTAAAATCCAACTGTTGAAAATTAAACCACTTTGATAGAAAATTTTAAAGTTTTACAATTTGGTTGACATTTTTTTTCATTCATGACTAAAAATTATCTTTTTATAAATTAATTATCTTTAAATTATAAAAAATAGAAAAATCATCTTTTTTGATCCAAATTCGAAAATTTACTACATTTTGAACTGTCAAACATTGTACTGTTGAAAATTGAAGAACATTTTTAATTTAACTGTTGAAAATTTATCTGTTTTGGTAAAAAATTCAAAAATCTGATAGAAAATTTAGCTACTTTATTGAAAATTTAACAATATGGTTGAACTAGTTTTTTGTTATTGGCATCAAAATGTTGATTTCTTAAGCCAAAAAGACTAAATTTTGACAAAACAGTTCATATATTTTAATTTTTAACTCAATAAAGACTAGTTGTAAGCAAAATATATATTGAACAATTTTCAAGCAAAAGGGAAATAGTTACATTTTTAGTTTAAAAAATTAATTTTCAATCATGAGAAAAACGAATTTTGCAAAAAATATTTAAACTTCCAAACACAGAAATGATTTTTTAACCAAGAGTATAAATTTCTAAAGAGACAAATTTTGAGCAATTTTTAGTAAAAGTGAAATAGTTCCAGTTTTAGTTCAAAATATTAATTTTCAACCATAAGAAAAACGCATTTTTCCACAAAATAATTAATTTTTCTGAAAAAGAAATTAATTTGTAACCAAGAAGATAAAGTTGTAACTAGTAATATTACTTTTCTAGCAAAAAGGGCAAATTTTCAACAAAATAGATGAATTTTCAAAAAAATATTTTATTTTTCAACTAAAGAAGATAAATTTTCAACCGAACATTAAGAAGTTATATTTTTAGTGAACAAAATTATTAATTTTTAACAACAACGAAATCTTTTTTTAATAAATTTTTTAAATGTTTAAGAAAGAAAAAAGGTTTAGGAACCAAAATATTAAATCATCAACTCAACCAATGCATTTCTAACAAAGTCCTTCCATTTTCAGCTAATTATTTGATATTTTAATCAAAATAAGATTTAGCAACAGTTCAGTTTAACAAAAAAAAGACGAATTTTCAACATTTTTTCTAAATATTTTCCAAAATAGTTGAATCCTCAACCAAAACAGATTAATTTTTAACCAAACAGTTGCAAATTTAAAAAAAAAACTATGAAATTTCTAGCAAGATATATGAATTTTGAAACAAAAAAATAAGTTTAAAAAAAGTTGAGTTTTCAATCAAAATTTTAACAAATATTTTGAATTTTCAACAACACAATAAAAATTTTCACTACAAAAAAAGCCAAAATAAAAAAATTATAAAATTGTACGTTTACAAAACTTAGTAATTGATAACATATTTTCTTTTCTAAATCTAGTTTCGTTGAGATTCCCCGTTTTTTAAATTTACAGAATTTCTTTGTACGTTCATTTCCTAAGAAAAATAAAATAAAATAGTTATAGGCCAATTCTCGACAATACAATACATTTTCAAGCAGAAATAGAATGTTTAAATTTTCATTGTGGAAAATTAATTTTCAACATAAACGAATTTTCAAAAAAAGTGTTTCAATTTTTAGCCAAAGAAATGAACTTTTAACTAAAAAAATTAATTTACAACTAAACACCTAAATCCTCAAATAAAACAGATTAATATTCATCCAAAAATGGAATGGTTAAATTTTCAACACAAAGATGAATTTTCAACAACATTTTTCAAATTTTTAACCAAAAAGGATGAACTTTGTACTTAAAAATTGAATTTAAAAGAAAATAGTTAAAGCCTCAAATAAAACAGATTAATTTTCAACCAAAAATGGAGTGGTTAAATTTTCAGTGGGAGAAATTGATTTTCGACATAAAAAACGAATTTTCAACAAAGTGGTTAAATCTTTAACCAAATAGGTGAATTTTCAAATAAAAAAATGAGTTAACAAAAAAATACTCAAATCTTTGAATAAAACAAATTGATTTAGAACAAAAACTGGAATGGTTAAATTTTCAGTGGAAAAAAAAGTAATTTTTGACAAAATTTTTCAAATTTTCAACCAATGAATAAACTTTCAACTAAAATAGCAAGTTTGCAACAAAATAGTGCAATTATGAAATAAAAGGGTATAATTTGCATCAACATTTTTAACATTTTCAAACAAAAATTATGAATTTTCAACTAAAAAAGTAAATTCACAACAAAATAGTTAAATTATCAAATAAAACAGATTAATTTTCAATAAAAATGCAATGGTTCAATTGTCAGTAGAAACAAATTTTTTTAAAATAAAAATAGAAATTTTTAACAAAATGGTTAAATTTGTAACCAAAGAGATTAACTTTTTCAAATAAAATAGAATGCTTTTTGACCAAAAATGGGATGGCTAAATTTTTGATCAAATTAAAAAGATTTTACAAAAAAGGAAGAAATTCCAATTAAAAAAATTTATGTACCATAAAATAGTTAAATCCTAGAATAAAACCGATTTATTTCATACCTGGGATGAAATGGTGAAATTTTCAACATAAAAAATTAATTTTAAACAAAATGGTTAAGATTTTAACTAAAGAGATGAAATTTCAGATAAAAAATAAATTTGTAACAAAATACTTAAATCCTCAAATGAAACAGATTACTTTTCAACAAAAAATGGAATGGTTAAATTTTCAACATAAATACATGTGTTTCAAATTTTCAAGCAAAAAGGATAAACTTTCAACTAGAAAAGTAAATTTATAACAAAATAGTTAAATTATGAAATAAAACAGATTGTTTTTCAACCAAAAATGGAATAGTTTAAATATTCAATGGAAAAAATTAATTTTCAAAATAAAAATCGAATTTTCAACCAAATAGTTAACCAGAGATGAACTTTCAAGTAAAAAATTAATTTGCAACAAAATACTTAAGTCCTCGAATAAAACAGACTAGTTTTCTACAAAAAAGGAAACCGATACATTTTCAAGCAAAAAGTATCAACTTTAAACTAAAAAAGTAAATTAACAACAAAATAGTTAAATTATGAAACAAAACAAATTAATTTTTAACAAAAAATGGAATGGTTACGTTTTCAGTGGAAAAAATTAATTTTTCAAAATAAAAATTGAATTTTCAACAAAATGGTTAAATTTTTAACCAAATAGATGAATTTTCAAATAAAAATATTAGTTTTCAACAAAAAATTGGGTAGTTACATTTTCGATCAAATTAAGACATTTTTCACCAAAAAGGATGAACTTTCAACTAAAAAAATTAATTTACGACAAAATATCTAAATCCTCGAATGAAATCGAATAATTTACATGGATGAAATGGGTAAATTTTTAATAGAAAGAATTAATTTTCAACCTAAAAAATGAATTTCCAACAAAATGGTTAAACTTTTAACCAAAAATGAACTTTAAAAAAAAATTCACAACAAAATACTTTAATCCTCAAATAAAACCGATTAGTTTTCAACAAAAAATGGGATGGTTAAATTTTAAATATAAAAACAAATGTTTAAAATTTTCAACCACGTAGATAAACTTTCAAATAGAAAAAATATATTTAAAATAAAATAATTGAATTCTTAAATGAAGCAGACTATTTATCAATTAAAAATAAAATGGTCGAATTTTCAACATAAAGACGAATTTTTAACCAAATTTTTTCAAATTTTTAACTAAAAAGGACGAACTTTCATTAAAGAAAGTGAATTTACAACAAAATAGTTCAAGCCTCAAATAAAATAGGTTAACTTTTCAATCAAACAGATGTATTTTTAACTAAACCAAACGAACTGTTTATAAAAAAAGATGAATTTTCAAATCAAAAAGACGAATTTCCATCCCAAAAAGAATGACTTTTTAACAAAGTTGATGAATTTTCAACCGCAAGAAAAAAGAGCACGTTTCATTTTCTAAATCTAATTTCATTAATTAAAACTTTAGAAGCCTTACATAATCTGTGGATTTTTTTAAAATTCTGAATTAAATTTTTATAAATTTAAAAATAAAATGATATGATATATATAGACTCTATTTATAGACTTTGAAGTAGGATATTTCTGAATAGGAGAGGTCAGGGTCGCGAGTGATTTTGAATTTGAATGGGTAAGTTATAACTGGTGGCTGGCCGGAAATCGATAGCAATAACATTTTTAGTATCGGTGATAAAATAAGAAAATAAAAAAGTTTCAAGGATTGATTTGTACTTTTGTTAAATATTTTTATTTCGATTTGATATCAGTTTGATCGGTTTCCAGGTGTTTTATAGGTAGACCTGCAGCTGCTTGGAAATACAGCACAAAGGGGATGCAGTCTATCAATTTAGGGGTCGCTCCCCTCCTGAAATCGGCCACCCTTGTTTTCTCGATCATCTGGTAGAAAAGCGCTGATCGCGCTGATGTTCGGTCGAGACGAGACGAGACGAGAGTCGAGTTTAGTTTAGTCAGTCTGCAGGAAACCCTCGCACGCGAAGGACGCACTTGCATCTGTCAATATTATTAATAACATTAACAATAGATACGGTTTCTTCGAGTGACAAGTCAACAACATTTTTTTAAAGTAAAAATAATGTTCTTTTAATGCTAATTTAAAATTCAGTTTTTAAAAATCAGTTATCAGGGTGTCTACCTGACTGCGAAACCGGGAATGTGATTCAGTGACCGGGAGTTTTCTCTCGAATGTCTTTGTAAAATCTATTCAAATGTTTTCAAATCTTCGAAAACTTTGAAATATTTGTTTAATGTTTGTCAAATCTTTCGAAATGTTTTAAATGTTTTGAAATCTTTGTTAAATCTTTTAGAATCTTTAAAATCTTTGAAAAACTTTGTAAAATCTATGAAATCCTTCTGAATTTTTACAATGGTTGAAATCTTAAAAATATTTTGCAGTATTTTGGAATCTTAGAAAGCTTTGTTATACTTTTGTTAAATCTTTTGCAATTTTTAAAATCTTCTGCAATATTTGTAAGTCTTTTTGTATCTTTGAAATCTTCCTTAAATTTTCGTTAAATCTTTTGAAAGTGGAATATTTTAAATCTTTGTTAAATGTTTGTAAAATCCTTTAAAAGTTTTTGAGGTCTTTGTTAAAGTTTTGTAAAATCTTTTGTTATGTTTTGTAATCTTTTAAATAGTTTGAAGTCTCTCAAAACCTTTTGAAATTTTGTTAAAATCCTTAAATTATTTGTAATCGTTTAAAATATATTAAATTTTTTGTAAAATATTTTGAAAGCTTTGTGAAATTTTCTGAAATCTTTAAAATGTTTTACAATATTTTAAAATCTTTTGGAATGTTTTAGAATCTTTGAAATTTTTGTTGAATCCTTTGCAATTTTTTGAAAAATTTAAAATAATTTAAATTCTTGTTAAATCCTTTAAAATCTTTATATAACCTATTAAAAAAAACTATTAAAAAAAAATCTTCTACGATACTTTGAAATCATTTGCAATCTTTGAAATCTTTGTTAAGCTTTTGTTAAATCTTTAAAAAAATTTTAATGTTTGAAATCTACACTATTTTAAAATCTTTCGGAATCTTTGAAATCTTTCTTAAAATGTTTCAAAAATCTTTTGCATTTTTTTGAAATTGTAATATTTAAAGTTTTTGTTAAATTTTTGTAAAATACTTTGAAGCCTCTAAAGTTTTTCTTAAATATTTGTAAAATCCTTTGAAATGTTTTAAATCGATTGAAATCTCTTAAAATCTTGGTGAAATCCTTGAATCTCTTTAAATCGTTTAAAATATCTTACAAGTTTTGTTGAAGGTTTTTAAAATCGTTTGAAATCTTTTTTAAAATCCTTGAATTATTTGCAATCGCTTCAAATATCTTAAAATTTTGTAAAATCATTGAAATTTTCTGGAATATTTAAAATCTTTTACAATATTTTAAAATCTTTTGGAATTTTTCTTAAAATCTTGTTAAATAACTTTTAATTTTTGGAAAATTCTTAAATGTTTGGAATATTTTTAATCTTTTTTAAATCTTCGTTAAATCCTTTGTACCCTTTGTATAATCTTTGAAATATTTAAAATGGTTTGAAATCTTTCAAAATCTTTGTAAAATATTTTAAAATCTTTATTAAATGTTTGTAAAATCTTTTGAAATCTTTGTGAAATGTTTGAAATACTTCTCTAATGTTTACGTCTTTAAAATCTTTTAAATTTTTTGAAATTAAACAAATCTTCTACAATGTTTTGCATTCTTTTGGAATGTTTGAAATTTTTGTCAAGCTACTGTTAAATCTTTTGGATCCTTAGAATTCTTTCTCAAATTTTTGTTAAATCTTTAGCATTTTTTAAAAATTGGAATGTTCAAAATCTTGGTGAATCTTTGTAAAATCCTTGAACTTTTTTAATCGTTTAAACTCTCTGCAAATCTTTATGAAATATTTGTTAAATCTTTTGAAATTTTTGTGAAATTTCTTGAAATCTTTAAAATATTTGAGATCTTTTTAAAGTATTTTTTATATCTTTTCGAATTTTTGAAATCTTCTCCTCAATGTCGTTATGAAATATTTTGAAATCATTTGGAAATCTTTAAAATATTTGAAATCTTTTTTAACCTTTGTAAAATCTTTGAAATCTTTGTGAAATCTGTTAACAGTTTTTTTAATCTTCTACAATATTTTTAAATTTTTCGAATTTTTGAAATCTTTCGTAAAATGTTCGTAAAATCTTTTACAATTTTTTGAAATCTTAAAAAAAATTTTAATGTCTGATATGTTAGTGAAATCTTTGAAATATTGAAATATTTTGACAAGTTTTTAAATGTTTGCGAAATATTTAAAACATTTCCGAAATCTTTAAAATCTTGCCTGCCTAAACGGAAATTAAAAAAAAATCGGGAAATGACCAACAATTTTGTTTACCAGAAAAAAAAAGATATTACCATTTTATTCCAAATGCACAAACTTGCAAATTAAAGTTGGTTTCATATATTTTCTTAATTTAATAATTCTTTTCTAAAATTCTAAGCTTCGACAATGAATATTTAATTAAGAAATATAATTTTGAAAATTGGGACAGGTAATTCCCCTAAAAACAATTTATGTTATAAATTGCAAACAAACAGGTTACTATCATCTAAGTTTCAAAATCACGAAATAAATAAAAAATTCCTAAATCACGAAAAATTTTAAGTTTGGCACAGGGAATTTCCGTAAACAATTATAATTTATACTTTGAGACATGAAATTTTAGTAAAGAATTATAATTTGGATTTCGGGACAGGGAATTTGATTAAAGAAATATAATTTTGATAATTGTGACTAGGAGTTCTCGCAAGAAAATCCGGACTTTTGACCAGGAGATTCCATCTAGGATTATAATTTTCAATTTAGGTTCATATTAAAATAGAAAATTTCGTAAAGAATTATAATTTGACTTCAAAAATGGAATTTTTGAAAAAGAACGGGATTTTTAGAAAACAATTTTGATTCTAATTTAGAAAAAAATTTATTAAAAAATCCCTGTTCCAAGTCAGAATTGATCAAAGCTTGAATTTTCCCTTTTCCAAATTTTGAAAAAAAGAAGTACTACATTATTTCTAAATTATAATAGAAAATTTTGGAAATAAATATAATTATGATTTGGAACAGGAATTGTGGGAATGAATTTAATTGTGACTTAGTATAGGGAATCTTTGAAAGACCGGAAAATTTTGCAAACGAATTTTAATTCTGTTTTATCACCAGCAAATTTACAAAAACAATCCCTGTATAAAGTTAGAATTCTTCAGATTTTAAAAAATTATAGTTCTTTTTCAAACTTCCCAGTTTCAAATCAGAAATCTTTTGTTTAAAATTTAATCATCCATTGGATAGATACCCTTATAATGCATTTTTTAAATATTGATAATAACTTTAATGACTTAAATTATATTAAAAATAAAAAAAAGAATGATATATAGTTATGATTTAAATATTTATGGAATTATTATTTTGAGACAATATAGTATATTTTTTAAATTAAAGAAAGTATCAGTTTTCGAGCAGGATACACAAAATAAAAAAGACTACACCTGTTGCCAAAGTGAATTCGATACTCTGCCGATGTTAGAGGTGCAATTAGCGGAATACGGGGTTTATTTTCGTATATTGATTCTCAATTCCTGCAGACTAATTTGATAAAAATTAAAAATAGCCTATCATCCTATTGCAAATCCTAGTTTGTAATGTGGTAGCAACTTTTTTTCTTATAAAAGATATTGTTTTATTATATCGGGTCACAATAATAGTATTTAATATCGTTTCAGTATAATTAGGGTTGGCATTCTCAAAGTTATATATATTTTTAAATTCATTTTTTTGGTTAAAAATTCAACTGCGTAGTTGAAAAATAAACTGCTTTGTTAAAATTTTAATTTTAATTTACAAAACGTCGTATAATAATAAATAATTAGAAAAAGAGAGCTTAAAATTTGGTACTTTAACTTTTCTGTACTGTAGCTTATGAGGATGGTTTTTTCATCGAGTTTCAATTTGTAGGTTTAGCGCAGTGGTTAGCACTCCCGATTGCTAGGCGATAGATTTAGGGATAGATTATGTAGGTTTCGATACCCCGTACCGTTAGAAATTTTATTTGTAATATAATGTTTAAAAATGTAATATATGTATTCAATCTAAACAGGATTATTAATATCTGCAGACAAAGATAGTCGCAATTAATTAAAATTTATTTTTTAAATAACTTTTTTATCATATGGTTAGAGTATAACAGTACGGTAATAGTTAGCACTGACGCAGTACTGCCGCCCATGGTGAATTTCCTATTGGAATAGTACTGTGCAGTTAGCGATATCCAGTGCTGGCCCAACACTGTCAGCCCAGTACAAAATATTGTTATCATACCAGAGATATGCCAGTATACAGGTGCCAGTACTGGAAAAAAAAACCAAGAGGGCTTTCATGGTGGGAACCATGAGGGATCCATGAGGAAGCCCATGTTGGGCCCCTATGGATTAGCATGTCGTTTCCATAAGGAACCACGTCTGGATTGCCCTCATGTATTTCACAAGGCATGAGGGCAATCCATGTGGACCCTGACGCCCCCCCCCCCATTTTTCCATACGGGATTTAGTTAAAAAATTGTTTTTCTGTTTTTATGAAAATTAATTTTTAACTGAAAGTTTAAATATGCCACTTTTGATTACGAAATGATCCTTTTTAGTTGAAAATTAAACTATTTGTTTGAAAATTTATATTTTTTTAACATTGATCTCCTGTTTGGTTAACAATTAATCTACTTGATATCAATTTCATTTTGTTTGTTGAAGAATCAACTACGTGTTTGAAAATGTAACTACTTTGTTAACATTTTTTTAAATTTAAGATTAATCTCTTTAGCTTAAAATTTAACTACATATTATTTAGTTGAAAAATCATTTTTCTGTTTTGATAGAAATTAATTTTTAAATTAAAATTTAAATATGCCACTTTTGGCTGAGAAATTATCCTTTTTAGTTGAACATTTAACTATTTGGTTGAAAATTTATTTATTTTGTTGAAAATTAATCTTGTTGACAGAAATTTTATTTTTTGGGTTGTAGATTTAACTACGTGGATGAAAATTCAATTTTTAAAGGATTGATCTATTTAGTTACAAATATCACTATTTTGCTAAAAATTCGTTTTTTTTTCTTTAAAAAATATTTTTTTAACTGAAAATTTTGACTCTGCCACTATTGGTTGAGAATTAATCTTTTTTGGTTGAAATTAGAACTATTTGTATGGAAATGAACTGTTTTGTTGTCGAGAATTCGATTTTTGGTTGCAAAATCAAAATATAAAAAATTTGTTTGACATTTTTTTTCTTTTTCGACTAAAAAATGTCGCCTTAGAATTTTTCTCTGAATTTTTTTCCGAACTGAAAACGTAACTATTCCAATTGAATATTCTATCATTTTAGTTAAAAATGTATATCCTTGGTTGAGCATTAATTTTTTGAACTGAAAGTTTAGCTTTTCAATTTTTAGTTGATAATTATATTTTTAAGATGAAAATTCACCTTTTTTTAGAAATAAATCTTCTTGCCTGAAAATTGATCTCTTTGTTCAAGCTTTCACTATTTGGTTTAAAATTCGTTTGAAAACGTGATTATTTTTTTGAAAATTAGTATCTGTCTTTGGTTGAGTTTTTTATCCATCTAAAAATGTAACTATTGCAATTGACTATTCAAAAATTGTAGTTAAAAATTAATCTTTCTGTTGGAAAATGCATTTTTTGGTTAAAAATTTAACTATTCCAGTTGGACATATATAATTTTAATTGAAAACTCATCACTTTGCTTGAAAATTTTTTTTATTTCGTCAAAAATTAAATTTTTTAACTGAAAATTTAACTATTCTATTTTTGGTTAAAAAAGAATGTTTTTTTAGTCCAAAATTCAATTGTTTGGTTAAAAATTCGTCTATCTTATGGGGAATACAATATTTTAGTTTGAAAAGTTAGAAATTTGAAGCGGTTTAAATCGAATTTAATATAGTACCTACATTAGTTTTACCTAAAAATGCACTGAATTATGAGTACAAGAGAATAATTTTTATTTATTGTTCAAATTCATGAACTTAGGGGACACATTAAAGAAATGATTACACGACTCTCGGTTTAGCCACGGTGTCATTGTTGGTAAAGCGGGAGTATCGAAACGCAAACAGTCAAGGCCACATAAACCGTTTCCAAATGGAATACATAATAATGCGCAATCTCCGATTACGAGTACCCGCGCACTGCGCCTTTCCGCTACTCTGCTGTTATTTTCAGGCAAGAGTCACCACCGCCTCTCAACCGTGCCCTGAGAAGCTGCTTGAGCCAGCAGTACTAGAAATCACTAAACCGCGAGTGGCTAAATCGAGAGTTGGGTGTATTTATGGTTTTAGTATTATTTAATTATTTCAAGAATCGATGGTGCTAACATATTTAAGAATCTAAAAAAATAGAATTTGTCGAAGCTTTCTAAATGAAACACATTAATTCAATCTCTAGAATTGGAAAGAATCATTTATAATAAACTCACGAAACTGTGTGAGTCAATTTCAAGTTTTCCGATAATTTTTCAGATGTAAAATGCAGTGAAGGAAGTACTTCCGATTTAGATAAAGATTATAATTTATTTTTGGACGTTTGTTTTGTGACGCCAATTGTGAGACGCATACAGTGTTAAAACAGACCTGTTAAAGACACTATTCAAGCAAGCCAGAAGGCAAGGAAGCAAAGAAGCAAGGAAGCAACGAGAATTCACATTTCCGCATTTATTCATCGAGAGAGACGCGGATGATTCGAGATAAACTTTGCAAGGTATGTAAATCTATTCACCTTTCCGCTTTATAACTATAAATATATCGCACGACTAACACGTGCTGATTCTCAAGACACTCAACTGGAAATATTATTTATAGCAATAGCAGCAAAGCAATTCATCAGTTATTCATAAACTAGCACTAAATACAGCTGGTTTTTTATTTCGTTATATTAGAAATATAAGCAGTTTATAAAGCCATAATAGACTTCACAATCGCTCCCCTATTCCTATTCTTTACCACTTTTAAAAGAATTCCTCTTTTCCCTTATAGGCGCAAAAGCGTTATGCGACAACCATTATAGGCCTATAATACTTTTCCTTTCATGAATTTCCTATAATTATTTTGTGATTAGGAAAAAATAATTATAGAAAAATTATTGTAGACAAATAATTATAGAAATTAATAATATTAAAATATTTTATATTTAACAAATAGGAGTAGAAGGAGCTGCGGGGTGTGTGCGGTGGTCAGATATACGTGATCAAACAAAAGCGTTTTCATCCGAAACGGCACCTCTGTCTGATTTGCTTCCCACCTCCTACAGTCTCAAAACCGACACAGTCTCTAAGTTTTGCTGTATTTTTTTAAAAATGTTTTTAAAAACAGAAAATTGTAGTAATCAAATAAAAGTGGGAAGATGGTCGTGGAGTCGGCTCGCGGGTTCGATTTTCGCCTCGAACTCTGGAAGAGCCTCGGCAGCCTAATCGGCGAACACTGACTTAGCTAGTTAAATCCGTCTCACACCCCTCCCTCCCGGATACGGCCTTGGGGTTCTCTAAGTACTTCAAGTGGTTGTTCTTGGTGGTTTGAAACCCATTCTAAGCTCTAAGTCCCCCTTCAACTACCAAGTAATTTTGTGAGGGGTATGTAAAAGAATAGGGGAGAGTAACACAGAAAATGTAAACCCTCAGTAGACACATTAGAAACTTCGATTCTAAATATTAACCTAGACCATTTAGAAATTGGGGGAGCAGGGTAAGTGAGGGTAAATTAGAAGAAGCGAAGTAGAGGAAGTAAGGGGAGGAGAGAAAAAGAAGTAGGTGCAGTAAGGGAAATGAGGAAAGGTAAATTAGGCGAAGTGAGAGGAAATTGGAGGAAGCGAAGTAGAGGAAGTGAGGGGAGAAGAATTAGGGGAAGTAAGGGAAATGAGGAAAGATCAATCAGGTGAAGTGAGAGGAAATTAGGGAAGGTGTATTAGGGCAAGTGAGGGGAAAGGTGAATAAATGTAGGGATTGGAAGTAGGGTGTGGCAGTAGGAAAATATGGGGAAGTAGGGAAAATAAGGAGGGTGTACGGGAAAGTAGGAGAAATAAGGAGGGTATAAGAGAAGTGAGTAGAAATGAGGGGAGTAGAAATCGGGAAAGCGAGGAGTATTGAGAGGAGGGACACTGGTGATATTATGGAAAATGAATGTAAATGAGGGGAAAGGGGGGAAATTAGGGAAGAGAAATTATAGGAAATGAGGGGAGCTAAGTTAAGGAAAGTAAGGGAAAATGAGGAATGGTAATTAGAGGAGTGATGGGAAATTAGCAGAGGCTTATTAGGGGAGGTATGGTGAAGTGGGTGTTGTAAAGTAGGGGAAGTGAGGGGGAAGAGGGAAAATGTAGGGAGGGGTAGTAGGGGAAATTAAGGGAAATGATGTAGGTGTAAGGGAAGTTAGTGGAAATGAGGGGAGGAGAAATAAGCGAAGTGAGATGTAATGAGGGGAGGGAATTAGAGAAAGTAAGGTAAATGATTAGAAATGAGGGTGAATATGGGAGGGGAAATTTAAGTGATTTTAGGTTCGAAATTGATCTCGATTTTTTCTTTATTAACTTTTTCATTGAAAATTTAACGCTTTGGCGCAATTCAACTCTTTTGGTTAACTTCAAATGTTATTTTATTTTAAATTCAAATATTTTTTGGTTGAAATATCAACTATCACATTTTTGTTTGAGATTCCTTCTTTTTTGGTTGAAATTTCCACTACATGTTTGAAAATTTATTTACTTTGTGAAAAATTTAATTTTGTTGTTGAAGATTAATCTGTTTGTTTAAAAATTTAATTAATTTCCTCGAAATTCTTTTCTTTTTGTTTGTTATTTAATTCTTTTTACAGCGAGTTTAACTGTTCCATATTTTTTTTATATTCAGCTTTTTGGTTAAAAGTCAGCTACTTGGTTCAAAATTGAAATATTTTGTTTAAAATTAATTTTTTTTATTCCAAAATATTCTCTTTTAGTTGAAAGTTTATGTATTTTGTTGGAAATATGCCTATTTTGATAAATAATTAAACTTAATGATTCAAAATTCATATTTGCAGGTTAAAAAATTAAAACTCTAGAATATTAAGTTGTTGAAAAATGCTTAAAACATATTAAACTAATTTAAAAAAGAAGTATGATATAATATCGGTTTTTGGTTTCATTCTGGGAATGAAGACAAATCTTTTTTATATACGCACTATTTTAAAGTTATGAAGAAACAAATTATACTTAACCGGCGGAAAAAAATGTTTGGCAGAGGATTTATGGTAATACTTAAATTTTTTTATCTTTTTGATATTGCGCACCTCATCAAAATGCCTCAATTATTACTTTCAAGAAAAATTATTTAGGCAATAAACAATAAAAAAAGTTGTATTATTGTTGATATTTATTTATTCATTATATAATTCAGTATTTGCTAATTTTTATGAAGTATTATTCAATTATACCGGAAAAGAATTTTTAAACGTTCAACTACTAAAAAACTTTATTGCACAATCTTGAGCGATTAAAATTTTTTTCGTTTTAATATATACCAATGCAAAATTGTTCTGATTTTTAAAATGTTTTCGTTCAATTTGAAATAATTATTTTTCTGAAGAATTATTTCATAATTGGTTTTCACGCTGCCAGTTTCAAATGTCCAATTTATGAAGTATCAATTTTAAATTATTTTTCTACGAAGGATCACATTCATTCAATTCCAAATTCTTCTAATTTTAAATTGTCCAATTTCCAAACTTTTAATCTGGAACGATTCGATTTTGAACGTTCTTCAAAAATAAAAATAAAATGTCCTCAAAATTTTTTTGTAATTCTGCAACTTTGCACAATTGAAATTTGCAAACAAACAATTTTGTTTGTTTATCAAAAATAATTATTCAGTTTTAAATAAACATTCAAAATTAGGTGACATGCACGTACAAAAAAGGGGGGTTGTATCCTACCAAGTTGTTTAAATCTCCGTCTCTCTTTCCCTCTTCTCCTTTTCTTCCCTCCTTTGCCCCTCATCAAATCTCGAATCACGTCTCGGCATGAGACTCAAATGTCTTTTCAAAACTAATTTTAAGCCTTGTCTCGAATGTTATCTCGAATTTTGTCTTGAATCTCGATTCAGGTATCGTCTCCAATTTCATCTACAATCACGTCTCAAATGTCTTTTCCAATCTGATATCCAGCTTGAAACTCGAGTCTTCACTCGAATCTCGTCTTGAATATCGAGTATTATCTTGAAACTCGTCTTGCATCTCATCTCGCCTGAAACAATGCCTCGCTTTTAATATCGTCTCGTCTTGTCTCGATTTTTGTCTTGTTTCTATTCTCGTCTCGAATCTTGTCGCGTCTCGAATACATGAAAAATTCGTCTATGAAAACTATAGGAATGCAAAAAATTGCTGATTATTTCCTAGTTTAAATGAATAGATTACCGAAATCAGTCTCTATCATGATTAAATAAAAATCTCGTTTTTAAAATGTTCTAAATTTCGAAAAAATTTTTATTTCTTTATTTGATTAAATCGTTTTCGTAAATTAGAATAAAAATCGATTATTCCTTTTAAACATGACCACTTTGAAAATTAATAATTTTTGAATATTTATAGCTTTGAGAGGATATGAATTTGAAAACATTTTTTGATAAATAGTTTTATAATTTAACATTTCTCCCGTCTTTATATTGCTAGTTTGATACAGAAATAACGTCTTACTCATTTCATTAATTTAAAATAAGATTATAATTTATTCTTCGAATCATAATTTTTATCTCGGGTTTCCCAATATTCAAAAATACAAATATATAATCCAAGGACAGATCGGAATTGTTTCTAGAAATGTTATGTGTTCTTCTGTACATCATAGAACATTTTTGCAAGTATTTAAAAAAATATGTTTTGCGTATAATGTATTCCACTTTGTTTTCAAAATTAAAGTTTTTTACTGCAAATTTTTACAAAAAATTACAATTTTTACATTATTGGACTTTATTATAATTTATCATGTTTCATTGTGAAAATATATTTGTAATAGGGAAGCATTAAAACATGACTGATAATGTGATATGTTCTAAATTGTTTAAAGAATTTTTCATTATTTATAACCATCTATTCTGAAAATAACTCGGAAAACTGTGAGAATAATTATTGAAAATTAACAAATATCTAATAATATAATCAACAAATATGGAGAAAATTAACAATTTCTCATTGTTTATTGCATAAATAATTTTTTCTTGAAGTAATGATTAAGACATTTTGGTGAGGTGCCCTATAGCAAAAAGATACATAGTTAAAGTATAACCACAAATCCTCTGCCAAATAGCTTGTCTGCGTTTCCTTTTTTTTCCTCTTTCCGAGAATAAATCCACCAACTGATATTCGATCATATTATATTTTAAAAAATCAGTTCAAATTGTTTGAAAAATGTATAAACCATTTATTATTCAAAAAATTGTTATATTTACTTGCAATAAAATTAATGTCAATACCATATTGAATTATATTTTTTTAATGTTATAATTTATTAAATATTAGTTTGCGACAAAATAGTTGAATTTTCCACTTAAAAAGACGAATTTTCAATCAAATAGTTTAGTTTTTCTTTTTTTAAAATCAACCAGTAGTTAAGTTTTCACCCAAAAAATTTCAATTCAGCAGTTGCATTTACAATTAAATAGAATTTTTTCTAAACAAATTTAATTTGTATCTAAATATTGTTGAATTTTAAACCAAAAAGACGTATTTTCAATAAAAATCAAAAAAGTACCAAAAAGTTGAATTTTTAACTAAAAACAAAGAATTTTTAATCAAAAAGATTAATTTATTACCAAACAGACGAACTTTCAATAAAACTCAAGAGTTTTTAACCAAAAAGTAGAATTTTCCACTAAAAAAAAGAAGAATTTTATAACAAAAACATTAGTTTTCTACTGAAAAGACGAATTTTCAAAAAAAGATGAATTTTCAACTAAAAAGATAGATTTTTAACCAAAAAAATTAATTTACTACCAAAAAGAAACAATTCTTAACAAAATTCAAGAATTCTGAACCATAAAGTTGAATTTTGAAGAAAGAAAGAAAAAGGATTTTTTTTATTTTTCACTTCCAAACCTAGTTGTTAAATTTTTAAATAAGAAGGAGCATTTTTAATCAAAAGACTAATTTTTTTACAAAAAAAAAGAATTTTTTGCAAATTTAAAGAATTCTTAACAAACAAATTTCACTTTCAACTAAAAACATGAATAAAAAAAAAAGATTAATTTACTCTCAAAAACAGATTTTTAACCGATAAAGACGAATTTTCAACCAAATACGTCAATTTTAAACTAAAAAATGTATATTAAAAAAAAATGTTCTACTTGAATGAGAAATCTTCAAGTAAAAAGATGTTTTAACCCAATAGATGATTTACCAACTAAAATGATGAATTTTCAACCAAAAAGTAGAATTTGAACGAAAACTGAATTTTTTCTGCAAAAAAAATTAATTGGTAACTAATTGGTTGAACTTCTGACCAAAAAGATAATTTTTTCACCAAAATAGACGAATATTTAACAAATTATATAAATTTTCAACCAGAATGGTCAATTTTCTACCAAAAAGACACATTTTGAATGAAAATAAAACTGAATTTTTAACTAAATCGTTCAAGTTCTACCAAAAATGTGAAAGTACAAAGGGATTAATTTTCTATCAAAAAAGCCGAATGTTCAACAGTATATATAAATTTTCAATCAAAAAGATTAACTTTCAACGAAGACTACGAATCTATCTATCCTCAAAGAAATAAATTTTTAACCGAAATATTAAATTTTTAACTAAATTTATTTTACTAACATTTATTTGACTAAATTTAACTTGAATTTTTTAACTAAAAAGTTAAATTTGCAATTAAGAAATATATATATATTTTTAAACCGAAAACTGATTAGTGGAATTTTCAGTTAAAGAAAAATAATTTCTAGCAGAACAAAGGAAATTTCAACAAAATTGTTAAATTTTCAAACAAAGAAATAGTTTAAGAAGATTAATTTTCTACGAAGACAAGACTAATTTTCAACCACGAACGTTAAATTTCTGCAAACATCATGTATTTTTAACCAAATAATTAAAATTTCGACAAAAAAAGATGCATTTTCAACTACAAAAATTGAATATATTAATTTTTAATAATGGAAATTATTCTTAACCAAATTTGAACCAGAGTGGTTGATTTCAACCAAAGAAATACATTTTTAATCAAGAATATTAATGTTTCACCAAAATAAATAAATTTTTAACCAAAATGATGATTTTTTTACACAAGAAAATGAATTTTTACTCACGAATAGTAATTTTCTACAAAAAAATTAACTTCTGATCAAATATATCAATTTTGAACCATGTAGTTGAATTTTCAACTATAAAAGATCACTTTTCTACCAAATATCGAATAATTAATTTACATTAAAAGAAAAATTAATTTTCAATTCAACAAAGGACAAGTTTTCAAGATAAATATTGTAACAAAGAAGATTATTTTTGTGTCGAAAAACACTAATTTTAACACAATACATAAATATTCAGCTAATAAGATAAGTTTTGAACTAAAAATGGAACAGATACATTTTCACTTGAAAACATTAATTTTCAACACAAAAAAGGAATTTTCAACAAACTAGTTAAAGTTTCCACCAAAGAAATGAATTATATAACAAAAAGATAATTTTTCAACTGAGAAGAATTCTTTATTCAAAATGTGTCTCCTAAATGTTTACATGACTTCCATTCCTTACAATCTTTCCGATTCTAATTTAAGCGACTTTCGTTTCCTTTTTCTTTCACTTTTTTATACCTCCGATTTGCCTTTTTTCTCACATGCATTCTTTCATTCTCTCTAAAGCGCTCCTCTAGCGCCCTCAAACTTCCTTATCCATTCTTCTCCTAATCCATCCTCCCCTAGAATCTTAACCAAATTCTCCTGTCAGCTTCCTTTATCTTCCATTTCTCTCCCACATCCTTCCCATACATGCTCCCATGTTTCCTCCTCCCATTCACATATTCTACACTATTCTCTCCCCATTCCTTTGCTAAATACTTTAGTAATCCTTCCTTTTTTATCATCTTATACCATTTATTGTCATTTGATTCCTAAATCATCCTCCATCTTCATATTTATTGTCTTTCCCTCTCCTTTTTCCAATTTTTCATAGTTTACTCCAGTCCCGTCTTCTATTTCTCTAGCATTAAAGAACTCCCTCCTTTCTTCTTCCCATCTCGTTAATTCTATCGCCTTCCCTCTCCTCTTTTCTACCTCCATCAAACACTTTCTCTAATACTTCATTTATCCCTTTGCGCTTCTTCTCTCACTATATATCCTGGCGTCCTCGAGTCTCCCTCTATTGTGCATCTTATATACCTTTCTTGTAAACTCTAAATATCTTTCCTTTCTTTCCATCCCCATGTCTCTGCTCCATAACCTAATACCGGCCATACCAGCGTATCAAATAACCACATTATCCTTATACAATTTTTTTTTAACTTTCTTTTTCCTATTCCCCATATCTGTTTCATTGCCCCTTCTGCCTTTTATCCTTTCGCTTTATATAAGCTCTATGATCTCCATTTGTTTTCAAGCTATATACCAAATATTTAAACTCTTTTACTTCATCTAACTTTATTTCGTTCCACCTCTCCGTTCATTCCTTCTTCCTTTCCCCTCCTTTTCTAAACCTCGTTATCTTTGTTTTTTCTACATTTAAATTCAGTTTTTTCCCAACTAAGTATTTCTCTAATCCTGTAATTAAGCCCGCCATCCCTTCTTTATCCTCTGTCATTCACACTGTCGTATGCGTATGCCAGTATATATATTTTTCCCTTCCCTATCCTAAATCCTCCCCAACCTTTTCTCCTCATTTCTTCTTCTATGTCTGGTATTAATATATTAAATAAAAGTGGGCTCTGAGGACATCCTTGCCTCACTCTTCACACCAACCAGAAACTATCTCCTACTAGCTCTCCTACTTTTACCCTGCTTTATGTCTCTCTAAAAATTTCCGATCGTCTATTAATCCCTCTCTTATCCCCTTTTTCACCATAACCTTTTCTATTTCACATCGGGCTAATGAGTAAAACTCCGCCTTTAAGTCCACGAACATTGCTATCATTGCCCCTTTTCCCCTTTTAATCCTCTTATTTACTGTATATTTCAGAACATATATGTTGCTCATTATCCACATTCCTTTTTTAAACCCTGTCTGATTCGGTGGCTCTATCTTTTTTCCTCAACTTCTATCTTCAATCTCTCCTACAAAACAGTTACATATACTTTATACAATGTTGGCATCAGCATCACATCCCTATAATCCTTAACCTCCTCTCCTTTGCCTTTCTTCAATATTGGTATAACTACTCCTTCTTTTCGTAACTCTGGCCACCCCTCTCCTCTCCATACTCGATTACACATTATCTATGCCTCTTCATCTAGTTCTGTCCCTCCATATTTCCATACTTCATTTGGAATCTCATCTATACCCGTTGCCTTTCCATCCTTCATTGTTCCTAAAACCTTGACTATTTCTTCCCTTGTTATGTTCTCTTCCTCATCTTTTTCTCTACCATATTTTCCTCCCATCCTAACTTTTCTCTTTACTCCTTCTAACAAATCCAAAAAATATTTTTTATTCTACCATTTCAGTATCTTGGTTTACTTTTTTTCTTTCTTTTCTTTCTCTATTTACTAACTTCCATACCTCTTCTTCCGTCCTAGCCTTCTCCGTCTCTTCCTCAACCCAGAATTATTTTCTCTTAAAAAAGATGAATTTTCATCAAAACATATGAATTTTCAGCAAAAAAAAAGTAATTTTAAACAAAAAATGGAATAGTTTTTTTCTTTCAAAATTGGCAACTTATTGCAAAATTTGGTTTGAAAATCGCATCACTTCTTGTTCCGGTTTAATATTATCAAGTGTTTCAAAATGGCTCTCTTCGACGAAGAGGGTGTAGATCTCGAAATAGTAAGGGTACGTGAGTTAGCGTTCGCAAATGATAAGGTTGTTATGGCACAGTGTATCGAAGACTTACAAAGAAAGTTGAATAAACTAGATGCAAGAATGAAGAGCATGGGCCTCAAAATTAACGAAAATAAAACAAAAACTATGGTGTTCGAAGGAAAGAGTATCCCTTTCACACACTACTCCTTTCCCCTACCGAGTGAGTCACGCCTACCCCAAAAGGGAAATGGCTTAATGTTGTAATAATAATAATAATAATAATAATAATAATAAGCCTCGGTGGCTCAGTTGGTTAGACACTCGGACTTCACCTCAGAGGTCCGGGGTTCGATCCATGAGCCGGTATCTCTAGAAATTTTTAAATGTACCCACAGAAAAACGCTGGTGTTAAATTTGTTGCAGCTCAAATTTCATTGGGCTCCCAATGATCATTTGAGAGAGTTTTCAAGTCTCAAATGTATTCCTCTAAACGTAGGTGCCCATGTGGGCATCTAGGGGAAAGTATCATTTGGAGACTGAATTTTGGCTCATGCAGAGTTGTGGAGTTCTGAACCGCGCTGTCAGCCACCTGAATACCTGTCAAAGCAACTATTCGCTTTGCGATATTAGCCTAAATAATTGTTAATAAGGAAACCAATTGAAACAATATTTACCTAATTTTCAAAATTCTTTCATTTAATAGGGCGTACCAGTCACTTAGAATAAAATTAAAACTTCCTAATTCAACTTCCAAAAGTTAGGTTAGTCATGCCCGTCGACATTTAAACTAAAGCCGGGATGTATACAAAAAGTCATGACCGTCTACATATAAAATAAGGTATTTTCACTCAAATCACTAGCTCCTTTTACCCTTCGTTGAATACTAGGGGGATAACAATTGACCAAATGCATGGGAATCGATTAATTTTTGCTCTATTTTTCTAATATCTTCGTAGAAAGTAATTTTTCTGTATAAGTGCAATTGAAAAATAGTTTTTCTTTTTTAGGGACTATTTAATGCAATAATAAAATGATAATAATTTTCATTCATGCGTGCGTTAGGACTGAGCGCTCGTTGTCGACCCTTTGAAGCGCAATTCAAAATTAGATTGAAAAACAATTCTTGTAATTTAAATAAATAATTATTCAAATATACACAAGAATTTATAAAAATTGTGTAACTTTTGATTTCAGACAAGAAAAAATTTATAACACATATATTTGATTAATAACAGTTTATTTTCTTTGAATTTGAAAGACTGACTAATATTTCTCAAAATATTTGTTAATAGTTAATAGATAATTGATAATATTGTAGAATATAATAGTGATAATATTCGAATCATTCTGAAACAAAATTTCAGATTTTTCTTTTCGATTGAGACGTGACAAAACGACGCTTGAAGCAAAAAAAAAAAAAAAAAGAAAGCATAACTATAATGCAGTCGTGATAATTTATGTATTTATAGGTTATATAATTATATGAATTCCCAGAAAAATACATACAAAATATTAAAAACTTATAAATAATTATTTTTAATCACTTTTCCAAGAAATTTATTTTTAAATTAAATGTTTTTTAAAATATAATTTGGTCTTTGGAATTCACTGAAAATAAACTGTTATTAATATAATATATGTGTTGTATTTTTTTTGCCTGAAATCAAAGTTACACAATTTGTATATATCCTTGTGGATATTTTAATAATTATTTACTTAAGTTACAAGAATTGTTTTTTAATGTAATTTTGAATCGCGCGCCAAGTGCGGCCAATGAGCGGTCAGCCTTAACGCAAGCGCAGTAGCTCAGGGTGCCAACATTGGCATCATTGGTCCACAGTACAAACCGGAAAAATAAATCAAATCAGCCGGCAGGAAAAATTTGGGATATGAAAGCCTCAATTAGGTATTTTCACTTTAACCATCAGCTAACTTCACTTTGTTAAAAGCTGAGGAGGAAAAATGGATCAAATGCATGGAACAAAACTTTATTTCTGTAATATATTTGTAATTAATCCTCATTATTATTATTTTATTAATTCATTAAATAGTAATTAAAAAATAAAAACTATTTTTTAAAAACACTTATATAGAAAAAATTACCTTTTACGAAGATGTTAGCAAAATAGGGCAAAAATGAACTGAATCCCATACATGTGGTCCCTTATTTTCCCCTCAGGAAATGTTCCCGCCGCTATATTTGAAACATTGCAATGTTTCACGAAACTCCCAATGTTTCATGAAACTTTTCATCAGGCTAAAGTTTCATGCAAATTTACATCCCTACTCATCGCGAAAAACAAATTTCTGTTTTTATTATACAATTGTATTTACCTTATCTTTCATGCAGACAGTCACGACTTAGTTTGTACATCCCGGCTTTGGTGGTTTGAATGTCATATAGTAGGTTTTGACTAACCTAACATTTGGATATTACATCACGCCAAGTACTATTTTTATTTCAAGACTATTTAGTCGCTGTTAAATGATAGGAAATAAAAAGTTAGGTCATTATTATTATAACTTACCTGCTTATTAATATCTGTTTCACTCAAATAATGACCGGCCAAATGATGTTGACAGGTGACTTACAGATTGGAGACGTTGCACTGGATGAGAAAAAACAGTGTCTAAATGATGCTTGTCCCCTAGATTCTCGGAATGAACCTGTGTGGCTCAAATTTATTGCCACTCTATTGAACACCGATTTCGGTGTACAATGGAGGATCGGCGATTTTCTGTGCCTTTACCGAGGTTCTGGTGGTTCGGAACCCACCTTAAGATGTAGGTCCCCCCATCGTGTACTTAACTGCAACCCAGTCCGTCAATGTTGGGGTAAAAACCAGGCTATGTCCAATATGTCTGAGCAGACTGCTCTCAGCAGATCACTTGATTGCATTATAAAAATGCGTCCATGACTGATGATATATACCGGGACAGCCCCGTGCAAAAATGATCAAATAAAAAATCCAACTCTAACCAAAAATGCCTTCGACATGTTGGGCAGTATAAGCCTGTGACAACATTTTCAACACCGAAATGTTTTTTAATAATAAAATAAAAACAGTGGGAAGTAGTGTCACAACTCTACCTTGAGGATCTCGAGGTGAACATATACAAGTCCTAAAAAATAATTCTAATTTTCAGCTTATAAAAGAAAATAACATTTATGAATTACTAATAGCAAAATAAAAAAATTTTATGTTTCTTATTTCATTCCTTGTTAGTTCAAAGAACCCACCTCCCCCGATAGTAAGGGTCGGTGACAGCGGTTGGCGATCCCACAGCTGCATACGCGGAAGTGGGGTAGAAGGGGTAGATCAAACAGGTAGACGGCGATCGAATGGACACTGCCCCCTGAAACTATTAAGTGGATGAGAAGCAAAAATCTAAAAATAGTCTCGTATCCTAAACAGGGATGAATATATCAGTCGGACCTCATTAGGAAAATAATTAATTAGCTGAAGACAGATGTTAGGCGGCAAACTAAACTTCTTTGAGCACGTTCCACACTGAGAGAAAATACAGTTTTTTTCCTTTAAAATGTCTATATAGTCTTCAATTTTTTCTCACTGTAAAAAATGGAGATGTCATTTTTTACGATATCATTTTTTACATATCCTCCCTCTGAATAGCATAACGATATGTCATTATTTTTAATGTGAAACAAACGACTCTGGATCCCCACAAATTTTAGTATCACTTGAGATCTTCCTTCTGAGTCTTATTTTAAGATCTGAAATTATAGCCCTGAAATAGTACCTTTCTAGAGTGGATTTAAATGAAAGCGCATTCAGTTCTGAAGAATCTAGAGCTCGGAAGTTTTGACTTTTTCATTTGTTTATTAACAACATGAGGGTTTCTGGCAAATGGATAATTTAAAATTCACAGTTTGTTCATTTTTCTGGGCAATTTAGAAGAGTTCAGAATATTTGAATGTTTTTAAACGATTTTTAAATATTATAAAAAAAACATTTTAAGATTTACAAAGATTTCTGATGTGGAACTGGGAATTTTGGAAAAGAATTGTAATTGTGAGCTCAAATATCGGATCATTTTTGATCATAAGAATTGTAACTCTGATTTGGAACATATTATTTTTTCTAAATGAATTATAATTTTGAATTTTGACAGAAATTTTATTCTTCTAAATTAGAATACAAATTACTTTACAAAGTGTCCGTTCCATGGCGAAAATTCAAGTGTTTAGTTGAAAATTTGTCTTTTTGGACCCAAAGTTTAAATATTTTGGGATATATTCAACTGTAGTTACTTGAAAATTAACTTTTCTGTTGAAAATTCAATTGTTTGATCAAATATCGTATTTTTTTAGCTATGATAATTAAACAATTTGGTTCACATTTATTTATTTCTTGGCTAAAAATATTTTTGGGTTGAAAATTCAACTGCTTGTTTCAAGGATGAACAATTATGATAAAACTTCATTTTTTCATTTAAATTCATCTCTTTACTCAAAAAATTGAACCATTTTGTTGAAATTTTTATGTTGTTCAGATTTTTTTTTAGTTAAAAATTCAAATACTTGGTAGAAGTTTGAACTATTTTGTTGAATTTATCTGTGCAGTTGAAAATTTAATCATTTTGTAGAAATTGTCGTGTTTTTGTTGGAAATTAATCTTTTTTAGTTAAAAATTCACTTCTTTCTTTGAAGGTTTAACTATTTTGTTCGAAATTTAACAATTTATTTTAAAAATTTATCCATTTTATTCAAAATTCAATTGTTTTATAGAAAATTCTTCTTTGAAATTTTTTTTAATTCATCATTTTTGGTTTAAAAATTCGCCTCTTTTTGTTGAAATTTCGTTTTTGGGTTAAAAGTTCAACAATTTCATAGGAAATTCAATCAAAAATTAAACTACTTTGTTACAAATTCAATTTTTCAGTTGAAGACTCACAATTTTTGTTAAAATTTATTTTAGTTTTTTTGTAAAAATTTTACGTATTTTTTTTTTAAATTCGTGAAAAATTTTGTTAAGAAAAGCTTTTTAAGTTGCAAAATTATCATTTTATTTAAAACTTCATTTTATTTTTTTGTTTAAATATGTAAATACTTTTTTGAAAATTCCTTTTTTCGTTAAAAATTGGTATTTTTGGACTTGAATTCAATAGTTTGCTTCAAATTTGAATAATTTTGTTAAGAATTCATTATTTTGGTTGAAAGTTCATCTGTTTAGTTAAAAATTCGACCATTTTTTTGAAATGATGTTAATTAAAATTGATGTTTTTTAGTTTAAATTCCAATGTTTGGTCGAAGATTTAATTTTGTTGAAAATTCACATTTTCGTGTTGAAAATTCAATTCTTGTAGAAAATTCGTATTTTCTTCTCGAAAATTTACTAATTTGGTAGAAAATTAAATTACCTGAATGAAAGTAGAACTACTTTGTTGAAAATTACTTAAAAAAAAACATTACGTTCATTTTTGATTTGAAAAAATTAGTTTCTTTTTAAAGGAAAATAATCGTCTTGGTTGAAAATTGATGTATTTGATTCAAAATTCGTATTCCCAGGTGAATCGTAAAGTTCCCAATTAAAAGGACTGACATTGAAAAAAAAACGAGTTTATCGGTCGTCAAATGTCTAAATAATGGATTTTTTAAATTAAGTTTGTTTAAAAAATCATCAAATTTATGAACTAATTATGAATGTTGTTGAAATTAACATGAAGTTCTCAATTAAAAGGACTGACTTCGAAAGAAACTAATTTTTCGTCAACAGATGCCTGAATAATGCATTTGTTTATTAAATTTGTTTAAAAAAAAATAAAATTTATTAAATACTGGTGGATGTTGCTAGAACTATTATGAAGTTCAAAATTAAAAGGACTGGTTTTGAAAAAAGCGAATTTTTTTGACGACAAATGCCTGAATAATGCATTTGTTTATTAAATTTGTTTAAAATATTAACAAGCATAGCCTTAAGAGAAATTTTTTTTCATGAAAATATTGTTTCGATTCAAATTTCTAGCAATATAGCTTTAAAAAACGTTAAACTATTGAAAATGAAAGAAAACACATTTTCAACAAATAATTTGTTTATACAAATTTTTTTTTGTTTATTGTATCATAATGGAATATCTTCATATAATATAAATCTATGAAACGTCGCCGATTACAACAATTTTCCTATTATTGACGAGCAGCGGGAACGTCAAATAGAAAAGATTGTCATTTTTTTGGTCATATTTATTTATTTGTAAAAAAATTGAAAAACTAAACAAAAAATCGGGCTCGACAAATTTCTTTGAAATTTTAGCCTAATGCTTTTATTTAATCCTAATGATTAAGGTCTCATTTTATTCTTCAACGGAATCTATAAATTTCTGTTTTGGTTGATTTTATCATTTTTAAAAATGAGAAATCATACAGTTTTTATTGTTATAAACAATAATGGTTGAAATTTTAATTAACTTTAAAATAAATTTTAATTATTTTGTTCTAAATTGTGCTCAGAAGCCTCCATCAAGATTTACAGAAATTAATAATAGAACTTTTTTTGTCAATTTTATCAACAATTTTAAAGATATGCAACTTTTGAGATTGATACTATACAATTTAAAATAAAAATCATAGTAAGCTTTTTTTTTAATTTTAAATTAGGCTTTCAGGTTTTTTATTAAAAAATAAATATGACGAAAAAACTAGCCATTTTTTGTTTATTTTATAATAATATAACCAGGGCCGTTTACACATTATTAATCATTTAATTGCAAGACAGTATAGAACCCACTTTAGGTCAGCAATACATTACGAAATATTATATTACCTCACTAGTAGTGTTAGGCACATCTTTACGAAGATGTCAATTTTTGAATGACTAGTTGTAAAACCCTGGCCGGCCATGGTTTTTCAATTCGTCCTGCGAACATCGAGCTCCACATGGAGATACGTGTGTAACACTGCGAGTGATGTACGATACTTTATCCGAAAGTTTCCTTTTGTGATACTGCCGGGCCGTCTGATTCTGATATAATTTCTTGGCCAATTTCGAAGTTTTTTGGTAAATTTTAAAAAGTTCAAAAGAGATAAAATGCGCCTTGTTGAGAAGAGATTATTTTTTGTCTAATTGTAAACAACGATAAACTCATGTTTTTTTTTTCAAAACGCCGCAAGATATGAAAAACGTCAAAGAAATCAAATTATTTTTCTGAAAAAGTTTTTAAAAACTGTCTCTTGACAATTTTTTATGTCTCGTGTTATTTTCGATATTTTTGCGAAAATATTGATAAATTCTTTTAAGATTGTTTTTTTTTCTCAAAAATAAATTTTTTGGGTATCTAAAAATAAAGAAGAGCACAACTTAACAGTACTTTTCTCTTTTTCATCGCACCAAAAACTTGTATTGTTGAGAAAAAAATCTTTAACGATTTTTTTACCCATTTTCGCAAAAAAATGAAAAATAACGCTAGATAGGAAAAAACTTTTTAAAGAGATATTTTTCTAGAATTTTATCATTTATTGAGAGAAATAGAGTGTACGAGTTTCAGTCTCAAACACTCAGGGTATATTCTAAGTCTAAGGCACAGGGTTAACCAAAAGAATAGTGTTATATGAAAAACGGGCAATATTAAAAATCGATTTTGGGGCAGTATTACATTTTGCAATAAAAATATCAAATAATGGATAACAAAATATTTAATGAATAATAAAATATGTAAATATGTAGTAATAATAATATATGTAAAATATGTAATATATAATAATAAATATGTAATTTTATAAATATGAGAAACATAATTGAGGCATTAAGAACGTGTAAAGCTCATTTTGATCTTTCTTCCTTTTATTAAATGAAATAATGATGAGGATTAAAATCGTATTTTAGGTTTCGTGTGATTTTTTTATACTAAAAGATCATTTTCAAAATTGTTTAACTGTTTTTTGAGTTTGCAATAACTTTGTAATCATTCAGGTAAACATACAAAAATTTTCGGTAAAATTCAAGATATTTTGGGTAGGTTTAAGGTATATTTTGATAATTTAATTTACTAATGAAGAAACTATAAAAGCACAGACAGGACACTTCTTTTTTGAGGACATCATAATCAGTTTTTCCCTAATTGTATTAACTTTTTATTAACTTTACACGTCATAATTCATCCAAAAGCTTCTTTTTCAATAAATAAAAATTGTATATGAATTTTAAGTAGAGAAAATACTACATTTATTTAAATTTAATTTAATTTTAACAAAATTTGATATAATTGTTAAAAATACGTTTTCTTAGTTGCAGATTCATAATTTTTGTTAAAATTTTATTTCATTTCTTTAGTTTTTTTTTGGCTTATAAATCAAACAATTTAGTTTATTATTTTTTCTTGCAGGTAAATTTTTTTTCGGTTCAGCATTCAAAAGCTTGGTTTAAAGATAAAGAATTTTGTTTAAAAAAAGTTGGGTGAGTTGAAGAATTATCACTTTATTTAAAAGTTCATTTCATTTCTTTTTCTTCGAAAGTTTGTTTGATTTTTTCGTTGAAAATTAATTCTTTTCATCTAAAATGTAACTATTCCATTTTTAGTTGAAAAATTATCTTTTTTAGTCGGAAATTTAACAGTTTTGTAGAAAATTTGTCTTTTTTTTGCTTGAAAATTAAAAATTTTGGCTGAAATTTTTTTCTTTCTTGAGTGAAAAATCTTTTTTGGTTGAAGGTTCATCTCTTTAGTTGAAAATTAAATTATTTTGAAGAAATTTTGTTGTTATTAAAAATGGAATTTTTTTGCTGTAAATTCCAGTTCTTGGTTGAAGATTGAACTATTTTGTTGATGATTCAACAATATTGTTAAAAATTCGTCTGTTTTGCTAAAAAATAATCTTCTTAGTTGAAAAATCATCTTTTGGGGAAAAAATTCGACTATTTGGTTAAAAGTTCATTTTTTTGTTTGAAGATTCATAATTTTAGTTGATTTATGTCTTCGATTACAAATTCAACTCTTCAGTTTAAATTTCGTTTTTTTGGGTGAAAAATTCAACTATTTGGTTCAAAAATTAATTTTTCTATTGAAAATTGAAAATTTTTGAAAAGTTTTATCTTTTGATTCAAAAATTCATCTTTTTCTGCAGGAATTTGATATTTTTTTATTAAATATCAAGTTTCTGGTTGAAAAAAACTTTTTTTTTAATTCACATGTATCTTACAAATTCATGTATTTTATTAAAACTTCGTCTTTTTGGAAGAAAATAATACTCTTCGTTGAAAATTGTTGTATTTTATTTAAAATTTGTATTTTTTTGGCGAAATCCAAAAGGTTTTTATACACTACTTTCTATTGAAATTTATGGATGAGTTCCATTCCTTTTTTATCTTTTTATATGTACAGAGATAAGGGTGCGATTAATCGACTTTCAATAAAATATCCAAAATAGAATTCCGTTTTATAAAAAAAAGTCTGTCCTAAATTCATGATGACCTAGATATTGTAGATTTCATTTATTTTTCTAAACTAATTAATCAGATTTCCTTAAATATATAGTTGGAATATTTTTTAAAACCTTAAATGTGAAAATTAAAAAAAAAAATTTTTAACTAAATCTAAAACAGGTTTCACGGGTCAAAGTATTTGAAAAACAGAGGAAATATTAAGATTTTTCACTAAAATAGGGGAATACATCTTTTTAAACAATATTAATTACGGTATTTTATTAAATTCAATTTAAAACTTTTAAAATTTCAAACATTTTAAGTAAAACTATTGAGATTCCAATAAAATAGAGGATTTTTTATCCAAAAACGACTTAATTGAAAAACAGTTTTGTTTTTGAGCAAAGAAATTAATTTTTAGCTAATCTGATGAATTTCTTACAAGGACAAAATTGTTAATAAAGTACTTGCATTTTCTAGAAAGAAGTCGTTGAATATTTTACCAAAAAAGTTGATTCCTCAAAGAAAAATGTAATATTTGATATTTCAAACAAAAAATATTTTTATTTTAAATTTTTAAATAGATAGATGAATTCATAGAAAAAAAAAGAATTTTCTTAAAAAGAGTTGACAAATTTTCTACCATACAAGGTTTTTCAGTCAAGAAAAAAATAAACCAAATTGTTTAACTTTCTACAAAACTTTTGATGTTTAAAAAAATATATTTTTATTTCAAATTCAAAATATTTTAAATCAGCCCAGAAGATTAATTTTCGTCAAAAGAGTTGAACTTTTAATTCGAAAATATGAATTTTCAATTACAAAAATATGAATTTTTGACCAAATAGATGAAGTTTCTACTATGAAGATTGATTTCCTATAAAAACGACGACGTCTCTCCAAAACAGAATAATTTTTAACACGAAAATGAAAATTTTTAAACAAAACATGTATTTTGAACAAAGTAATTCAACAGTAGAATCCAACTTTAAATATAAATTTTCGACAAAATAGAGATGAATCCTGAATCAAAAAAAAAATAATAATTTTCAGAAAAGATGGAATTTTTATCAAAAGAGATAAAAAAAAATTACAACAAAATTTTTAGAATTTTTTACAAAACAGCTAAATTTATGTAGAAAGACGAATTTTCAATAAAATAGTTGAATCTTTAAGCAAAACAAATTAATTTCCCCCGAAAAGTTACGTTTTTAACCAGAAAATATGAAATTTCTACCACAAAAATGAATTTTCATACCAAAAAGACATATCTTCAAGGAAGGAGTTGAATTTTTAACTAAAAAAGAGTCCAGCAAGAATGGATCAAGTACTTACAATTTCACCAAAGAAAGAATTTTTAGCCAGAAAGAAATTTTTTGAATTTTCTACACGAAAGTGAAAATTTCGACCCAAAAATATGAACTCTCAACGAAATGGTTAATTTCCAACCAAATAGTTACCCATCAAAACAGTTGAATTTTCAATCAAACATGATGACTTTTTAAAAAACAATTAAATTTTCAACCAAATGATAACATTTGAAAAAAGAAGAATTTTTAATCAACAATATAATACTAGAAGTTTTAACCAAAAATAATTAACTTTCAGCCAAAAAGTTGAATTTTCCTTTTGTTTTCTATTAATAATTCAGTTCGCATTCAAGTGTAAAAACAAAAAAAGCTGGGGAAATAAGGGGACGTTTGTGAAGCCTGAAAAATATCAATCGTAATTTTGTTAATTTATGAACTAACGAATAATAGCTTAAATAAATGAAGGGAGGGGTATTAGGGGGTATGAGGAGTAGGAAAATGAAGAGTGGAGAAACTAGGGGGAATGTAGACAACTAATAGGATGGGAAGTAGTGGGAAATGAGGGGATGGGAATTTGGATGAATGAGGAAAATGAGAAGGGAAATTAAGGGAAATGAATGGAGCGAAAGTAGAGAAAGTGAGGGGTAATAAGAGGAAGGCAAGTAGGAGTAGTGAGGGGGAAATGTGGGGCGAGGAACTAGGAGAAGTAAGGGCAAAATGAAGGGAGGGGTATTAGGGGGAATGAGGAGTAGGAAAATGAAGAGTGGAGAAACTAAGGGGAATGTAGACAACTAATAGGATGGGAAGTAGTGGGAAATGAGGGGATGGGAATTTGGATGAATGAGGAAAATGAGAAGGGAAATTAATGGAGCGAAAGTAGAGAAAGTGAGGGGTAATAAGAGGAAGGGAAGTAGGAGTAGTGAGGGGAAATGTCGAGCAGGGAAATGGGGTAAGTGAGGGGAAAATAGAAGGAGAGGAATGAGGAAAAATAAGGACTAGAGAAGTGAGGGTAACTAAGTAGAGATTAGTGGAAAGGTAATAGGGGAAGGGAAAGTTAGCTGAGAAACCGAGGAGACAGACAAATAGTGAAGGGGAAATGTGGGGCGAGGAACTAAGAGAAGTGAGGGGAAAATGAGGGGAGGGGTATTAAGGGAAATGAGGAGCGAGTAAATGAAGAGTGTGGAAATTAGGGGAAGTGAGTAGAAATTAGTGGAAGGGTAGTAGCGGAATGGGATTGTTAGTTGGGAAAGAAGAAGAGAGGCAAGTAGAGAAGGAGTAACTTTTAGAAGTAGGTGGAGTGACGGAGGGAAAGTAGGGAAGGAGGTTTCAGAGACTTAATTAACTTTCGAATATGGCCTTCCTTTATATTAAATTAAGTTAGTAAAGTCGTATATCTGAAGGGTCATCCTCAATATACTTGAATTAAATTTCGTATAAATTTAGAATCTGGGTGACTTATTGAAAAATATCTTCAGGTTTTTTGTTAAACTCCGGTTGTAACCGGTAAAGTTAGAAATAAACTTAATAAAAGAAAGGGAGGAAACGACGCGACGTTTGGGGATATAAGTATAATAAATCGATTTACTTCTAGATTGATGAAACCCAGTTTCATGGATTCAAAATATACTAATAAATTATGAAATACACTTATCTTAAAATATCTGAAGAATCAACCCATGCACTCCCAATATTGATTAGTGTAATAATAGTTTACACATTTTAAATATCTATTGATCCTCAGAGGATAAAATTGGGGAATCAAAAGAGGCAAAAAAAA
Source organism: Belonocnema kinseyi (assembly GCF_010883055.1). Lineage (NCBI taxonomy): Eukaryota > Metazoa > Arthropoda > Insecta > Hymenoptera > Cynipidae > Belonocnema > Belonocnema kinseyi. The sequence continues at coordinate 10,982,097 of NC_046660.1, forward strand.
TCGGGAAAACCTAATAATTTAAATTTAATCATTTGTTTTATTTATTAAGTATTTTGTTAATTTTAATTTTTATAATTTTCTTATTTAATTAGCGCTATATCTATTTTCACAGAATTTTTATTTCACCTATGTAATATTTTCTTTAGGATTTAAAAATGTTATTAATTAAAAATGATATTCAAAACCAATTTTTTTGTTAATCCCTATTTTAGGGATTCTGACAATATCGTTGGTTCGTTTTCAACGACATTTCAAACTGGACACTCTTTCTATATTCCCTTCCTTTCTACTTTTTCAAGAATATCTGTTTTTCAGTTTTTCAAGAAATGTCGCCTTTTTCTTGATTTTTTGTTTCAATTTTTGTTTGAGTAAAAAATTTTATTTGGCTCCAAATTTAATTTATTTCTTGAAAATCTAAATATTTGGTTAAAACCCCATCTATTTTGGTCAAAAAATCAATAACTCAAATTAGAACTGCAGTCAAATCTGCCTTCAGTTTCGCGCACAGTGGGACAAAAAAAAGGTCCGTGGACAAATTGATTTTCAAAAGACTATTATTATCCGATTTTAACTTTATTTTTGAAATAAAAGCTAATAAAATTCCTCATCGAACCTAGAAAACTGAAAGCAACTATCCAAAAAAGATGTCCAATTGCAAAGAAAATGTTAAAAAATTTATTGAATTTGTTATAAACAAATAAATGTATGAAAACGGTTTCATGGGGATTGGCGGCGATTCGTCACTTGATTCGCAATAAATTTGAACAATTTATAGACAAAAAGAGTTGTTGAGTTAAATAAATTAAAGTTAATAAATAATTTGTTATCATGAAAGCAATTTTATTAAACTACCTTCATTAAAAAATGCACTATCTGGCTATTTTTGAAGGTACAAACTTCATTTTTTCGATACATTTAACTCTAAATATTTAACTTTTAAATTTTCAAGAACATTATGAGGACAGTAAACAATCGATAACATTTGATAATTGTTTAACCAAACTTAAATAAACAAATGCATTATCTAGCTATTTTTCAGCATTTAAAAAAGTTAAAAGTGTGTTATTAACAGTTGATTACATACAAAAAACAATTTTAAATGCTGAAAAATAGCCGAAAAATGCATTTGTTAACTAAATTTGGTTAAAAAATTATCACATTTTATCGATTCATAGCAAAAAAAAAACATTTCTAAATAGCTGTCTGTTAATTCCGGGAAAAAAGCGGTATTTTATTTTTATATACAAAAAATGATAAAAAATTGTTTAAACAATTATTGTTTACAATAATAAATTGTCTACTTTCATCAAAATGTTCTTATAACTTTAGAAGTTAGATATTAACCGTTAATTGCATCGAAAAAAATCAAGTTTATACCTCCAAAAATAGCCAAATAGTGCATTTTTTAAGTTAAGGTAGTTTAAACAATTATTAACTTTTATTTGGTGACCAAATATGATACTTATATTAATTACTTATTTACTTTTATATACTTTTATTAATTCAACTAAAAAACTCTTTTTATTCATAAATTGTTCAAATTTGGTGTGAATCAAGTGACGAATCGCCGCAAAACCCCACGAAACCATTTTCATTCACTTATTTGTTTATAACAAATTCAATAAATTTGTTAACATGTGCATTGCTATTTCACATTTTTTTATAGTTGCTTTTAGTTTTCTAGGTATTTTTGATCGAATCGGCCATGATATTTCGATGCAAAATTTTATTAGCTTTAATCTCAAAAATAAAGTTAAAATCGGATAATAATTGTCTTCTGAAAATCAATGTGTTCACGGGCATTTTATTTGCCCCACTGCGCGGTGCGGCCTGAATTGAAAATATTAAAATAGATCTTATTTTGGCAAAAGTTTGTTTGTTTTTTTTTTCAGTTAAAAATTAACATTTTTCAAATAGAAATTCAACTATTACATTTTTAGTTGAAAATTTGTCGTTTTAGGTAAAAATAAAATTATTTGGTTAAAACTTTATCTTTTTTATTGCGACATTCATTTATTCTATTGAAAATTCGTGTCTTTAAGTAGAAAATTGATCTTTTCAGTTAAAAAGTTATCTTTTCCATTGAAAATTCATCTCTTTAGTTTACAATTCAACTTCCTGTTTGTAAGTTGAAATTCTTTGTTAGAAATCAATTTCTCTCTGAAGATTCATCATTTTAGTTGAAAATTCATCTTTAAAGTGGATAATTTAATCAGTTTTTTTTAGAAACAGAAATTCTTATTTTAAGTAAAAAAATTTGAACTTATTTGCAGAAAATTAGAATTTCGTGGTAAATTCAATTGTTTTGTAGAAAGTATGTTTTGGATACGATTAAAAATGAAACCATTCTGTTAAAAACTCGTTTTTTCGTTCAAATCAACTGAAAGAAAAAATAATTTTTTTGGTTGAAAATTAATTTTATGTTAAAGATGAACTAATTTATTTGAAAAATATCCATTTGATAAAAAATTAACTTTTTGTATTTTGGTTGATAAATTGTTTTTTGTTTAGAAATTTATCTTTTTGGGTAGAAAATTAAACTTTATTTTTAAATTGATCTTAATGGCAGAATTCAATAATGTTAATATTATTTATTATAATTCGTCTTTTTAATTGGTAGAAAACTCTTCTTTTTTTGTTTGTTTGAAATTAATTTTTTTTAAATTTCAACTATTTTGGTAGAAAATTCCGTCTTTTGAGCAGAAAATTAATTTAATTTTTTACAAATCATTAGTTCCGTTGTAGATTGCTTGAAAATAATTGTTTAAACTAAAAATATAACTATTCCATTTTTAGTTGTAAATTCAAGTTATTTGTTTGTTGAAAATTCAACTATTTTGGTGGAAAATTCGTCTTTTTTATTGCTAAAAAATTAGTTTTTTTTTATTGAAAATTAATTTTTTTAATTGAAAATATTCCTTTATATTCTACTTTTCGTTGGAGACCATTTTTTTTAATTCAACTATCTTGGTAGAAAATTGCCGTTTTTGAGCAGAAAATTAATCTTATTTTTTGACTAATCATCAGTTTCTTTGTAGATTTAACTATTTTGTTAAAATTTCCTGTTTTTTTTTTAGTTAAATTCAACTGCTTGGAAATTTCTTTTTATTGTTTGAAAATAATGTTTTGAAATAAAAATGGAACTCCCATTTTTGGTTGAAAAGTTTTTTTTTTCAACATTTAAATATTTAGTAGTAAATTCAGATATTTACTGTTGGGTGAAAAATACAATTGTTTTCTAGAAGATCCATGTATTTTGTAGAAAATTTGTCGTTTGGGGTAGGTGATTAATCTTTTTTTTTTAAATTAATCTTATTGGCTTTAAATTCAACTATTATCCCAGTGGGCACAAAATTTGGCGATGTCTTCACGACATCGTTACGACATCTTTACGACATATTTACGACATATTTACGACATCTTTACGACAGCCTATGTCCATGTCGTTTCGGTGTCTTTGCGATATCGAAAATACATCGTCAGACCATACGACTTATTTACGATATCATAAAGACACCTTAACGACATGGACATTGGATGTCGTAAAGATGTAAAAAAGATGTCGTAACGATTTCGTAAAGACGTCGCCAAACTTTGTGCCCACTGGGATGTCAATAATTTGTCCTTTTTATTCAATTTAACTGGTTGAAAATTTGTTATTTTATTGAAAATTTAACTATTCCAATTTTGTTTTGAATGTTTTTTTTTGTAAATTCATCTATTAATTTGAAAATTTATCTAATTTGGTATAAAATTCAACTATTTGGTTAAAAAATAAGCTATTGATAAATCATTAAAAATTAAAAATTACATTCTTGGTGAAAATTTATATTTTTCGGTTTAAAATTCAACCATTTTGTTGAGTCATTTTTTTGGACAATAATTTAACCGTTTTATTGAAAATTCGTCAATTTCGATTGAAAATTGATGCATTCATACATAAAAGATAAAATATTAAATCTTTCGTTGAGAATTCGCTTTTCCTATTTGAGAACTAAACTATACTTGGTTAAAAGTTCAACTATTTTATTAAAAATTTAATTACTTTGTTGAAAATATAAATATTTTTAGAGCCTTTTTTGTGCTCAAAGGTTCTACTATCTACATTTTCTCTGTGTGTCATTCCCCCTAATGAATAGTGAAATAAAAAAGTTCCTCGGAATCTGAAAACTTGTACATCGATTCGCACAAACGATGAAAGAAGCAACAAGTTCCTTGAAATTTTTCCAACGTTATTCCTTGAGTCAACATTTTTTATTGCTCACTGGCTTATACACATCACGAGTCGGAATTAACTAGACTTGAATCTTACTCTTCATACCGATCAACTGACATTTAATGGCTTTAAACTCGACAGAAGTGATTTACGCGGAATGATAAAAACTTTATTCGCCGTCGCTCGATCTGCACGAATTTTCACGAAAAGCCTGGATATACGGAAGAGAATTATTTCAAAGGCTAAATTTCAAGGAAATAAGTTCGATTCAGACTTTAAAATCTATATACAAATTTTCTTCTTTCATTTTTATGGGGTGTTCAATGTTTATTATAATATTGTACATTTAATATAAATTTATTATATCTACGAGGGTGGATTGATAAGTTTCCGGCCTGACCAAGAAAAACAACGTTTTTAAGAATTTTTTTTTTATTTCTCAACATAATCTCCTCCAAGGCTGAT
>NC_046660.1:10986877-11034095 GCF_010883055.1 Belonocnema kinseyi
ACAAGCTATCTAAGGATGGTACTATAGAACGCCACCTCAAGGTAGGCCTAGTGGCGCCATCTCTTGGTCAGGCCGGGAACTTATCAATCCACCCTCGTATAAGCAAATTTTGATCATTTTATTATTTCTCAAGTTATTTCAGTTTTTATGTCCAAATGTCGATTTTAAAAAACTTCAGTCAAACCTTAGCCTACAATATTCAATCGACCAGCCCACAAATTTGAGAATAAACTGAATAGATGAAGCTCCAATCCATATCATAAGGAAATTTCGATTAAATTATTATTTCTTAAGTTATTTTAGTTTTTATGTTCAAAATTCGATTTTTTAGTAGTTCAATAGACCTGTAGCGTACATTATTCAACCGATTTATCTACAAATTTTATAATAAACTAACTGGATGATGCTTCATTCCCGATTATAAGGAAATCTCAAGAAATTTATTATTTTTAGATTTATTTTAGTTTTTATGTCCCAAACTCGATTTTATAATACTTCAGTCACCCCCAGCCTATAATAATTAACCGAGTTGTCTACAAATTTTATAATAAACTGAATAGATGAAGCTCTAATCCCCATTATAAGGAAATTTCGAGTAGATGATTATTTCTCAAGTTATGTTAGTTTTTTCCAGAATTCAATTTTTAGCGGTTCAGTCATCCTGCTGTCTGCAATATTAAACCAAATTCGTCAAATCGATTTGTTGAAAAATTTTAGAACGAATGAACCAGATGAAGCTCCAGTTCCAGTTATAAGCAAATTTCGATCATCTTATTATTTTTTAAGTTATTTCAGTTTTTATGCCCAAAACTCGATTTTCTAGTAATTCAGTCAAACCTTACCCTTATTCTACAAAAAACTGACTAGATGAAGATTTAGTCGCAGTTGCAAGAAAACTTCGATCGATTTATTATCTCTTAACTTATTTTAATTTTTATGTCCAAAATTCGATTTTTAGCAGTTTAGTCAACCTGCAGCATACAATATTCCACCGATTTGTCTACAAATTTTAGAATAAACCGACTAGATTAATATTCAGTTCCGATTATAAGAAAATTTATTATACTTTAGATTATTTTTCATGTCCAAAACTCGATTTTTTTAGCAGTTCAGTTCGAGAGGGCATTCACTTTCGAATCAAGGGGTTTTAGTGTTTTAAATCGGTATGAAATCAAATGTAACAAGCGTTACACTTTGTGACACCATCTGAAGTCAGCGGCATCTGAGTGAATCTTTTGAAAAAGATCCGATCTTTTAAAATGAGCAAAATTCAATTTAAATTAGCAAAAATCTCTTAAACTATTCGTAAATCGTGAGAGAGTCAGTAGGAGTCAACAAGAGGTTGTGAGCAATCATGAGCAGTCAAGCGAGCAATCAAGAGGGCAGTCAGTGTAGTCAGTACATTCTGCGTGCGGCCATTTGTTCCGTCGCGTCGCACGGGCGGCCCTCCACAGTTTATGCGCGCAGGGAGCAGGGAGTGTGCGTATTATTATTGACTAGTCAAAGCTGTACATAGCAAGATATTCGTCATAATTTTTGCACCAATACTAGGGTGGCCGTTTTATTCCAAGAAACAAAATTTCGGTAATTTCCCGGCAATGTACCGGTTCACAACCAATTTTTACGGCCATTGTGATTGAAACATTCACTCTTAATCTAAAAATGTTTTCATTTGAGATGATACAAACTGAAATTCAAATTAAAATACTCAAGGAGGAACCATTTTAAATACTTAACGTAAATTAAGTTTTGAAATTAAAAATGTTTAACTTTTATAAGTTGTACTGTTCGAAGATTATAATTGTTTAAATTTTAGCTATCATACTCAATTCAGAAACAATAAAAATTGAACGATTATGATTTTTTTAACTGAAATTTTTTTATATATATTATAAATTAATTTTATTTTAGGTCGTTAAAAAATTAACTATTGTTCAATTGTTATTCATTCAAACTAAATAACTTGAAAGTGAATTGTTAGAAATAGAGAGCCTTGAATAGTTGAAGTTTTAGATATCTAAATTTAAACTTTGAACTTCACAATTGTAATTCACCTTTGACACGTTAAAAAAAAAGCCATTAAACTGATAAACTTATAATTTTCCAATGTAGACCGGGAATTATGGCAATGGGTAGTTCCCGAGATGCGTCACGAATTTTTCACGAATTGCGATAATCAGTATTTCCAGAGATGTTTTGGCAATATTTTGCGTAATAATTCAGTAAACTTTTAGAATAAATCTCCCTTTCTTAGTGCAAATACTATAAGTGCACAATATTAGTCAATATATATATATATATATATATATTTTATTAGGCACTGTCTATGGTTATGTGTTTTTCCGTAACCTTTGCCCTTAACAGGCTGGAAAAGGGGTTAGAATTACGGAAAATTCCATAACGTTAGCCCTGAACGACCTTGAAAGGGGGTTACAGTTACGGAAATTTTCTTAATCACAGACACTGCGATTTTATTATTCATTACATATTTTATTATTCATTAAATAATTTGCTATTCATTATTTAATGTTTTTATTGCAAAATGTAATACTGCTCGAAATCAATGTTTAATAATGCCCGTTTTTCATATAACACTATTCTTTTGCTTAACCCTGCCCCTTAGAATATTCTGAGTATTTGAGACTGAAACTGGTACACTCCCTTGTTCTCAATAAATTATAAAATTCTAGAAAAATATTGCTTTAAAAAGTTTTTTCCTATCTAGCGTTATTTTTCAAATTTTTGCGAAAATGAGTAAAAAAAATCCTTAAAGATTTTTTCTTCTTAACAATAAAAGTTTTTGTTGCATTGAAGAACAGAAAAGAACTGATAAGTTATGCTATTCTTTATTTTTTAGGCCACCAAAAATTGTATTTTGTGAGACATTTTTTTAGAACTTTGTTTGAAAATAATTTTATTTCATTCTTACCAAGGTGCAGGTGCAGATTTAATCTGCAAAAAATTCAAAGAACAAAAAGATGGAATTTTAAATAAATTAACATTGAATATTTCCAGAAAAACACCACCATTTTTTCGTTTTTAAACTTTAAAAAGCAACAAATTTTAGTCGAAAACAATTATGTGACTTAAGTATAGACTGTCTGCGTGATTTTAAATGAATCTGTTTAACAAGCTCAATGTACAACTTCGGAAAATTCCACAAACATGATATACTGTAGTCAGGAAATTCTGAATCATAATATAATCTATGATATATAGCCATAAATATATTTGTGCAATGTCAGAAGATTCCGACGTGTTTCTGTCGGTCTTTCGGTAGTACACAAGAACGCCTATATAAGAACAGTTTCGGGGGTTGCCTCTCTTTGGCCTTGAGATTAAATCAGTCTGTGGAAACGTAAACAGTCTATTGTAAAACGGTGGCGACCCATTGTTGAAGCTGCCACACACTGCCACATGGCTGTCTAACTGTGTGAGTCAGCATTTCTTGGACGGATTTAATCAGTCAATCCTAAATAGGCGTTCTTGTGTATAATCGGGTCTTTGCCTGCGGGACGCCAATCTTTGAAAATTGAACGCGCATGCCTCCGATTTTGCATAAAATAACGTCTGTAACTTGACAGCAACCTTTAGCAGTCTCGTCCGCTGTTTTAGTACTCGAAACCACCCTGTTATGAGCCTGCAAAGCCCCCTGAAAAGTGTGCGTTATATAGACCTTTACTGACAAGTGTAGTAAATAGTTCCGCCAACGGCCACTGAATAACGTGCATTGCTTCCTCGAACCGTACTGTTGCTGATTTCAAATAGAACATCGTACATCACTCTCAATGTTACACACGTCTCTTCATGTCGAGCTTAATGTTCGCAGGACGACTTAAAAAAAACATGGTCGGCAAAGGGTTTTAAAACTGGTCATGTACACATTGATTTCCTCGTAAAGACGTGCCTAACACTACTAATCGAAAGCAGTCAATGAACTTCCAGAGAGTGTTAAATGTTCATTGAAATTAGTGACATGTTGCTATTCAAATCACATTTATCTCACAAGTAAGAAGCAGTCTTCTGAAATCATATGAAATATCCGAAATTAACTCATATGAAATCAAATGCAATCTTTGGCAAAGATTCATCTGATTTGAGAGTGAATGGCCCCTCGGTTCAGTTGATTTGTAGCCTGCAATATTCAACTAATTTGTCTAAAAGTTTTCGGACAAACTGACTAGATGATGCTTCAGTCCTAATTTTTTGAAAATTTGGATTCACTTATTATTTCGAGTAATTTCCTATTTTAGGCCAAAAATTCGATTTTTTAGCAGTTTAGTCAACCTAAAGTATTGAAACGATTTGTTTAAAAAATGTAGGATAAAATGTCTATATAAAGCTTGATTTGCTAATTACTTATAGATTTATTTCAGCTTTTAGGTAAAAAAATTACATTTTTTAGCAATTCAGTCGACCTATTGCGTATAATATTTAACCAATTTGTTCACGAATTTCAGGAGAGTATTACTGGATGAAGCTTACATTTTAAACTTGATTGTTGGCAGGATATATAAATATAACTCTAAGACTGAGCTAAAATTCACCTTGAATTTATCGTTTCTGCTGAAAAATTTCTCAAAGACGAACTTCTCAGACCCCTTTCATAGTCACAACGGAATGGAACAATCATTTTTCCAAGAAAGTCTTAAGGCGCTTCAAACGAGGCTTGGTTTCGCTTGATCGAATACACGTCTAAAAGGATGATTTGTTGCACGTAATGACTTCACCACCTAATCTAAAGGCAAATATACCGATTAGAACCGAAAGCTTTTTCCTGAAAATATTCTTGTTTTTTTGTTTGTGATTGAAATTGGAGTGTGTTTTGCAGTCACACAAAACGTGCATACCAGCATACATAATAGTCAGAGTGTTGTCAGTTTCAGGCGCAAACAACATTACATTTACAATTACAAAAAAATAATAATTTCAGAAAAAAGTTCTTTGTCAAAACCGCTTTAATTTTCTTTAAAATTATGTGGTAAAAATATTACATCCCATAATTCATCCTTTTAGACGTATAGCGGATTAAGCGAAACCGAGACTCGTTTGAAGCGCCTTAAGGTTAATGACATTGCATGAGTATTTCATGAAATCTGTCTCTAAGAACTTTGTACCTTTTCCCATTTAATGCTATAGCCATTACACAATTATTTTTCGAGTATTTTTTAAATTTTATTTATTTTTTATTATTATTACTGGTCTAAAAGGAGAAAAGGGATTATTCAAAGTAGGCGCAATGCCCTCACAAAAAAAGGTTTCGTAGCCTATTAAGTTGTTCGCATCTCCCCCCTCCCCCTAATCGATTGAAACTTATCTGGCCCTATCTTATCATCTTCTCCTCACCCCATTCATCAATTCCCTTACCACGCTACACCCTAATCCCTCTCTCCTACTTCACTACCCCTCACAACCCCTCCACTAATTCCCATCCCCTCTTTTCCAATCCCCCCTACTTCCCCTTTTATCTCGTATTACCCCTCCTCCTCCCAAAGGGGTGAAGTGAGGGGTTTTACCGGGGCAACAAGACCCTAAAAAAGGGATTACTATATTTAATTCAATTTAACACCCTTAAACTCCTGAAAATTTAAGTAAAAACATTGCTTTTTCAACAAAATAGACGAATTTTTAACAATATATTAAAACTTTCAACTGAAATGACCAATTTTTAACTGAAATAATTAAATTTTTAGTCGCAAAACTTAATTTTCAAAATAAAGAAACAAATTTAAAAAATTGTTGGATTTTCAACCAGAAAGATCAATCTTTATCTAGAATAATTAAAATTTCAATTTAAAACCACAATTTTCAACAAAAAAAAGAACTTTTAACAAAATACTAACTCAACTATAGAGATTAAATTACTAACAAAATAGATGATTTTTAAAACTCAAAGGACGAACTTTTTAAAAAAGAGTTGTTTATGCAACTCAGAAATATTGTTTAGCCAAGAAAAAAATATCGAAATTGTTAGATTTTGTATAAAGAAAGACGCATTTTCAACATAATACATGAGTTTTCAACTTAAAAAGATGAATTTTCCACTAAGAAAATTAATTTTTGACCATAAAATAAAGTTTTTTATCTTAATCTACATTCATTTTCAACTAGAAACAATCATTTTTCCACCAATAACTTGATATTTAAATTTTCTGTAAAAACATCATTTTCAATAAAAAAAAAACAATCTTCTAACATCTACAACCAAACAAATAAATTCTGAACAAAGGATTTAATTTTTCAAGAAAGTAGGTAAATTTGTAACCAAAGGAGACGAATTTATAAAAAAATAGTTGAATCTTCTGCAAAAACAAATTAATTTACAAACGAAAAATTTTATTTTTAATCACCAAATATAAAATTTTAATCCAAAGTTTTTAATTTTCAACCAAAAAGATTATTTTCGACAAACAAAATTTGGTTCGAGAAACTTAATTAATTTTTGACGTTCTTACATACAATTTTAACCAAAAAAATAACTTTTTAACAAATAGATCATCTTTCAACTACGTAGTTGAATTTTTAACCGTAAAATACTTTAATTTTGAATTAAAAATCAATAGAGTTGAATGTTCAACGAAGAAAGATTTTTCAGAGGAGAAAAAAAATATCAACCCAATTCTAATATTTTCAACTAAAAAGATGCATTTTTAACGAAATATGTAGTTAAATTTTGTAACCAAGAGATTCACTTTTAACTAAAATTATGAATCTTTAACCAAAGAAATTAATTTTCCACCAAATAGTGGAATGTTCAACTAAAAAAGACAAATTTTAACAAAAAATGGAATAGTTAAATTTTCATTAAAAGAAATTAATTTACGATTAAAAAGATAAGTTTTCTGACAATGATATTAATTTTTAAACAACACTTCTTTAAACCACTTCTTTACTAAATAAGACGAATTTTTAGCAAAAAGAAATTTGCTATCAAAGAAATGAAATCTTAACAAAGGATTTCAACTCTGAACCAAGTAGTTGAATTTTTTAACGAAAAAAAAATCTTCCACTAAAGAAGATTTCTTTTCCAACAAATAGTCGTTTTTCAAAAAAGGACATAAGTTTTTCACCGAAAAGTGGAATGTTCAACTAAAAAATTGAAATTTTGAACATAAAATGAAAAATTTTAATTTTCGGTTAAAAATTAATTTAAAAAAAAAAGAAAGAATTTTGAAGAAAATAGTTGATTTTGTAACCATATGTATGAATTTTTAACCCAAAAAATTAGCTTTCTAATAAAAATGACGATTTTTCAAGAAAAGACATAAATTTTTCAACAAATAGTGGAATGTTGAACTAAAAGATCGAAATTATTAACAAAAATAAAAAAGTTAAATTTTCGTTTCAAAAATTAATTTTAAATTAAAAAAACGGGATTTTAACAAAATAGTTGAATTTTCAAGGATAGGAATAAATTTTAAACCAAAACGCTAGATTTTTAACAAAGAATATTAATTTCCAACCGAGAAAATTAGTTTTTAAGTAAAAAGGCGAATTTTGAAAAAAATTAATAATTATTTGACCAAAAATAGAGTTAAATTTTGAGTTAAACAAAATTGATTTCAACTAAAAAACACAAATTTTTAATAAATAGTACCAAGTTTGAAACAAAAAGATGAATTTGTAACAAAAAAAAAAAGAATTTTTAACAAAAGAGTACAATTTTTAAGCAAGAAAGATTTTTCAGTCAAGACAGAAAAGAAATTAAAACAAATAATTGAATTTGTAACAAAAAAGTGAATTTTCAAACAAAAAGATGACTTTTTAAACAAAAAAGACGATTTTTCAAACTAAAGTCAAAAATTTTCACCAAATAGTAGAATTTTCAATTAAAAAGTAAAAATTTTTAGCCAGAGATAAATCTGTAATCGAAAAAATGAATTCTTAACAAAGGAGATAAATTTTCACGTAAGAAAGATGTTTCAGTCAAGGCGGAAAAGAAATTTTAAGCAAATTGTTGAACTTTCAACTAAAAATAGTCGGGTTTTCTTGTTGGGTTCTATTAATAATTCTGTTCGCATTTAAGTGGAAAAACGAATGAAAGGGGAAAAGAGGGGAATAGCGGAAATACTGTGAAGTCTGCGGAAAAATAGGATTTTTGATGATGTATAAACAAAATAATAATTGTTTAAATAAACATTGAAATTAATAATAGTTTAAAAATCAAAATTTAGAAAAGTGAAAATTTTTCCCGGAAAATAAAGTAAATTTTTCCCTGCACAATGGAGTATATAAATCACTATAAAGTATACCTATCACTGAATCGTTGAACCCGCCAATTGAACTCGATAAATTCTGTGGGTATTTCTGAACTGTTTTCACGCGCGATTATTCAATTGATCGATCAGGACATATTGAGTTCAAATTTAACATTTTCCGGACAGAAAATCATTACTAGAGATGCAATTAGCTGCTCTCAACTAGTATCGGTCAATCCGGGCTAATTAATTTTTCTGCCTCGAGAATAAACATTGTATACTAAAACTTTAATGCTGTTTCAAAAGAGGAACTGCAGCTGTGGTACAAATCTGGAATTTACTATTTAAAAAGGTATACTGATATTAATTTTTAACAACAGCACGAAGGGGGACAACTACTAAAAATACAGTCCAGCGGATGTGGATTATTTAAAACCAAAATTTGAATAGTTACATTTTTTAGTTAAAAAATTAATTTTTAAAAACAATGAAAAAATGAATTTTCAACAAGATAGTTAAACTTATATATTAATGTATTTTATTTTATACTTCTACTTATAGGGGTTGTGAAGAAATCCTGGTTCGGATCCTAGCGCAGCTTGAGAGCAATTTTTTTACAATTTAGAATTCAAAAGCAATATTTTAAAAATATTGATCGTAGGCCAATAGACAAAAAATAATGATCATCAAATTATTTAATACATTTCATCTGGTCATAACCATACAATCAGAAAATTTAAGATAGTTAAAGTTTCATCCAAAGTGATCAATTTTCAACTAAAGTAATGAAACTTCAACTGGAGTATTTAAGTCTTCAGTTAAATAACGAAATAATTAAATTCTACTAAAAAGAATCGAATTTTCAACGAAAAGTATCGACTTCAAACCATATATTTGGATTTTCAACTAAAAGGGGTAACCTTTACATAAAAGTTTGGTAAGTTAAATTTTTAACTAAAAAATTAATTTTCAACCCAAAAAAAAAGAATTCTTAACAAGATAGTTACAATTTTTAATTAAGAAGAAGAATTTTTCTATCGAAAAAAAACTTCAATAAAGTACATGAAGTTTCCACAAAACATTTGAATTTGAAACTTAAAAAAATAATGTTCAACCAAAAATGGAAGAGTTAAATTTTCAATTTAAAAAATTAAGTAACTATCATTTTTAAAAAACGAATTTACAAAAAAAAAGTAACAAAGTAATTCAACTCCCAATCCAGAAGTTGGGTTCTAAAAAAAAAATGAACTTTAACAAAGGAGATTAATTTTCTACCAAAAAGGACGAATTTTCAACAAAATACAGGAATTTTCAAGAAAAAAAGTTAATTCTTAACCAAATAATTTAATTATTATATTATATAATAATTTAATTAAGCCGTACATGTTTAATCCAGGAGATTAATTTTCGACTAATGAAGACGAATTTTCAAATTTTCGAGTTGCATTTTTAACTTGAAGAAATTAACTATTGTTAAAAATAAAGAATTTGAAAAAATAGTTCAATTTTAAATTTAAGAGATAAATTTTTAAATAAAATTATGTATCCCCAACAAAAAAATCTGAAAAAATAATGACAATGTAGTTTAACTTTCAACTAAGTATTCGAACTTAAAAAAAAATAATTTTAACCAAGGAGATTAATTTTCTACCAAAAGGACGAATTTTCAACAAAACATGGATTCTCAAAAAACAAAAGTTAATTTTCAACCAAATATTTGAATTTTCTATCAATGTAGTAACATTTTGAAACAAAAAATTACTTTTTATACATAATTGTTAAATTCTCAAGCAAATAATTGAACTTTCAACCAAAAACATGAATTTTTAACCAAATATTTGATTTCTTAACTAAAAAAGGTAAACTTTAAACAATAAAAAAAGGAATAATTATATTTTTAATTTAAAAAATTAAGAAAAATATCTTTTTGGTTAAAAATTTGTCTTGGTTGAGGATTTAATTTTTTTCTAAAAATTGATTCTTTTTGTTTCAATTTAACTGTTTTTAAATTTTTTAAATAAATCCTTTTTGCTTGAGGAATCAACCATTACATTTTTCGTTGATACATACTATAATTATCTTCTTTGTTACGTTCGACTTTTTTTTATTTAAGATTAAAATCTCTTTTTGGTGAAATGTCAATTACTCGATTGAAAGTTGATATCCTTTTTTAAGTTTTATTTTTTGTTTAAGGTTCATCATTTTTCTTGAAAATTAAACTATGCTGATAAAAATTTAATGATTTTATTGAAAATTTAATTACTTTGTTCAAAATTGAACTGTTCTGTTGAACATTAATCTTCTCGGGGAAAAAACTTTTTCTTTTGGAATGAAAATTCAACAGCACATTTTTAAAAATTTCTTTTTGGGCGTGAAAATTCAACTATTTGTTTAAAAATGTAACTATTTTTGGTTTATACTTGATCTTTTTTATTAAAAAGTTCGAACATATGGTTGGAAATTCTTTTTTTTTCATTCATTTAAGTCATAAATTAATTTAGGTTGAAAATTCGTCCCTTTTCCTTAAAAGTTCAACTTTTTAATTGTAAATTTAACTGATTGATTAATAATTAATTTTGTTGTTTTTAACTTCAACAATTGTGTTGAAAATGCAACTTTTTATTGAAAATTCGTTGTAAATTTATCTTTGTGGGTTGAAAATTTAACTAGGTGGCTAAAAATTAAACTATTTCGTTGAAAAATTAATAATTTGTTGAGAATTTAAGTATTTGTGAAAAATTCTTCTTTTTTGATTGAAAATTCATTTTTTTTATTTAAAATTCTACTATTTGCTCACAAATACATTTTGGTAGGTTGAAAATTCAACTATTTTGCTGAAAATGAACCTTTTTTCTGAAATTTCAACTGTTTTGTTGTAAATGGAACTGTTTCGTCGAAACCTAATTTGTTTGTTTGTTGAAAATCCATATTTTCTTGCTTAAAAGTCCACGATTTTTTTTAATTCGACTTATTATCTTGAAAACTGAACTTTCGTTGAAAATTCATCTCTTTTTGCAGAAAATTAATTTTTTTGGTTGAAATTTTCATTTTTACCTATTTGGAGAGCTAACATTTCGGTCTTAAGTCTGTTCAAATATTAAGTTGGTATGCTTTCTGCTTTCTTTTATGAAATCAAAGAAAAAAATTTTACCTAAAGGGGGGGGGGTCGTATTTGTGACGTCATACTGAAGGGGTTCAATATTGGAGTGATCATCTGTAAGGAAATAGGAGATGGTTGAAAAAATCTTCAAAAGAACGTGACGTGGTTTTTAAAGGACCCCTTAATTTAAAAAAAAAAGTGACTAACTACAAATAATTTCTCGTATAGTTTCTAAATAATTTCCTAAAAAAAGTGAGTAATTGAATTGTAAAGAACCTTTTTAAGGGCCTTTTTTAAGTAATTTTAAATTTCTCTGTAGGGCCAGCACATCCTTAAGAAAGATTTTCTGGATCTTTTCAGCATATAAACTTTATTTTTAAAGAAATATAATTTCTTGGTTTTTCATTGTATGTGAAATTCCCGTGAAAACGGTTCATTGGTGGAGTACTTTTTCTAAATTTAAAGACGACCCTGCACGTATTTATTACACTGGTATTGCCGCAGAATTGTTCCAGTCTAGACAAGTCGTTTCCTCTCTCATTGAATAAATTAGAATGACTTTTCCACATTCCGAGGTCTCGCACATATGCAAACACGACACTTGATTTTAAATTAAACCAGACACGAGAAAATAGTTAACTTTTTAATAAAATTCTAAGTATGGGGCTCATCAAGATTGGCGGTACTGAATCGCCTCCAAGTATAACAATAAAATAAAAAACCCCAAAATTCGATTTTTAGCAGTTTAGTCGAGCTGTAGCCTGCAATGTTCAACCAACTAGTGTACAATTTTTTGGATCATTCGACTAGATGATGATCCTGTGCAATTTTTAAGGACATTTTGATTCAATCATTATTTCTAGAATTATTTTAGATTTTAAGCTCAAAATAATATTTTTTAGCTGTTCAGTCGAGCTGTAGCCTTCAATATTAAAGCCATTGATTAAAAAATTTAAACACAAATAGACTATGTGATGCTTCAGTGCAATTCTTGAAGAAATTTCGATTCATTAATTAGAGCCAGAGATATTTTAGATTTTAGGTCTAAAATTATATTTTTAGCTATTCAGTTGACCTTTAGTCTACAATAGTCAAGCGAATGAATTGAAAATATTAGGATGATTTAACTAGATGAAGCTACAATGCAAGTGTTGATCACAAAATTTTGATTGATTAATTATATATAAAGTTATTTTAGATTACACTTTATATATATTACACTTTTTATATCCGGAATTTGATTCTCAGCAGCTTAGTCGACCTGTAGCCTACAATATTCAACCGATTGATCTAAAATTGTAAACATAAATTTATTAAATGGTGCTTCAGTGCATTCTTGAGGAAATTTCGATTTATTAGTTACATCCAGAATAGATTTAGATTTTAGGCCCAAAATTCTATTTTTAGCAGTTGAGTCAACCTCTAGGTGACAATAGTCAAACGACTGATCTAAATTTTTTTGGATATATTGACTAGATGGCGTTACAGTGAAATTTTTTAGGAAATTTTGATTAATTAATTATTTATAAAGTTATTTTATATTTAATGCCGATAATTCAAATTTTTTAACAGTTGATTGGATCCGTGAGCTATAATATTCCACCGATTGATGAACAAAGTTCAGACGATTTGACTAGATAATGTTTCAGTGAAATTATTATTTATTAATTGTTTCTCGAGTTATTACACTTTTTATGCCCCAAAATACGATTTTCAGCAGCTCAGTCGGGCTGTAGCCTACTTTTCTACAGTTATTTTAGATTAAATGCCCAAAATTATTTTTTTTTAGCATTTTAGGCGTCCTGTAGCATCCGATATTCGACTGATTTGTCTTCGTCTTTAAAAGTAAAATAACTGGGTGTAGCTTCATTTAATTTTTTTTATGAAATTTTGATTTATTTATTATTTCTACAGTTAGTTTAGGTTTTATGCCCAACATTCTATTTTTTAGCCGTTTAGTCAATCTGTGCCCTGCAATATTCAACCGATTAATGTGAAAATTTAAATATTAATCGCCTAGATGATGCTTCATTGCAATTTTTGAGAAAATTTTTTTATTTTTCTATTAATTATTAATTATTAATTAATTAATTACATCTAGATTTATTTAAGATTTTATGCCCAATTATAAATTTTTTTTCATTCATTTTTTTCTAGAGTTGTTTTTCTTTTTATGCCCGAGATTCGATTTTTAGCAGTTCAGTCGACCTTTAGCCTCCAATATTCGACGGATTTGTCTACAAATTTCAACATAAATTGACTAGATGATGCTTTATTTTGACCTATAATATTCCAGAGTCTGGTTCACCAATTTTAGGATAAATTAACTATATGATGTTCCAGAGAAGTTTTTAATGAAATTTTTAATGACATTTTTATTTATTAACTATTTCTCGAGTTGTTTTATTTTTTATGCCCGAAATTCGATTTTCAGCAGTTGAGTGACGTGCAACTCATAATATTCAACCGACGGTTCTAAACATTTTATGAAGAATTGATTAACGATGTTCCAGTGAAAAAGAAATTTCAGTTCATTAATCACATCAAAAATTATTTCTCTTTTTATGCTTAAAATTCAATTTTTTAGCCGCTCAGTTGACCCGTAGCCTAAAACATTCACCCAATTAGTCTGAAAATTTAAACATAAATTGACCAGATGAAGCTACAATTTAACTGTTTAAAAAATTTTGATTAAATTATTATTTCTAAAATTATTTTAGATATAATGCGGAAAATTCTATTTTTTAGCAGTTCAATGTACCTATAGTCTATAATATTCAACAAATAGTCTACCAATTTCTAAATAAATTAATTAAATTATGTTCCAGTGAAACTTTTAAAGAATTTTTTATTTATTAATTATTTCTCGAGTTATTACACTTTTTTCAACAATGAACAGGAATTTTCAACAAAATAGTTAAGTTTTCAACTAAAAAAGGAATGATTAAATTTGCATCCAAGATACCTGCTTTTCAACCAAAGAGATGAATTATCAACCGAAAAAAATAAATTCACAACGAAAATTGTAATACTTTCTATTTCAAGGAAAAAGTATTTTAATTTAAAATTAAAAAAATTGCATTCAACCAAAAAGTACGAATTTTCAAGAAACCAGCTAAATCCTCTATCAAAACAGATGATTTTTTAAGCAAATACAAAAAGTTTTCAACCAAAGAATTGCATTTTCAAATAAGAACTATTTATCACTCAATAATGAAAACAAAAATTTATGCAAAATGTTTTATTTCTAAGCTAAAAAAAACGATTTTCTATTAAAAATTTGAATTTTCGACCATCATATTTTAATTTTAAGCCCGAAAAAGTTAGTTTTAAGTCAAGTGAATAAATTGTATACTGAAAAAGATAAGTTTTTAAGCAAAAGTGGAATAGCTACATTTTCAATTAAAAAAAAGAATCGAATTTTTCACAAAATATTTAATTTGTCAACCAAAGAAATGAACTTTTAATAAAATAGTTGAATCGCTTAACCGAAACATATTAATTTTCAACCAAGCTGTTGCATTAAAAAAGAATAAATAAAATTTCTACCAAAAGAGATCAGTTTCCAAGCCAAAAAGATGAATTTTCAACGAAATAGTTTAATTTTCAATGAAGAATAGATCAATTTTTCAACAAAAGTGGCATGGTCAAATTTTCTGTTCAAAAATTGATTTTGGACACAAAAAAAAACAAGTTTTCAACTACAGAGATAAATTTTTAACAATAATGACAAATTGTCCGTCAAAACAATGCATTTTTAATCAAGGATTTCAACCAAGTAGTTGAATTGTCAGAAAAAAAAAATTAAAAAAATAACTCTCGACCAAAAATGTAATGGTTGATATTTTGAGAAAATTGATTGAATGATATTTTGATTTTTTTTTAAACTAAAAATACGAATTTTGATTAAGATAGTTTAATTTCCAATAGAGAAGATAAATTTTCATATATAATAATGAATTTTCAACTGAAAATATAATTTTTAACAAAATAGTTTAATACTCAACCAGAACTGATTAATTTCCAACCAAACAGTTGCATTTTTTATTTAAAAAATAAATAAATTTGCACCTAGATAAATTTTAAAACAAAAAACACGAATTTTCAACAAATTATGTAGTTAAATTTTCAACCGAAAAGAATTAATTTTTTTTATATTGTTGAATATTCAAGCAGGTAATCAAATTTTAGCAGCAAGGAAAAGTATAAAATGAAAAGCATATGAAACAAAAAAACATAAAATAAGAAATTATTATTCGTTAATAACGCCTTACGTAATTTATCGATAATTTCCTTATTTTTTTCAGTTTTTCTTGACATTCCGTGACTTTCCCTGATTTTCCTGAATTTCCTGACCTGATAGGAACCCCGACGTTGAAAAATAATTTTAACGATTTAGTTTTAAAAATGGGTGATTCTATAATATTTATCGATTTTAATTTTTTATTTTTCAATTAGAAACAGGAAGAACGCGATCGGAAAATATGCTAATTTGAGACATTGATGTATTATTATTTACAGTATCATTCCAAGTAAGAAAAAGATTTAAAAAATACTAAATTTGACCCAGTAATATATCATTCTTACTGGGATTTTCTTTCTAGTCCTAAATTTTTTAATTCGACTAATTTTCCGATATTTGAAGATTGTTTTATTATTTTTATACCTCTTACTCTAACCTTTTATTGTGTTCTCTTTATAGCTTCACCACATTTTTTTATTTCCTGTCTGACCTCGATTCCTTTTACACATTCAGGTTTCAAATTGAAGAATTGGATAAGTTTTATTTTTTGTGTTCCTTCCCCCTTAGCCTTTCAAATTAAAAAAGTTCTATATTTAATAATTAAGACGATTTTCTTTTTCGAAATTGTATTGTTGTTAAATTTTCAAATTTTTTGAACCAAGTTTTTCATAATCCGATTTCCTTGTTTCAGTTTACAAATAAAAAATAAAGAAATTAAAATTTATAAAAAATAATGCATTTTTAATTAAATAATTAAATGATCAACCAAATAAATCAATTTTCTAACCAAAATTACGAGTTTTCAACAAAATACGTTGATATTATCAACCAAACAGTTGAAGTTTCAACCAAAAAAGATGAATCCTTAATAAAATAGTTTAATCATCGACAAAAAAATAATTATTTTCCACTAAATGGATACATTTTAAACTAAAAAAGATATATTTAAAAAAATATAGAAGTTGATTATTAGGTTTAAAAAGTAGATACTCTACCAAAAATAAACACATTTTTGATTAAATAATTAAATTTTCAACCAAATAAATCAATTTTCCACAAAAAATTACGAATTTTCAACAAAAGATATAAATTATCAACCAAACACTGGAATTTTAAATTAAAAAAGATAAATTAAAAAAAACTAGAAAAGTTAATTACTAGGTTTAAAAAATACATTCAAAACCAAAAAGAAACACATTTTTAATTATTTAATTAAATTTTCAACCAAATAAATCAATTTTCTACCAAAAATGACGAATTCTCAACAAACTAAATCAGTTATCAACCAAACAGTTGAATTTTAAATAAAAAAGATACATTTAAAACAAAATAGAGAAGTTAATTATTAAGTTTGAAAATATACATTTTCAATCAGAAAGAAACACATTTTTAATTAAATTATTAAGTTTTAAACCAAATAAATCAATTGAATTTTCTACCAAAAAAGGTCTTTCAGGCTAGTAAGAAAAAAATATAACAAAATTTTTGGGTCAAAAGACGAATTTTCTACCAAAATAGTTGAATTATCAACCAAAAAAGTATAATTTCAACCAAACGTAAAATAGCAACATTTCTAGTTGGAAAAATTAATTTTTTGTAAACAATCTTTGTACAAAAAGCCGAATTTTCATCCGAAAAATATGAATTTTTAATAAAAAAGTTTATGTTTAACAAAGAAGTTGAATTATTTACCAAACAAGAAGTTAATTTTCAACAAAATTTTACCAAAATAAATATAAACTTGCAAGTTGAGGCATAAAATAACGAAAAAAAGGACATTTTTGAACCAAATAGTTGTATTCTCATTTCAAAGATATACATTTTCAACCGATAATTTTCATTTTTTATGAAAAAAGGTTAAATTTCTTCCCAAAACAGATTAATTCTCAACAAGAAAAGTTAAATTATCAATCAAAAATACGAACTTCAATAAAAAAATTAATTTTTAACCCAAAATGAATTTTCAAATTATAATTATAAACTTTTAACAACAAAAATTTCAATGAAAAATGTAATAGTTAATATTTCAACAAAAAAAAACGAATTTTCCAACAAATTCTTGAATTCTCAACTAAAATAGGTTCATTTGCAACAGAACAGTTGAATTAACAAAAATATTGATTTTAAACTGAAGAAGACGGATTTTCAACAAAATACATCAATTTTTCACCAAATAGTCCATTTTTGTACAAAATTATTCAATTTTTGAGCCAAAAAAGGCAAATGATCTACAAAAAACGGAATTTTCAACTCGACAATATAAATTTGCAATTAATTAGTTAAATATTTAACGAAATAATTAAATTTTCATTTAAAAAAAGATAATTTTTAGCCAAGAAGTAATGCAACTTTCAACCAAGAATTTGAAAATTTAACCTAAAAATATGAATTTTCAATAAAAAAATTTAAAAGTAAAGTTGCTATTTCAACAAAAAACATTTTTATTTAAAATAAAATACATTTGCATTGAACCCAACAAAAAGACTTTTCAAAAAATACTTGAATCCTCAACTAAAACAGGTTACCTTCCTACAAAAAAAAAAGAATTTTTAACAAAATACGAAAATGTTCATCGATACAGTGGAGTTTTCTACCAAATTATTGAATTCTCAAGCAAAAAATTTGATTTTCAACCAAGAAGCATGTCTTTTTAACAAAAGTGTTGAATTCTCGCCAAACTAATTCAATTTTTAAGCAGATAATACAATTTTTAACCAAAAAAAGATGTATTCTTAACTAAAAATTTAATCTTAGCCTTATCAATCGAAAAAATTAATTTTTAACAAAAAATAATGAACTTTCAGTTAAAAATAGTTGAATTTTCTTATTGGGTACTATTAATTTGGTTTTTCTTCTTGTGGAAAAACTAAGATAAAGGGGAGAATAGAAAAAAATTGTAAAGCCTGTGATAAATAAATGAGAATTTTGATAATTTATATACTATAAAGAATAACATTTTGAGTAAAAGTTAAAGGTCATTTTTAATACTTGTGAAATCCTGTGTTGGAAAACTGGAAGTTTTGCTTGAAAAATAAAGTTACTTTTCCTTTCCATTTTTATGCCACTATTTTAACACTATTTAAAAAAATTTCTGATACTATTTACATTATTTTTGATCTCGGAAGTGAGTCCGAGTTCTGCTTCATGAAACCATGAAAATACCTAGAACTCTTGCATTCACTTAAGAATACGCATTTGCATAGGCTACTGTTTTTCGACCTTTTTAACTAATTACTCCATGCAGGGCTTCGCGTGATAAAGGAGATTGTTTTCATCTCTTATTTACGTTCATGCACCCACGCGAAGAGCAAAAGGGATTTTATAGTCTCTGACTGATTAAACGTCAGGCGGGAAACTGTGAACAGTTGTTCGCAAAAAGTTAAGTTACTTGTTCTACTGACAATGAGTAGAAAGATTTTCCAGAGAAACTTGCTATTCTCTCTAAGTCTAAATGATGAACGAAAAGCTAAGTTCGAAAGACAATTTTCGAGAAAATCTTCGGCGTCAATGCCCAAACTCCTTTATAAGTTTCTGCAACTAAAACAGAAAAAAAGTTGTGGTCAACTCCTCTCTAATTCGAATCGACAATAATAGTGAGAAATTCTACCCTTTTGTTATACCCGCCTACGCGGTAAAATTATGAGAAAAGAGATTAAGTAATATCAACAAAAATTATCTTAATGCAATACATTGATGCCCTCTCGCAAACTCTTGATGATAAAAATTAGAACTACATTGAAACCTAGATTTAAAAGCCCTGTGTTGACGACGTCCTGGAATTGATTTCCTCAGCCGTTTCGGGATGAGAGGATCTGCGGGGACGATAGAGAAGCCAAGCTCAGTCAACCGTGAAAAGAAGTTGCGGCGCTATAAAGTGGACAGCGTGCAGGTATTCCGCTCGTATTTTACTTGATATTCCCTGCGTGCCATATACGAAATCTTGCATAAATCCAGGTTCCAGTATAATTATAGGAAGGGAAAAGTTGGGAAGTTTTGCTGCCTTGTTCGCTCCAATATCTTCCTTAATTCTACGCTCAGTGAAGAGCATGCAACTCCGTTCTCTCCTACGTGACTAACCCCTCCATCTTCTCGGATAGAAGAAGAGGAAGAGAGACTCGGACACGATTTCCCCTACTGCATTGCTCTCCTATAAAGAGTCCCTGCTAGTACTCCCAACGAAAGCTCAGAGTAGTACTATGCATGCGTAAAGAGGAATATCTTATTGTTAGAGAAAAGAGAATAATGAGATATTCTACTGATATTCTTCACTAATGAAAAGCCTCTGCTTTATGCAAATGCAGTAATACACCGGGCCATCGTTGAGAGCACTGGGCCTTGTATTAGCGCATGAGGCAATCCTTCCCGGTCTTTGAACCGAGAAAAACATGTAATGTACCTAGTGCGAAATAAAGTTCATAGCCAAACTATTCTCGGCGTTCTTATTTTCTATATCCTGCCCCCTTTCCTTCCCCTTCAGCTGCAGGATTCATATCGCGGCTTCCTATCTGAAGCTGCTGGATTATTATCGCGGCCTACCTTCCGTCGCTACTGGATTAGTACCGCGGCATCCTATCTAATGCTGCTGGTTTAATACCGCGGCTTCCTATGCAACGATCCACATTCAATATCGCGTCTTCCACCACCGTTTTGCACACCAGCTGGTCTTTATTACCAAAAGCGGCACCGCCCATCTACCGCTCTGGCTGCTGGATTAATACCGCGGTCTCCTTTCCCTTGCTAACGGATTAATACCGTGGCTTCCTATTCCACGCTGCTGGTTTAATGCCGCGGCTTCCCTTCCTTTGCTGCCAGATAAGTACCGCGGCTTCCTATCCAACAATACACATTTAATACCCCTACTCTTTACTACGGTTTCACACACCGGCTGCTCTTTAACACCGCAGGTGGCGCCACCTACCCCACGCTGCTGGATTAATAGCGCGGATTCCTGTCCCACGCTGCTGGTTTAGTACCTCGGCTTCCCTTACCCGCTGCCAATTCAATACCGCGGCTTCATATCCAACAATCCTGGATGAATACCGCAGCTCTCCACTACCTTTTCTCACAACGGCTGCTGTATTAATACCGCGGGTGACGCCATCCTTCACCAGCTTTAGCTGCTGGATTAATCCCGTGGCCACTCTTCCCTCTCTACCAGATTTATATCACGACTTCCCATCCCCCGCTAACTAGTCAATACCGCGGCATCTTATCCAACGATGCTGGATTAATACCATGGCTTTCCACTACCTTTCCGCACACTGGCTATTGGATTAATACCGCGGACGGCGCCACCCTCCCCCGCTCTTGCTGCTGGATTAATACCGTAGCTCTAAACCTATCCGTCTATCTTTCCCACATGACAAAACCGTTTACTACTTATGGGACATAGTGAACCATATATCATAGACCTCTGCACACTCCATCAAATAGCATTGGTCCAAAAATTTGTTGACATCCTTATACATTCCACGACCCTACACTGCGAATACTTCCACCTCAATAACCCTAAAGGGGTTCGCATCATTTTTTAAAAGTTAAAAATGCAACTGCTTCGTTGAAAAATTATCTCTTGGTTGAGAATTAAACTATTTTGTTGAAAACCATCTTTTTAATCATTAAATTCAACTATTTGGTTAAAAATTGATTTATTATTTTGAAAATTCAGTTATTTGATTCAAAATTGATGTATGTATTTGGTTGCAGATATACTTTTTGTTCTATTTTCGTATTCTCGGATTGAAAAATCCACAATTTGGTTAGAAATCTATCTTTTCTGTAGAAAATTAGTCTTTTTTGTTATAAAATTAATCTTCTTCGTGGAAAATTTAACTGTTCATTCGAAAGCAAATTCGTTGTAGTTGAAAAATTGACTATTAAATTTTCAAATGACAATTGAACTTCTTGGTTAAAAGTGGAAGTACATAGTTAAAATTCTATTTTTTGATTATTGTTAACGCGAACAATCCAAAAGACGCGTCTGTCTAATTAGGAAGAGAAATAAAGAGAATTCATGACAAGAGTTCTACAGAATCGGAACCATTCTGTATACATGAATTTTGGTTAAATATTTTAATCAAATAAAACCACTTTTGTTTAATTATCCAAAATATTCAATCGACTCAAATTATAATCGTTGTTCCTTTGGCTAATTGATCCATACTCTCTCTCTCTCTCTCTTATTCATCTCGTAGGAATAAAGTTTTTTTCTCCAAATTTTCGTCCTATCTTCTTTCGTTTCTCTAGTAGGAACTAAGGGATTGAGCTTCTTCTATCTATTATTTTTTTCTACTCTCTCTCGATCCCAACGAAAAAAATGAGTTCCTTGCTCTTCTATTTTCCCCCTACTCTCGGTTTCTCTCTATCTATCTATCTATCTTAACTCTCAATCCATCAATCAACAGGGCCCTTTCTAGCAAGACATAAACTCATCAAAATTGAATATATTAGGAAATATTGATGAATTTGCTGGCTATCTCTTTGTAAATGAGAAATAAATATTCACAAGCAATCCCTTAAATGCGACTATGGATGAGTTGTTATCATGCACCCTTCTGCTCATTCATCCCACGAAAAAGATTCTACCCCTGGATGACTGACGGAATCAGGAATATGATGAAAGAGTGGAACCGTGTGTATAATGTTTGGAAAAGAATAGAGCCTAGAGAACACAAAGACAGAGGCTAAAGGGGTTGATGATCAGTCTATAAATTTTCTTAGCAAGGCTTTGCCTGTAATATTTCACTACATACTTAACTTATTCAGCTCATCGTTATAAACATTTATTTCTTACAAAGAGTGAAAGAAGATTCTTATAAAGCCTGTTAACAAGATCAAGACTCATCTGCATGCTGAAGAGTATCCTATTGCTATCCTCTGTTGTCTCTCAAAAGCATTGGATAGTACTGTCTATGATTACATGGTTGATTATACTGAACCTAATAAAATCTTAAATGCTTATCAGTCTGGTTGTAGGTGGCTTCAGTATGCAGACGCCATTGATCAAGGTTACTCATGCCATTCGAAGAGGCATGGTCAACCGAATGGTGAAATGCTGGTCCTATCTGATTTTAGTTAGGCATTAGGTATGATTAAGGAACCATACCGAAGAGGCATATAAGGATATGCCTCTTTTATTAAACCTACAGAATTATGGATTCGCAGCTCAGTGCTCTTGAGAGAAACTTCACGTCATCGTATCGCGAGATTGATTCTTTTTGTGTCAAAAGCATATACGATCGAATTAAAACAATTGCTTGGAAACAATCTGTTATCGGCTTAAGTGGTGAGAGATCGGAGTGGGGTGGCATTCGTAATGGTGTTCCAGAGCGTTCAGTGCCCAGGATTTTGCTATTTGTACTTTTCACAAATGATATTTAATCTTCTATCAAGTAATCACTTGATATGCTTTTTATGGTTGATCTACAAATTTATATTGAATGTAGTCTCGATAAAATCAATAAAACTATTCATCTAATATAAATCGAGATATTAGGGCGATATGTGAACGGTGAGAGATAAACAAGCCTACAATCAATCCTGAAAACAGCAATGCTCCGGTTTTTTTAGTTCAGTGTATGTTAATAGTTTGGATGTGACTTCTCTTCCTCCAGATCAAAAAGTTTTTAAAATTTGTGGACGAATTTAGGCTAAATTAAAACGGCTACAATTCGACAAACATTCTGCACGCGCTGATATGACAGCAAATTTAGTATCCTGCTTCTTTCATTCATCAGTAGACCATGAACACCTTTGTAGAAAATTCCAATAATTAGTTAAAATAAATTCTTTTTTGGTCTGCTATTATATTTTTACAATAATTTGGCCAATTTAAATTCTGCCATGTCATGCGAAGCACTTTAAGAATAAAGCTTTGGGAACTTTCATAGAGATAACAATGTTACCCTTGATAAATAGATAGCTAAGTTGTTCATTAAAAGGTGCCGTTCAACTGGCGAAAGTAATTGGCACTTTAAATGCGATCGATGACGCATTGTTTCTTGAAAAGACTAATAATGTTTGTTATATTTAGGCTACGGCCAGGCCACACTGATTCATTACTTGAAGTGTCATTTTGTCAGGGACATATCATGTTTTCCTTAAGATAATCTACTTTCTCACCTTCTTGTTTTTTAGAAGTTGCTACATTAGAATGGTCCAACAATACATTGGAAAATATTTGTTCGTCCTGGAGGGCAACCATTCTCTCAGTTCGAATCCAAATCCATAAAAGAAACATTAACTTTTTTACATTTTGATTTAAACAGGTGTCTCCGGGTACAGAAAGAACTGGGGAGAGGGAATAACTTTTCGGGCTGTTTGGAATATTTTTTGAAGGTTTGAGAAAATGTTACGGAAAACTTCGAGAACTTGGAGACGATTTTTCAGCGACGCATTTTTTGGCATATAACAGGAATAAGAAAAAAGGATAGAGAGTTTTGAAATAACATTAAAAAGTGTAATATTGTAGTATTAATGGAACAGGGTCATCCATAAATTACGTTACCAATTTAAGGGGTGAAGGGGCCGGCGCCAAAACGTACAATGGCAACAGGATTGGGGGGGGGGGGGTCTAGTGAAAGTAACTTCAGGAACTTAGATAACATTTAATACGTTTCCTGATGATAAATATTTAGAAAATCTGCGACATTTGTGAAAGACGATCCTATAACAGTACAGTTCAAAAATAACTTGATAAGTTGAAAAATCACTTTCATATTTAAGACTTCACTCTTTTCCCCATTCCGCTCTTTTCGTCTTTTATAAAAGAATTTTTTTTCCCTCGTCTTTAAGGAATTTGCATTTTTCTAGTTTTTCAGCGTCAATTCAAACTAAATTAATAGAACTCAATAAGAAAATCCAACTACATTAGAACTATTCTATAGCGCCGATTTTGGGGCTGACGGTGGGTGGGATCCAACTCATTATAGCCCGCACCGATTTTTCTTCTTCACGCTTGAGTGCTCACCTGAGTGATAACCACAGACCCCACGCAGCTCTTATTACACCTACCTGCGGCGCTGCGTCAATTCTCTGAACGGCTATAGAAGGGAGAGCTATTAAAGGGTTTCACTTATTTATAGTTGTTAATTAGTTTTCTTTGTTTAAAAATGCAACTATTTGGTTGAAAATTCATTTTTTTCGGGTGGAAGATTAGTAATAATTTCAGTTGAAAATTCACCTATTCTGTGAAAAATTAATTTCTTCAGCTGAAAATATCATTATTACTTTCTTGGTCAAAAATTGCCCTTTCATAGTTAAAAATTTAGCTATTTGATTGAAAATTTGTCTTTTTGGAAGAAATTTAATCGCCTTGATTGAAAATTCATTCTATTTGGTATGAAATGTAACTGTTTGGTTGAAAATTTCATTTTTTTCAATTCAACTATTTTGTAGATAAGTCGAGATGAAACTTCAACAAATCTGTGAAAATTTCTTTTTTTTTTTTGGTTCAGCTCAATTTTTTTTAAATTTGAAATTAAAATCTTTTTTCTTGAAATATCAATTATTACCTATTTAGTTTAGAATTCATCTTTTTTCATTAAAAATTCCACTATTTGGCTTGAGTTAACTTTTTTGTTAAAAATGCCTTTTTTTGTTTAAATTTCAACTATTTTGAAGAAAAAAAATATTTTGGTTAAAAATTAAACTATTTCTTTTTAATTGAACTATTCTCTTGAAAATTCACTTCTGTTGAAGTATCAGCATTTGAGTTGAAAATTCACCTCTTGGGTTGAAAATTTAACTATTATATAGAAAATTCGTTTTTTTTTAATAAGAATTAATGGCTTTAACTGAAAATGTAATTATTTTATTTTTTGTTGCAAATTAATCTTTTCGAGGTTAAAATTCAAGCATTGCACGAAAAATTCGTCTTTTTATGTAAAAAAAATTATTTTCGATTGAAAATATACTTGTTGAGTTGAAAATTAACATTTTTCTTGACAATAATTGAACTAGTTTGCAGATCATTCGTCTTTATACCATGCAAATTTAATGATTCTGCTAAATAATTTTTTTCTCGGTTGAATTCAACTGTTTTTCATTTAAAATTCAAATTTTGTAGTGCGGGAATATCAACTATTAACATGTTTTATTGATAATTAAGGTCTTTAACTGAAAATATAATGATTTCATTGTTGGTTGAGAATTCAACTTTCCTGGGTAAAAATTTAATTATTCAAATGAAAATTTATGCGCTTTGTTGAAAAGTGGTCTCTTTAATAAAAAGTTAATTTTTTTTTTGAAAATGTAACTGGTTAAACATTTAACACAACTGTAAGTAGTTATTCTTTTTGACTTGAAAATTCAACGATTTTGTTGAAAATTATATTTTTTTTTAAATCAACTGTTTTTTATTTGAAATTAAAATCTTTTTTGGTAAAAAATATCAACGTTTACATGTTACACTGATAATATTTTGTAAAAAATACTCTTTTTGGTTGATGATTCAATGGGTGGAAAATTCATTTTTTTAATTCAATCATTGTTGTGAAAAATTCAATTATTTGGTTAAAAATTCAACTGTTTGGTGAAAAATACTCTTTTTTTCAAGGATTCAATTGGTTGAAAATTCTTCTTTTTTGTTATTAAAAATTAATATTTTAAACTAGAATATTAACTATTCCGTTTCTGATTGAATATTAATCTCTTTTAGTTGAAAATTCACTATTTGCTTGAATATACACCTTTTTAGTTTTAAAAGTCAACTTGGGTAGGAAATTGGTCTTTTTGGTTGAATATTCATATATTTGGTTAAGGATTCAACTTTTTTGTTAAGAAATAGTCTTTTTTGTTGAATTTATCTGATTGAAAATTAATGTATTCTGTTGAAACGTCATCTTTTTTGTTGAAGATTGGACTAGAGTGAAAATCTTCAATAGCCCTTTCTTCTATAGCCTTTCCGAGAATTGACGCCGCGCCGCATGTAGGTGTAACAGGTGCTGCGCGGGGTGCGCGGAATCTCCGGCTGTCACTTAGGCGAGCATTCAGGCGTAAACAAACAAATGCGAAGGAGGCTATAATGAGTTAGTTGCCACCCACCATCCGCTCCGAAATCGGGGCTATAGAAGAGTTTTACTGTATTTCGTAAAAAATACTTTTCTTTGCTTCAGAATATAACTCGTTGAAAAGTAATATTTTAAACTGAAATGTTAAGGATTCCATTTTTCTTTTCAAAATGGATTTCTTTTAGTTAAAAATTCAACTATTGGGTCGAAAACTCATCTTTTACGCTTTAAAAGACTTCTTGGGTGCAAAATTAATCTTCTTTGCTAAAAATTCATCTATTTAGTTGAGGATTCAAGAATTTTGTTGGAAATTAGTCTTTTTTTTATTAATATGGTTAAATATTTATTTTTGTTGGAATGTAATTTTTTCAACTGAATTTTCTCTATTCTATTTCTGGTTGGAAACTTATTATCTTTAGTTGAAAATTCAACTTTTTTTAAAATTTATTTGTTTGGTAGAAAATTGAACTATTTGGTTAAAAATTCAACTACATTGTTGAAAGTTTACTTATTTTGTCAAAAATTCAACTATTTTATTAAAGTTAACTTGCATGGTAGAAAATTCATCTTTCTTGTTTGAAAATTAACTCTTTAAACTCTTTAGAAACTTGAAAAAACGAAGAATAATCGTGAAATCTGTAATGCCGTTTATGGACGGCCCAAACGTGGATATAAAAAAACTGTGCATGTGCAAAAAGTAAATAATCGTAAGGCTTCAGATAATAACTGCAAGGGGTACCACTATTATCTTCACCGTAAGTTAGGCTTAACGCTAGTGAAAGAATTGTAATTTGAGTCAGGAATAGCACATAGAAAAAACGGCAATAAAAAATACTTGGGCTAGGGTGCAGAAGAGGAGGGTAAAAATAAAAAAAAGGTGGTACAGGATAATGACAATTTATAACGATCAGGGTATCAAAATGACAAGAAAAAAGGAAGTTAAATATAGAGAGGAGGAAAAAGTGATTCTAATAATAGGAGGGGAGAACGCAACAGTGTGAAAGAATCCCTGTATACTTGGATGAAGTGTATAACGCGAGAAATTTCATAGAATATATATTAGCTGCGCAGAGGCTTACTAACAAAGGAAATCAGCATAGAGGGTGCAAAAGTATACGAAAAATGAAGACGGAAGCTAGAGAGGATTCGGATCACTAACCGAAAGGGGTGTGGCTAAAAAGTAGAATCATACAGAAAAAGAGATAAAGTTGGAGAGAGGTAATAGAGAAAGAAGTGTTAAAGGAAGAATCCAGGAAGGAGTGTATGGAAAGGACAGAAAAACTAGAATTTGAGAAGCTCGAGTTATAAGAGGTGTGGGAGAAATTGGCAGAAAAGGTTAAGGAGGCTAGGAAAGTTAAAAAGTTTTAGATTAGAAAGGTAAAGGGTGAAAACTAGACAAGGCACGTGGGACACTGATTGCAAGAAAAAGAATGTTAAAAAATTGTAGAAGAACTTGGGAAAAAGAACAGCAGATATGTTAAGGATGTCGAGAGTAGGTAGGAGTATCGAGAATAATCTATAGAAAAGCGGAAAGAAAAAAAAAGATAAAGTTAGAGATAGGTAATAGAGAAAGAAGTATTAAGGGAAGAATCAAGGAAAGAGTTGATAGAAAGGACCAAAAATTATAATTCTAGAAGGTCGGGTTATTAGATTTGCGAGAGGAACTTAGTCGAAAGGTGAAGGAGGCTAAGAAAGTTAAAAAGCTTAAGATAAGTAAGGTAAACGGTAAAAACTAGACAAGACAGGTAGGACACTGATTGCTAGAAAAAACATGTTAAAAAAGTATATAAGGACTGGGGAAAAAGAACAGAAGATAGGTTAAGGATGTCGAGAGTAGGTAACAGTACAGAGAATTGGGTAAGTTAAAAGAGGAAAGAAAGAAAAACTAATAGAGTAATTGAGGGAAGGGAGTGGAATAAGGGAGAGTTAGTTGTAGGCAGGAGAAAGGAAGGAAACTAGGGAAAGGAAAGTGAAGGAGGGTTGGATACGGAATGGAAGGTGAAGCATGGTAGTTTATTAATAAAATTGGAAATCAAATTTGGAACCAAATTAGGGAGCACCATATTCTATATAGACCAAAAGTCAGACTTACACTTGAAACTTAAAAAAATACTTGCAGCTAATAAGAATTTTGTCTTCGCTTGTTTCAGGTGTTGATAAGAATATTTCGAGATGGACTCTATTGACTACGAGTCATATTTCGCAACTTGTGTTGGGACGTTGAATAACTGGCAAGACATCTGGCGTGGATAGAAGATGAATATTTACCAAAAAACTTTAGAAGGTGATTTTTTATAAACTACTTAAACGATGGACAAGTTTTTCGAGTAACTTGGATGAAAAACAGAAAAAGACCAAAACTCAATGATGAATACTTCTTACCTTCTGGGGGAAGATGAAGATTGGGGTCAACGATATTACTTTACTTATTATAGTGAGTTCGGTGACAGAAAAGGTGCCAGCGGAATAGAGGTGAGTAAATAGAAGCTCAAAATATTCATCTTTCAAAAATTATCAAAATCATAATTTATTTTGACTTCAACGAATAAAATTTTTTCTTACAAAATAGCTCGACTTTCAACCAAGCAGTTGAATGTTCAGCCAAACGTATGAATTTTCAATGAATAATTTAAGATTTGAATTTTCAACCTAAGTGATAATTTTTCAGTAAAAAATGTATTAATTAAATTTTCATAAATGAACATTAATTTTTATCTCAAAAAATGATGAACTGATGAAATTAATTTTTAACAAACTGATTCCACTTTCAAGAATTAATCATTTTCTACCAAAACAGAAGAATTTACAACAAAATAGATCAATTTTTAATCCAATTGTTCAATTTTAAACTATAAATGAACAATTTTCATTAAAAACTAGAACAGTTAAATTTTTAATCTAAAGTATTAATTTTCAACCAAAAAATAATTTTTAACAAAATAGTTCCATCTTTATATAACAAAATTAATGTTTAACAAAGTAGTTCAACAGTTTATCTATGTGAAGAATTATTACTTGATTTGTAAAAGGAAAATTTTGAATCCCTTTTCCAAATTTGAAATCTTTCGAATCTTTAAACAAATGTAGAAATCAATCAGGCAGACACCCTGAGAACTATAATTCTTTTGTTAATTCCTTGTTCCGGATCTAATTAATAATTTTCTTCGAAAACTCTCTAATATAATTCGGAATTACACTTCATTATACTTCCTTTTTTAATTCAAGCATAACTAACATTTATAATTCAGTAAAAATTCAGAACTACAATAATTCTTTCTAAAAATTTCCGTCTCAAATTCAGAATTACAGATTTGAAAAGCATTTTCTTTCCGACAATACATAATTTATGCCGGACAAACTTTAAAAAACTGTAATCGACAAATTTGGCACTTACGCCCGTATGCAGTGTGGCCCTTAATTTGTTTTTAAAATAATTAATACAATTTTTTATATTTTTATTTTTTAATCGTAAAGCTTTCTCTCCTTGATGAAATATTCATTTCAGTATAAACAAATGAAGAAATCCCGGTTACTGAATCAAATTTCCGAGTTTTCACCAGTAAACAAAATTCCCGGACCTTTTGGGAGTTTCCCGGTGTCCTAATTTTTTTAGGAATAAGTTTCCCCTTTTTGCAATTAGTTTCTTGTTCAAATGGACTTGTTTCTTTTTTTCAGATAAGCGGAGCCCCAAAGAAGCTCTGAAAAACTTTTATCTCTAAGTATTGAGTTCCTTTTTCTATCAAGCCATTACTATTTCTCATCAAAAACTGTACACATAAAAATTGACAATAGTTTTCGAACTCATTGAGATTTTTATTTTTAATCTTCAATCCTTAAAAACCTTAAAAACTTTAGAAAGTTAAAAATTTTTGTGAAGTTTTTGAAGTCCTTGTGAATATATTGAAATGTTTTGAAAATTTGTTTAATCTTTGTGTAATTTTTTGAAATCATTCGCATTTCTTGAATTATTTTTAAATCTTTGAAATTTCTTAAATTTTTTGAAACTGTGATTGAAGCATTTAAATCTTTTAAAGTCCTTTGAAATCTTTGAAATCTTCGAAATCTTTGCATTTTTTGTGTAATATTTGTGAAATCATTGAAACCTTTGTGAAATTATTCACGCCTTTGTTAAGTTTTACGAAAACTTTGTAAAATCGTTAAAAAATTGTTGAAGGTTGTTTAAATCTTCGTAATTTTAGTGAAATTGATGTAATCTTTTGAAATCTTTGTGAAGTATTTGAAATCTTTTGATGATTTTTAAAATCTGATATCTTTTGAAATTTTTGTGAAATCTTAGTGTGATCATTAAAATCTTTAAGAAATAATTGAAATCTTTGTGAAATTTTTTGTCTTATTTCTAAAATCTTCGATAATTGTTTGAAAAATCTTTGTGAAATCATTGAAATCTTGAAGAAATCATTGAAAACTTCATGATCTGATTTCAAATATTTTAGAAGATCTTTGGAAAGAAAAAAAAATGTTAGTGTAATTTTAAATCTTTGAAAACTTAGTGAAATCCTTGTGAAAATTCTGAAATCTTTCGATAATTTTCGAAGTCTTTTGAAGTTTTTGTGAAATCTTTGTGTGATCATTAAAATTTTTAAGAAATTATTGAAATTTTTCGTCTTCTTTCTAAAATCTTTGTGAAATCATTGAAATCTTTAAGAACTCAATGAAAACTTCATGACATTTTTTCAAATATTTTAGAAGGTCATTTGAAATAAAAAATACAAAATATTGTAATTTTAAATCTTCGAACGTTTTGAGAAATCTTTGAAACCTTTGTGAAATATTTGAAATATTTAGAAAATTTCCGAAATCTTTGAAATGTTTGTGAAATCTTTGTGAAATCATTGAACCTTCTTGTTATCCACGACCTTGGCGGCGCAATTTCAATCGGCCATCCTACTCTTTTTCGATTCGAATTCGCTGAAAAGCCGGAAAGGGAACTTCCACCATGTGATTTAGCGTTACTTCTTTGTCTTCGAGAAACTCACAATTATCGAGCATTATCAACCCCAGGTGAGCTTTCGGATTTTTAGCCAGGATCTTGTAGATCCTCGCTCTTTCCGAAATGTTCTTCGATTCCTCGGAGAAGCCCCTCCAAGCCTCCTATTTGTACATTCTTTTACATTGAAATCCTTCAAAAGCCCTCCCTTCTATAGCCCTTTCGAGAATTTAGCGCTATAGAAGAGTTTCACTGTATTTTTATTTTATTCATACTGGACCGTCTTATAGATGTCCCAGTCTAAAGGCAATTTAGTTCTGTTTGCCCTGTTGCACAACTCTCTTGTCTTTATACGGAATTTTTCCAGGTGGCTGTTCCACCATTCTGGTCTTTTCCTACACTTAATTATACTTGTAAGGCAATTGTTCTCATGTGATGTACTCAGAGTCCGTCGTAGAAAATCCGCGGTATGCTCTAACTCATCTAGGGTACCTTAGCTAATGCGGAATCCTCTAAGCCTGCCTTTGAGTTCCTCTAGAAACCCGGTGGTCTGAAAGATCAGAAACCCCAGAAATACACTTTGGGACTCTCAAAGTTCAGAAACCCCAGATTGGGGACTCTCAAAAATCAAAAACCCCAGAAATACACTTTGGAACTCTATATGGGTCTCAAAGTTTATTTATGGGGTTTCTGATCCTCGAAACTACCAGTTTTCCTATGATTAACCGGAACAAAATATATTTGTGGTCCGAGAGAGACTCCTCATCGGAAACTCTCCATCCCACTACCTTGCTCCTCAGTTCATCCGAGCATAGAGTCAAATCGAGAACCTCACTCCTGTTTTTAATCTGGAATGTGGGAGTATCATCCCGATTCAGAATCTCCAGCTCAGTGCCCGCTAGGTATTCGATTAAATAAATCTCTCCCTCTCATTGAAGCTAGTCTTCCCCCACACAGTCTGGAAACACCCTAGAAATTTTTTGAAATCTTTGTAGAATCATTGCGGAATCTTTGAAATCTTTGTGAAATCTTTCGAAGTAGCTTAGTTTAGTTTATTTACAATAAACAACTTTCGAACTTAAGATTATTATTAGATTATTTTTTAAATCTTTTGAAATCTTTGTACGAGGTGTGTTCAAAAAATAAGGTGACTTTATCGTTTTCTCAAAGCCAACGCTTTTTCCAATCATCGAAACACTTCTGATAATCATTTTGTGGTATAGCCTTGAGTTCTTTCAGCGATGCAGTTTTTATCTCCTCAATCGTTGAAAATCGATGTCCTTTCATGGGTCTCTTCAGTTTTGGGAAATGAAAAAAGTGACTGGGGGCCAAATCCGGTGAATGTGGAGGCTGAGGCATGACTGTGGTGCTGTTTTTGGTCAGAAAATCTTTCACAAGCAACGATGAATGAGCAGGTGCATTATCGTGATGCAAAAGCCACGAATTGTTTTTCCAAAGTTCCGGACGTTTTTTGCGTATCGCCTCTCGCAAACAGCGCATAATTTAAAGGTATTACTCCTTATTGACCGTACGACCTTGTGGTAAGAATTCCTGATGCACTACGCCACGGTAATCAAAGAA
Source organism: Belonocnema kinseyi (assembly GCF_010883055.1). NCBI lineage: Eukaryota > Metazoa > Arthropoda > Insecta > Hymenoptera > Cynipidae > Belonocnema > Belonocnema kinseyi. The sequence goes on from NC_046660.1 coordinate 11,019,957, forward strand.
GACAGTGAGAAAAACTTTCACATTTGACCGAACTGGACGTGCGATTTTTATCAAAAATTAAGCAGTTTTGGAAAAAATTTCGCTGACACACGTCTCATGCCCAAAACGTCCGAAAAGATAGCATGGCATGAGCCAACCGATATGCCAACATCTTCAGCAACTTCTCTGATGGTAATTCGGCGTTTTTTCAACACCATTTCTTCTACTGCTTGAACGTTTTCATCTGTTGTTGACGTGCTGAGACGTCCAGGGCGAGGTTCGTCTTCTACATACTCTCGGCCTTCTTGGAACAATTTGTACCAATTATACACATTTTTCTTACTCAGAATAGACTCACCGTATGCAACTGTCAACATTTCAAGAGTTTTAGAGCACTGGATTCCATTTTTCACACAAAATTTAATGCAAACTCTTTGCTCCATTTTTTTCGAAAGAAGAAAATCGCCGAGCACACCAAACCCTTCTAATCTTTTACGCCTCTGCCAGAAAAACAACACGAGCTATATAGTCAAAACTGTGAACATATGATCTTGACGAGTGTACCAACATAAAAAAACAAAAAATTTAAAACTAGAATGTACGTAGCCCGCGAAAATTGAAAAGTCGCCTTACTTTTTGAATACATCTCGTATATAATCTTCTAAAATAGTTTTGTTTAATTTATTTAACATTTACACTTATTGCATATTATATTATTCTTAAATTATTATAGAAATATTTTTAATCTTTTGAAATCTTTGTCAAGGCATCTGCCTGATCGGGAAATTCGGAACACTACGAAATTACCGAGAAGTTATTGCGATTCAGTGAACTGGATTTTTCTCTCGAATTCGACGTACTACCATGAAAATTCAAACAAGTTATCATACATTTTATTGCTCTAATTCTGAACTGCAACAGGAAATTTGTAAAAAAAATCATAATTTTCACTTTTAATATCAGGGAATTTTCGCAAAAAAATTATTATTCTAGTTTGGAATATCGCTTTTTGTAAAAGAATTATACTTTTTATTTCAGAACATATACTGAAAAAAAATTTGCACTAATTTCCTTGGCTGATTTTACTTGAAAGAATCAAGTATTTTCTTTTTACAAGGGACCGATTTTCTTGAATCAAGAAAATAATAGAATCAGGACAACTATTTGAATCAAGAATATATTTACTCTAAGCAAAAAAATATTGAGTTAATTTGTTTCATTATACTTATTTGCGTGAAGTTTAATAAAATATTTAATTAAAAATATTATATTCTCATGATAAGTAACTAAAACTCTAACAAAATTCTTGATCCAAGTAAATTCATATACTTATTTTGACTACTATTTTAATTGAAACAATGTTCATGTCCTTGAGACGAGAAAATGAAAATATTCAGCGAAGAAATAATTTCTCTTAATATAATGCTTGAATATTTTCCTTCAAATAATTATTTATTTGAAGCGAATGTCAGATTTACTTTGAAGATACCTATGTCATCGAAATAGAATCACACATCAGTCTTTTCAATACTAAAACTGTAGACTTAATACAATAGACATCGCACACATATTATGAAAATTAATATATTGGTCTAAATTAATTTACTTCTTACTGCAAAAGTGTCTAATTAAGTTGACATGATATGAAGTTGGTTCTCTTCGCCGCTAACAATTATTTTGAAATTCAATAATATTTATAAAATTCAAAAAATTCGTGCACATAATCAATTTTATTTATGTAAATGTTGATAGGAATTTGTAGCTTTGATCAACTACAAACTATACGCTGACACACAAATCAAATCACTCATAAAACTATTTAAAAAATTATAAGTTTATTGCGTCGGCAAGTTTCTGTGGGTAAGAATTTAAAATTTTGAAATTAATTTTAAAAAAGTGTTATTAATTTTGAAATAATTATGCAAGAATCAAAAGTAATTTCATCCCTAAAATTATTAAAAGGTTATAAATGTACTGGGTCTATAATTTTTTTCGCCAATTATTTGTATGTATTAATCTACTTAAAATTAATCATTTCGAATTTTTTTAACCGTGTAACATTTTTGTAAATAATAAAAAATAAATATATTTCATGACATGAAAGAATAATTAAAAAATTGACCATTAGAATTTTTCAAATAAAAGAATTGAGAATACAAGGAGGAAGCAAATAAATATTTTCCATGCGATCACCGTGAGATCCTATCACTTTTAACCTGCAAGTTCTTGCACCAAACGTTTCTTTACAGAATTCTTTTTTCTTCTGATTTCGAAGTATTTTATACTTGAAATAAAAACAAAATATCGAGCACTTTTGTAAGTGGGTAATATTTAAACTAGCGATCAATTATTTTTTTACATATTTTAAATTATTTTTGTTTGGAATTTTTATTTTTAATTAAAAATTTAATTAAAAAGTACTATGAAAGAATTAAATAAATCGAAAACTGTGTGTTTTACAGAGGTTTTTAAAAATCAGAAAATATTTATTTGTCACTGATGTTATTAAAGCGATTTTCAACTCAAAAGTTATACATTTTTTAAAAGCTTTAAATCATTTTTCAGCGGATTACATTTTTAAAGAAAAAAGTATTGTAAAATAAGTCAAGTTCAATTATTTTTGCATATTTTAAATTGTTTTAGGAAAGCAATTCCATTTTCAAATCTTAAACAATGTATGATCAAAGCATTCGATAAATTTAAAACTTTGTGGTTTATGTAAATTTTCGTATAGCAGAACATTATTTTTTTTCATTGATGTTATTAAAGAATTTTTGTACATGCAACTTTTCTTTATTATTGATTACCTTTGGGTCGTTTCTAGGCGTTTTAAATATTTAGAAATAACAAGTGTTAAGTCCCTTGTTAAATAAGTGAAACTTACTTCGCTTTTTCACATATTTTATATGATTGTTTAAGAAATTTTATTTTTCATTAAAAATTGAGTAAGAGAGTATTATATACAATAAAAGAGTTGGATAAATTGAAAACTGCGCATTTTATGGAGAATGTTTGTTTATTGTTTATTTCCTTTAGATACTTTAAAACATTTTTAAATATATTAAGAAAAAAAAGTATAGAGCCTTTTCTAAAATAAGTAAAATTCAATTATAAAATTTTTATAAATAAAAAATGGTATATTAAAGTCTCTCGAAAATTTTCAAGTATCATCAGAAAGATGTTTTCTTAAAAGAAACATTGAGTTCCACAAGGTTTAGTTTGAAGATGGTTGAGGCTCACAATACGACTTCGTACGACACTGCCTTGAAATTCTTACTCGAGATTTTGTCACCGAGATCCAAGTGCTTCGATAGCGAAGTCGGTAGAGCGCGCGGTTAGGACATGGTTAGGACAAGTTGGCTGAGTAAGAACACTCGGCCAACTTCAGTCCCTTACTTTTGTTGAACAAATCTTTAGTTTTCTATCGACCCTGATGTAGACTTCAAAAATTGTAAACAAACACTATTTGGTATAAACTAACCAAAGTGCAGACTGTGTATTCAGTAAGTGTAGGTGAGTGATTTTTGGATTTAAAATTAGTGGAATAAAGTGAAAATATTTAAAATTGAATACCGCGAGGATTTTTCAATTTATGAAGGACTTTTTTCTGTGAAAATAGACGCAGCCGTCTGACATATAACCTATGTCAAAAAAATATTTGCGTCAAATAAACTTTATCTTTTTTTCAGATAAATTTTATATTTCGTTAGATAAACGTGATGCAACGTTTTTATCATTTTGAAAGATAAAATTTATTCCTCGGGTTTACTGTGATAACAATAATTTCGAAAATAATTTTTTTCCATTGAGAAATAGTTTTCAGTTGAGGCTCATTCTATTGATCCGATCCTACATATTCATATATTAAGAAAATATATTCTTGAAGTGTATCAGAAATGATTTCTTGGAAGTGAACTACGTTCTGCATTTGAATACATCTCTAAATGAAGTCACACAATAAAATTTTAGAATAATAAAATGCGATATTCTATCCCAGAATACATTTTCTCATATTCTATCGTCCCCATTCGTACCTGCGATTGACTTGAATCAAGTAACATTTACTTGATTCAAGAACAATTTTTTTTCAGTGTAGAGTTTGCGTAAAGAATTATAATTTGATTTGTAACATGAAATTTTCAACATGAATCGGGAATTTTGAAAAAGAATTTTAATTCTTATTTAGATTAAGTGAATTTAAACAAAAATCCCTGTTCAAATCCAGAATTGTCATTATGTTCCAAAATTCCCTTTTGCCAATTAGCAACCATCAGTAGAATATATGTTGAATCTCAAATAAAGAATTGACTGGATTTTTTCAAATTATTCAAAGCTGGACCTGGAAAAGCTCGGAAAATGATGGAATTTTGAAAACAGAATTCTGTAGCAACCCTGTATGGTAGAGGAAATAAATCTTAAATAATCTAGATACCTTGCAATAACCCAGAGTCAAAATTAATTTTTCAGTGTCATGTTTTACGTGCTTGTGAATAATGTTTTGTTTGGAAAGAAACCCTCGGAAACTGTTCACCCCTCGGCTATGGAAATAAGAGACAAGCTTTCGGCTTGTTCTCTTGCGGTGATCCTAAAGTAATTGCTTTTTGGTTTCAGGTCTTAGTCCTTGTTGTCACGTTCGTGATTGCAGTGGCCGCTAATTTGGGAATGGCTATATGCGTCCTCAGATACAAGGAAATGAGAACACCAACTAACTTATGCTTGGTGAATCTCGCAGCAGCAGATTTACTCTTTTCCTTGGGGGTTCCTGCTGTCGCCTACACGAGGCTGACGCAGTCCTGGAATTTAGGCGATACAGTCTGCAGATTGCTTCCCTACTCGCAGGTAATCATCTTTTTTCATTTACTATTTTATATATATTTTTTGAAAATAATTTTATATCTTAAGCAGGTCATTCATTTGTGTAAAAAGCTACGCAGGACGTTACTAAATTGTTCTTATTAGTACAAAGTAGAGTCATAACACTTACCGACCTTATATATCCTCCTCTTTCTTTTCTCTCCCTATGCCCCTCCACCACCACCTCCCTCGCCCGCCTTTTCATCTTCCTTTTTCCTGTCCCTTCTTTATCCTCCTTTTCCTCTTCCTCTCCCTCCTCCTCTCCCTCTCACTCTTCCTCACGCTTCTCTATCCTCCTGCTCTTCTTCTCCCTCTCCCTATTCCCCTCCCATCTCCCTCGCTATTCTCCACTTCCTCGACCTTCTCTATCCTCCTCTCCCTATCTCCTCCCCTCTCCCTCTGCCACGCCTTCCTCCTCCTCTTCATCCTCTTCCTCGTTCGCCTCCTCTCCAATCTTCTTCTCATCTATCTCCTCCTCCTACCCATGATTTTCCTTATCTAACTCCTGTTTCTACTCAACACCTTTCTCCTTATCGGTCACCTTATTTTAAAAGAAAAGGAGGAGGATCTCAACACGGTCTCTGAAATACATGTATAAAAGTACGAGAAAAAATTCAATAACATTTTAATAAATCAGTTAATTGTCACCGAACTTGCTACTAAGGAGTTTTTAGGTTCGTTGATGGTGAATTTGGCGTTAAAATTCAAATTTTCAAAATATCGAATCCAATATGGCGTACATTAATTTTAAAAGTTGATCAAATGAGCGGATTTCAATTAAACTGGGTTCTGTGGCGTTTTTGGAGTCGCTTGAAATGAATTTTGGATGAAAAATTAAAAGAGGGGGATCTAGTATGGTGAACCCAAATTTTAAAAAATGTATGCAATTAGCGGACCCATATGGCGACTGAAAATTTTAGAAAGTGTAATAAATTGACCGATTTCAATCAAAATCGATACTAGAGGGATCTTTGGATCGCTCAATACAAATCCGGAATTCATATTCAAATGTTTAAAATAGCGGGTCCAACATAGCGTCCCTATATTTATAAATATTTATGAAATTAACGGATTTTAACAAAACTTGGTACTAGGGAGCTTTTAGGTTCGCCGAATATGAATTTGGTGCAAAATTTTACAATTTAATATGGCCCATCCAATATGATGCCCAAAATGTCAAAAAATGCAATAAATTGGCTGATTTCAATTAAAAGCGTTACTAGAGAGGTCTTTGGGTCGCTGAATGCGCCTTTGGGGTCAAAATTAAAAAATTAAAAATAGCGAACCTTAATTCAAAAAAAGTTATGAGTTTATCCGGTTTCAAAATTTGAGCCAAATCAGTTAATGTTTATCTTCCAAACATGGATCTTGCAATTTCCCATGAGATTTGCATGGGAGAAATATTTCGCAAAAAATAAAAGTGTGCATAACGTTTTCATCTTTATTGGAATCATTCTATCTCCAAAAAAAAAAATTGTATGCAATGCTTAAAATATCTTCATAGTAAAAAACTCAAAATTATGGAAAATCTCGGCCATCTAAATGTAACAAAAAATTTTATTTCTTAGAATTATTAACAGATAGTGACTACAAATTGTGAATAAATTTAATAATTTATTCGCAAGCGAATACAAGATCTCGAAATTAAAAATTTTGAAAAAATAAAAAATGGCGTCTACTTCAGAACAATTTTTAATTTTTTGCAATGCTGATCAATTATTGATTGATTATTAATTAATGATTAATTTTGATTATTCAGCTACCACAAAAATGTTTTACTACGTACATAATAACAGTTAAGAAGAAGCAGGGGTAGATGAGGAGGAAAAGGGGGAGGAGGAAGAGGAGGGGCGGAGGAGGAGGTAGAATTAGCCAGCAGAAGTAGAAGGGAGGGGGAGGAGGTTCAGCCGATAGATGATGAGGAGGAGTAGATAGAAGAAGAGAAGACTGATACTGGAATCCATGTCAGAAATTTGTACTACCAACTGAAAGTAATACCAACTGTCGGTACCTCGCCCTGAAACCGTTGAGCTGTAAAAAATATTAGGAATGTGGATATGTGTAAATGCGTGTATTTCTATGCGTAAATAGACTCTAATTTTAATTTGTGTTTTTTTTGTGTTCCGCTTTTGGTACAGAAAAGAGTTAATAAGAAAATAGAATTAATATCGAACTTTCTGTTAATAAAAAAGGTAAGAATATATAAAAATTAGGGCACAGAAATAGATATCCGTTCCTTCAAATTAAATTACTGACGTGCGATGAGGTTCAGTATTTCTTGAGAAATTATAACAAGGAAGGGCGAACAAAATCGAATCAATTATCATTAAAAGCAAAAATAATTGGTAATGAATAGCGAGGAGAGAAGAGTAGCTTTTTTCGTCCCTGTTATTTGGGTCCCAGAAACTAGGAGTGTGTAGTATACATTTTAATGGACATCCTGAGTATCAGAATCGTATAAATAACTCGAGGTTGCCTGCAAGAAAGGGATTAGTCCTAACGTCTTAACGTTCTTCTTGTGACGGACCTTAATTAATTTTCTTATCATCTCTTTATCTGTACTTTTAACCAAGCAAGATTACATTTTACCAGACGAAATGACTTTTAAAATGAAAAGAAGAAATTTTTAACAAAATAGTTCGGTTCAATTTTCAAGCATGAATTTTCGATCAAACAGTTAAATTTTTAATTAAAAAATATTACGTTCGTACAGAAAAAAAATAATTTTTCACAAAAAATGGAATAGTTTAATTTTAAGTTAAAAAGTTAATTTTCAAAATAAAAAAATTATTTTGAAAGAAATAGTTAAATCTTCAGCCGGAGAGTTTTCAACTGCAAAGACACAAATAAATTTTCGACAAGAAAATATTTTTTAGTCAAGAAAAAAACTTTTTTGAACCAAATTGTTGAATTTTTTACCAAACTCGTATTGCAATAGTTAATATTTCAACAATAACAAAATTAATTGACAATAAGAAACAGTTAAATTCAATAAAAGCAATTATTTTTGATAAAAATTAATCTTTGTTGTAACAAAACAGTTCAACTTTCCAAAAAGTAGTTGAATTTTCAACTAAGAAGATTAAAATTTCTAAAAAAAAAATAATTTTCAAAAAAATACATAAATTTAAAAAAAATGAAAGAGCTAAATTTGCAGTTAAAAAAATAATTTTCCACATAAAAAATTTTAACAAAAAAGTTTAATATTTGCAAGAAGAGATGAATTTTCAAATGAAATAATGAATCGTTAAAGAAAAATAATTATTTTAAACACAAAAGTTTAGCTTTTAACGAAGTAGTGAAATTTTCGAACAAATAATTAAATATTGAACCAAGTAAGATTTTTCAGTCAAGAAAGAAAAAAATTTTCAAGAGCATTATTGAATTATCGAGTCTAAAGTGCCAAACCAAAAAAAACCAAAAGAAATGAATTCTAAACGAAATAGTGGAAATTGCAACCAAAAAAGAATACTTTTTTTAACCAAACAGTTGCACTTTTAAACCAAAGGGATGAAATTTTTACCAAAAGACATGACTTTTCTAATGAAAAAAAAAGAAATTTCAACCAAAAATTATGCATTTTTAAACAAACAAAAAAAGAAGAATTTTCAATCAAATAGTGGAATTTTTTACAAAAAATATCAATTTTTTAAGCAAAATGGAATAGTTGCATTTTTAGTTTAAAAAAAATAATTATCAACAAAAAAATTGAACTGAACATAAAAATTGAACAAAATATTTCAATTTTCAACAAAAACATTTCTTTTTAACCAAACTTGTAGAATTTTCAAACTTAAAATATGAATTTTCAACACAGATGCTAATTATCAACCAGTTCAATTCTTTCAAGTAAGACGAATTTTCTACAAAACAATTTAATTTTCATCTAAAGGAATGAAGTTTTAACAAAAAATAAATAAATTGTCTGCAAAAAATATTAATTATCTACAAAAAGTCGCAAAAGGTAGATTTTTCAATTAAAGACATGATTTTTCTTTAAAGAAAACGAATTTTAAGAAAAATTTTCAAGAAAATAGTTGAATACTCAAACAGAAGAGAATTATGTTCAACTAACCAGTTGCATTCTTAAACAAAAGAGATTAAATTTCTACCCAAAAAAAACATTAATTTTCAAACAGTAGCAAACGAATTTTCAAAAAAAAATAATTATTGCAACATTCAACAAAGTAGTTAAATTTTTAACCAAGAAAATTAATTTTTTATAAAAAAGCAAATCTTTAACAAAAGACATAAGATTTGCAATCAAATAGTTTAATTTTTAACTCAAAATATCAGTTTTCCCCAAAAAAGGAATAGTTAAATTTGAAGTAAAAACAATTAATTTGTACTTTTAAAAAAATTGTTCAATTTTCAACCAGAAAGGAGTTTTTAATTAATATGTTGAATCCCCAAAACAAAAAATGAATTTTCCGCCAAGAAAGATTTTTCATTCAATCAGCTAGTTTAATTTTCTATAGGAAAAGATAAATTCTCAACAAAATATATAATACTTGATGTCAATAAAAAAAAATCAATTTTTTATAAAAAGACAGTTGAATTAAGTCAAGAAAGATGCAGAACAAAATAAATTGTTAACAAAGAAGTTTAACTTTTAACCAATTAGTGAAATTTTCAACAAAAGATTTAACTTTTCAACCAACAAAGATTTTTCAGTCAAGAAAGAAAAAAAATTTCAACTGAATTGTTAAATTATCAACCTCAAAATATTAATTCAAATTTAAATAAAAATGTAAATGACTTCTCAAAAAAAAATTCTTCTGAATTTGATTCAAACCATGTAAACGAGAAAACCATCAAAGTCTAGAAAATATTTTGCTCACGAATGGAATAGTTTAAAATTTCCGTAAAATGAGATGCAGTTGGATATGCTTACAGTGAAATATACATATAACTGAATCCCAAGTATTATGATTTAAAGAGAGAAAAGCAGAAAACTTGTTTTCGTATTTTTACTCTACTTTTCTTTTCTTTTCTATGATTCTATAATATAAGATGTCTTATTTTGATAATCTTTCCCCTTTTTAAAGAATTCCTCTTTTTCTCCTGTTTGTCCAAAATTTGTTTTTCGTTTTAGCCTGTTTTGTAGTGAATTCATCTTTTTATTTGAAAATAAAACTACTTGGTTGAAAGACTCTCTTTTTTACTTGAAAGTTCATCTATTGGATTTTTCATCTTAAATAACAACTGATCTAATAGAACCCAATAAGAAAATTTAAAATGCGTTTCTTCCTTTCAGTTGATGGCTAATCTTATAATAGAAATTTTTACTATTCGATTTTAGTTAAAAATTGATCTTTTTTATAAACGATTCGTCTATTATATTTTTCATATAGAATTCATTTTTTTCTTTTTTTAAAGTCAAGTACTACTTGGTAGAAAGTTAAACTGATTTGGTTAAAAAATCATATTATCAGATGAAGATTCAAATATTTTGTAAACATTTGTTTTTCATTAATTTTTTTTTAAAAATGATCGTTTTTCATAAAAAATTCGACTATCAAAATTTTCATTTAGAATTCATCTTCTTTGCGTAAAAATTCTACTACATACTCCGTATAAAGTGGAAATGCTTGATTAAATTTGGTTTAAGATGAAGATTTGACTCTTTTACTAAAAATTAGTTGTTTAAAAAAAGTTGAAAACAATTTTTTTAATTTAAAATTCATTTTTTAATTAAAAATTTATCTAATCTATTTTTGGTTGAAAATTTATAGTTTTTAGTTTAAAATTAATTTTTTTGTTGAAAATTCATATTTTTCGGTTGAAAATTCAATTGCTTTGTACACAAAATTCAATCTTTTTTAGTTACAAATGAAATAACTGTTTGGTTTAACGTTCAGCTCATTTGTAAAATTTATATTTTGTCATTCAAGATTCATTGTTGTACTTAAAAATTTATCACTTTGGTTAAAACATTCAGCAATTTTGTTGAAAATTTGACTTTTTATTTGAAAATTAATCTTATTGGTTAAAAATTTCTTTTTTTTAAATTAAAAAATCATCTACAGAATGTTTTAGTTAAATGCAAACTGAATTAATATAAACCAATAAGAACATTCAAAATTCATTTTTTCTTTTTGGCCGAAAGTTAATTTAGTAGCTGGAAATTGAACTATTCCATTTTTAGCTAATCATTGATCTCTTTTTTCGAAAATTCGACTATTGAACTTTCCATTTAGAATTCATCAAGTAATTTTTCAATTCAATTAAATTATTAAAAATAATTTACCTCAATTTTAGTTTCAATTAATATTTATATAATTTTAAATAAATCAATTAAATAATTATAAAATTTAAGCCGACATTAAATAATAAAACTTTAGTTTTATTCAAAAATAAATTTGTACTTAAGAACTACTTGGTAGAAAGTTAAAATACTTTTCAAAAAATAATTTTATTAGTTAAATATTTAACTATTTTGTTTAAATTTTGTTTTATTTTTCGCTTAACATAATTTTGTTTATTTAAAATTTACGTATACCATTTTTATTTAAAGATTTACTATTTTTAGTTGAAAATGCATCTATTTGTTGTTGTTTTTTCGACTTAAATGCGAACTTGATTAACAGAACCCAAAATTATTTTTTCTTCTTGGTTGAAAGTTAATTTTACTAACTGAAACTTTAAATATTCCATTTTTAGTTGGAAATTGATCACGTTGTAGAGAATTCTTCTTTTTAATTTATACATTTTTTATTTTTTTATAATTTCAATATTTTTTATTTACAAATGCAACTGTTTGATTGATAATTAATTTTATTTGCTGTTGTTGAAAAGTCCACTATTTGGTTGAAGATGCAACCATTTGCTTCAAAAATCAACTGTTTTGTTGACAAATTAATTATTTGATTGAAAATTCGTTCTTTTGCCTTAAACATTCAACTATTTGATTAAAACTAAAACTTGGGATTTGGAGACTAAGAATATGAGTCTAACATAAGAATAATAATGAGAATTAACAATTAAAAAAGGACAATTAATTAAAAAATTATTAAATAATCAAAGAATTTTAATAATATGAATAAATTATTAAGTTTGCGAGTAAAAGTAATAGGACCGATGAACAAAGCCTCTTTTTCATTTTTATAAGAAATCCTTTGTGGGTTTTAAGAAATGTGAGTGCTTGGAAAGATGACGAAAAAGGAACATTGTGAGATTGGAGGTGAAATAAAAATGAGAATCTCGTGTCTAGAATTCGCTCACGGGTCGGAATTTGAGAGCAGCCTTGTGGAAAATGCAACATTTCAAAAAAGAATATGATATCAAAGAGAACATCAGACTCTACATCGATCCACCGTTCACAATTATACATATACACATATATATAAAAAATAGATTTTTTTGCAAAATGCAATTTTTCGTCTGAAAACACAATTATTTTTTTATTAAATTTCTAGTAGGAGTTTTTTGAAAAGAATATAAACAAGTTTACGTTTCCCGAGGCACCCATTTTTTAATTCTGCTTTGAAAATAATGTAAGAATATTCGATTTCGAATAATTAAAACATAATGATTGCTTGTTATTAAAAAAATAAATGATTGAAGTTAAATTAAATGATATCGATCTCGCACTGAACAGATTTATGGTTCAAAAAGTTTCAAATAAAAAATTATCAATGAAATTAACATAGAGTTTGAAACACCAAAGTTTGCGATACATACAATTTTTAATTTATTTAATTGACAAAAGTTAAAGAAATTTTAGGGGAAAAAATGAAAACTTGGCGACATTTTATCTTTTTGTTTTAATGATAATAATCTCGCTAAGTTTTCATTTTTCCCCTTTTAATAAATTCCCAAAATTTCTGTTTTCAATTTCGTAAATTTAAAAATTTATATATCTTTCAGAGTTACTTGGCCCAGTTGGATATTTCATCAACTATGTTCTAAATTATTTTTCAATTAAAATTTGTATTAAAGAAAATACTTGTTCCAAAAGTAATAAAAATATTTAATATTCAACACAAATATTATTATATGGTAATATAATTATATTATATTATTGATAATTTATATATACAATTTTTAGACGAATTGGTTTAATATTGCAGGATACAGGTTGATGTAACTACTGAAAATGGGAATTTTGAGAATAAGAATTAAAACAACTTAAAAAATAATGAATGGATTATAATTTTCTGATTATATTGTAATGAAGCTTCATCCAGACAATTTATGTTTAAATTTTGAGATAAATCGATTGAATATTGTAAACTACAGGTTGATTCTTCCTCTGAAAATTAAAATTTTGTACAAAAAAGTGAAAAAACTTTATAAATAATTCATGTATCAACATTTTCTACAAAAATAACTCTGGAGTAGTATTTAGTCAGTTTATTCTAAAATTCTTAGACAAATTATTTGAATATGGTAGACTATAGATTCATTGAACTGCTAAAAGATCGAGTTTTCAGCATAAAAACTAAAATAACTCTTAAAATAATTAATCGAAATTTCCTAAAAAAGCAGTGGCGCATTATGTAGCCAAGCCAACCTAAAATTTTATGACGAATCGGTTCAATATTGTAGGATCAAGGTCGACTAAATTGTTTCGAATTTTGAACAGAAAAAGTAAAATAGCTCTCGAAATAATTAAAGAATCGAAATTTCCTCAAAAATAGCACTGGAATATTATCCTTTCATTTTTAGATGAAACGGTCGACTGAACTGTTAATAAATCGAATTTCGGGTATGAAAAGTTAAATAACACTTAAAATAATTAATTAACCACGATTTTCTCGAATAAGGCATGGTACTTTAACTAATAAATTTTTCCTAAAACTTTTAGAATAATCGGTTGAATATTGTAGGCTACAGGTTGACTGAACTGCTAAGAAATCGATTATTGGGCCTAGAAAATGAAATAACTTCAAACATAATTAATGAATCAACATTTTCTGAAAAATAGCACTGGAAAATAATCTAGACGATTTATTTTAAAATTTTCAGATGAATCGGTTAAATATTGTAGGCTGCAGGTCAAATGAATGATCAAAAATCTAATTTTTGACATAAAAGGTGAAATAACTCTATAGTTAATTAATTAATCGAAATTTCCTGGAAATTAGGACTGGAGCTTCATATCTGGTCATTTTATCTTAATATCTTTAGACAAATTTCTTCAATGTTGTACCATAAAGGTCGACTAAACTGCAAAATATCGAATTTGTGACATAAAAAGTAAAATTATTCCAGAGTTTTCAGATGAATCGGTTGAATATTGTAGGCTACTTATTTGCAATTAATTAAATATTGTAGGCTACTGTAGGTCGACTTAACTGTTAA
>NC_046660.1:11034195-11039813 GCF_010883055.1 Belonocnema kinseyi
AGGCTACTGTAGGTCGACTTAACTGTTAAAAATTTACATCTTGGGTATAAAAAGTGAAATAACTCTTGAAATAATGATTGAATCAACATTTTCTAACAAATAACATTGGACCTTCATCTAGTCAAATCGGAGGATCCTGGATAGGTTCCTAGACACGATGCTGCACACGAACCTGCACAGGTAATCTTACCAGTTCCCGTGCAAGAATTTGGCAAAGGTAACTGTACATGATCCTGAAATGGAACCTACACCGACAAAGAAACTTTTGAATGATCCAGTATAGGTTCTTGTACAGGTTCCTTTGCGAAGCAATTTGTGGTGTGGGTTTCTGTACAGAAACACGCCAAAAACCTATACAGGAACCGTTAAGATTACCTATACAGTTTTTTGTGCAGGTTCGTGGCAAGGAATATGTCCAGGAACCTCGGAGGCTCCTGTATAGGTATTTTCAGCTGGGTACAGATAAACTGAGAAGTTGAAAATTATACATTTTTTATGTTTTCTGAATCTGCTTTGTGCAGTCCGATAATATACCTGTATAATATATCAGATAAAACGATTTATTTTGTGGTTACAGTTTGTTTGCGGTTTTGTGCTGCTGTGGACTTTGACGCTAATATCGATGGACAGACATCGATGCCTGGCAGTAGCACCTTATCGAAGTGCTTTGACGATACCTAGAGTATTAGCTGCTGGTCTAGCCACTTGGCTAATTGCTGCCCTAGTTTTTCTACCCGCCGTATTTTGGTTTAAAACGGTATAGTACAATTTTTAAATATAATTGCATAGATATCAAATTAAAAATCAATTGAGCTCAAGATTTTAGTTAAAAGGATTCTATTTTAAAATTATGCTGTAAATTAGTTCATTTTAATTTGTTAGCCCAGCTGAAAATTCTTATTCAAGAACATCGGATGATCCTGGACTTTAGCAACAGAGAACCTTTAAAGGATCGAGCATAAGTTCATGTACAGGTTCCTTTGCGAAGCAAATTGAGGCGCAGTTTCCTGTACAGAAACACGTATTGGGTCCTTTTACAGAAATCCGTCGCGAAACCCGTTTTCGCTTAGGATCCGTCAAGATTATAGAAATAAGTCCAGAAATATGTCCAGGATCCTCCGAAGTTCCTGTACAGGAATTTTTTTAATTCCCATTTTTTTTCTCAAGATTTGAATGATTTTAAACGATTTTTAAAAATTTCAAGAGATTTCTAAACGTTTTAATACAAAATATTTTTTTAAATTCTGATTTGGAGTGGTCATTGAAGTTATAAAATTAGAACTTTTAAATCTGAAATGTAATCATTTAAAGTAATCTACACGGAAATGCAAATTGAAATACATTTTTGAAGTGAAACTCCTTTTAAATTTTAAATTTCTAAAATTGACGCCTAAAAATTGTTTTATTTAGACATTTTTTATTCAAACGCTCAATAATTTACATGTGAAAAATGAAAACTTTTAAAACTTTCCAATTAAACGATTTGAAATTAAATGTCATTACACTACAAAATTTTAAACATTTAAAAATTGAACATTCCAAAGATTTCTGGTTAAAAAATATAAATGGACGCTATCATTGTCAATGCTATAAATTAAAACTCATTCCTATCTTTCAATTCTTTAATAACATTTTTTAAAATAAAATATGCCCCTCTTCCCATTCAGTAAAATATTAAAAATAAAATTTTTCCCCTTTTTATCTTAAAAATAACCTCTTACAGTTCACAAAAAAAAAATTGAAAATAAATAGCTTCCCCCTTCAACCTAATAAAAATTCTAAAACGAAAAAATTGCTTCTCAAAATTTAGAGAGAAAAAAAATTAAAATATCGTCCATTCCAACTCCGTAAACCTCTTCCGACTCAAACCCAAAATAAACAATTCTTTTTCTTTCAATTCATAATATATACTAAAACCCAACATTTTTTTCTTTTCAAATCGATACAAATATTTAAATATAAAATATCTCTCTTCCAATTCTACCAAAATTAAAAACCTAAATTTCATGGTTTCAAAATCAATAAAAATGTTTAAAATACTAAATTTCTCCGCTTTTAACAGAATAAAAATGTTTTTAAAAATAGTTGAAATTCAGATTTTTCAACAAAATATTTCTACTTTTAATTAAGGAGATTAAATATCAACTAAAATTAGATATCTTCCACCAAAAAAACTAGATTTTAAACAATGTAGTTCAACTTCAAAATAACTAGTTGTATTTTCAACTGAAAAAAAGATTTTAAAACAAAAATGCAATATTTAAATTTCCACAAAAAGAATTAATGACATACCTAAAAGAGAAGGAATTTTCAAGAAAATAGATGAATTTTCAATTGAAAAAAAAAGATTTTTAAACAAAAATTCAATAGTTAAATTAAAAGAAAAACGATTAATTTTCAACCAAAAGAAGAAGGAGTTTTTGCAAAAAACAGTTCCATTTTCAACTAAAGAGATAATTTTTTAACTGAAATCGTGAATCTTGAACCAGAATCATGCATATTGAAGCAACTGGTTTAATTTTAAACCAAGTAGTTGAATTTTCAACTAAAATAAAAAACTAATGAAAAATGCAATTGTTACATTTTCAAGTAAAAAGAAAAATTTTCTAAAAAATAGTTGAATTTTTAACCAAGGAGATGAAGCTTAAAAATAATCAACAAAATACTTCAACTTTCAACGAATTATTTAAATTGTGAACTGAAAAAAATTAAAAGTTTGAAACAAAAATGGGATAGTTGAATTTCGAACCAAAAAAATTAATTAGATTTTGTAACGAAGAATGTGATAGCTGATATTTCTATAAAAAATGTTTTATTTCTAAAAGAAAAAAAACAGTTGAATTAATCAAAAAGGAAAAAAATACAAGAAAATATATTAAAATCCTGCCCCAAATCGATTAATTTTAATCAAACAGTTGCATTTTTAACCAAAAATATAACCAAAAATTTAATTTTATACAAAACAGTTGGATTTTCAACAAAAAAATTGATATTTAATCAAAAAGTTCAGTTTTCTACTAAATAGGTGAATTTCTAACAAAAAAGATGACTTAACAAAATTATTAATTTTTCATCAAAATCATACAATTTTAACCAATTAATAAATTTGTTTACCAAAAAAGGTGTCTTCTCAATCAAAAATATAATATTGGACTATTGAACCAAGAAGAATTGGCTCAACAATAAGAGTTTCATTTTCAAGTTGGACAAAATTAAAAAAAAAATTTTTTCTGATAATTTATAGACTAAAAAATACTAGTTTAAATAAACGTTGAAATTAATCTGTAAAACTTTTTAAATATGAGTTTACTTTGTTTACATAAAAAAATAATTTGAAAAGGATGAAAAGTTGATGTGAATGCATTTTTCTACATGAAAGACATGCAAAATGTCTAACGTAGAAATTATACCAATTATTTAAACGTTTAACCAGTAAAGTGTGGAGCACTTATATTTATATCTCTCAAGTTCTTTCGAATTTTAAATCTGATTACAATTTTTATTTAATACAAATTCTGATATTAAAACGATTATTTCAAACAAATAATATTTTAAGAACAACAAAAAATTTCCTCGGGCCGGGTTTAAACTGGGGACGCCTCTATTCATGAGTGGTTGAGCGTTAACCAATTGAGCTCCACTCTTGGATAGTGACGTTCCCGGTTCAAATCCGGACCAAAGCGATTTTTTGTTCTTTTTCGAAAATTATTTTTCCGAAGTAATCATTCTAAAATATTTAAAAAATTAATTAGAATTCATTGTTATATTATTACATTATATAAATTTATTTCCGTAGGTTAACACATACAGTGCGACGATATGCACACTAGTATTTCCAAGAAGCGATGTATTAAATGTTTCGTTATGCTTCACAATCCCTATAATTATAGTAGCCTGTCTGTTACCAATGGGACTTTTGGTTTATCATTATCAGAGGATTTTTCAAAGTATCCTGGATACCCGAAATAGATGGGCTGTACCATGTGTTGTTCAGGTAACAAATTTTCTTTTCATAATGTCGGAAACGAAGTAAACAAGTCAATTATCTGACTTTTTAATCAAATATACCATATAGCTATCCACTACTACACCAAAGTGTTTATCAATAATTTTTTGTTTTATCTGCGACTTTGCACCATCATAAAATTCTTCTACATCCTTATAATCCATTTTTTTCCTATTGGGTTATATTTTAAACCATTATCAGCAAGGGCTTGCTTTTTCACGAAAATAGGGAAATAAATTTTTTTAACCCTCAAAGTGCATACATGGTAAAAATGACGGTAAAGTGCATCGTGGGTGATATATACCCCAGCGTATTTAATAATGTATTGTTTAACCCCTATTGAATATTTTGTAACAATAAAATTATCCGATATAGCTTAAGGTATCTCTTATAAGGTAGAGTTGATTTTATAGCCATATATTTATTTTAAGTTTGTTAGAAAAATTATTGAAAAAAAGTGAAAAATGTTGTTTTTTTTTTAACTTAAAAATGTATAACTCATACAATTTTAATTATTTTAACCTGCAAATTTATGACTATACTTTTGAAATAGTGTACTTTCATAAAAAATATTGCAACATGGATGCTTTCAAAAAAGATATCTATTTGCACAGTTGAAAAGTCAATTTTATGATAAAATTATAAATCAGATTTACGTTACAAAGTAAACAAAAATCAATAAAATTTCAACAACATAATTTTCTCCCAAATTACTTTTTCACTCAATAAGTGCACACTGGGTGTCACAAACCCCAAAATTATTTTACCTGCACTTTCAGCAGCTGTTGCTAGTAGACTGACGCTTGAATTGCTAAACGACTTTACTTACAGTTCAAGTCTCGAACTAAAGCCAGATGGCGACACTTTCTCATTTTTTTGCGAATTAAGTATGGTTTGTAAGAGTTTGAAAATTGCTTGGGGTCTCAGACACCCACAATGCACTTTAAGGGTCAAATAAAAGACTTCAACTGTTTTAAATTCGTAAAATCTCAAGCAACAAAAAAATTTTTCAAGTAGAATAGGTGAATATCATCCAAAAAGATGATTCTATTTGTTTGAAAATTCGGGTTTTTGGTTTAAACTCCGTCATTTTTTGGTCGAAAATGAGCATTTTACAAACAAATTTCTCACAAAATAGTTTAATTCTCAACCAAAACATTTGTATTTTTAACCAAAAAAGACTGGATTTCTACCAAAATAAATAAATTTTGAAGAAAAAAAATTGAGATTTCATCATTTTTGTTTGAAAATTCAATTATTTTTTTAAATTTTGAACGCTTCCATTAAATTTTTTTGTTAAAAAATCCATTCTTTAGTTGACATCTTAATTCTTTAGTTGAAAATATAAACAATATTCTTAAAAATTCGTTTTTCTTTTTTGTGAAAATTAATTTTTTAACTGGAGCTTTATCTATTAAATTTTTGTTAAAAATTCATCTTTTTGGTTGAAAATGTAATAATTTTAAGTAAAATTCGTTTTTTGTTTCTTTGTGAATTACTTTTTTAACTAGAAAACTTAAGTAATCCATTTTCACTTGGAAATTATTATTATTATTTTGAAATTTAACTATTTGTTTGAAAATTCAGGTTTTTGGTTTAAACTCCGTCATTT
>NC_046660.1:11039913-11042292 GCF_010883055.1 Belonocnema kinseyi
AATTGAGATTTCATCATTTTTGTTTGAAAATTCAATTATTTTTTTAAATTTTGAACGCTTCCATTAAATTTTTTTGTTAACAAATCCATTCTTTAGTTGACACCTTAATTCTTTGGTGGAAAAAATAACTATTTGCTTAAAAATTCGTTTTTCTTTTTTGCTGAAAATTAATTTTTTAAATGGAGCTTTATCTATTAAATTTATTGTTAAAAATTTATCTTTTTGGTTGAAAATGTGATAATTTTAAGTAAAATTCGCTTTTTGTTTGTTTGCGAATTAATTTTTTAACTAGAAAACCTAAGTAATCCATTTTCACTTGGAAATTATTATTATTATTATTTTGAAATTTAACTATTTGTTTGAAAATTCAGGTTTTTGGTTTAAACTCCGTCATTTTTGGTCGAAAATTAGCATTTTACAAACAAATTTCTCACAAAATAGTTTAATTCCTGACCAAAACATTTGTATTTTTAACCAAAAAAAAATTGGATTTCTACCAAAATAAATAAATTTTGAAGAAAAAAAATTTGAGATTTCATCATTTTTGTTTGAAAATTCAACTATTTTTTTAAATTTTGAACGCTTCCATTAAATTTTTTTGTTAACAAAACCATTCTTTAGTTGACATCTTAATTCTTTGGTTGAAAATATAAACAATATTCTTAAAAATTCGTTTTTCTTTTTTGCTGAAAATTAATTTTTTAACTAGAGCTTTATCTATTAAATTTATTGTTAAAAATTCATCTTTTTGGTTGAAAATGTAATAATTTTAAGTAAAATTCGTTTTTTGTTTCTTTGTGAATTAATTTTTTAACTAGAAAACTTAAGTAATCCATTTTCACTTGGAAATTATTATTATTATTATTTTGAAATTTAACTATTCGTTTGAAAATTTAGGTTTTGGTTTATACTCCGTCTTTTTTGGGTCGAAAATTAAAATTTTTAAACTGCAAAATTTAGCTATTCAATTTTTCCTAGAAATTTAATTTATTTTTTCTTAAAAATATAACTGCTTAGTTGAAAATCATTATTTTTTGGCTGAGGATTGAACTGCACTTTTGAACATTTTTTTATTGTTTGTTCTGTTTGTTAAATTAAATCTTTTTTTGGTCATAATCCAATTTTTCTCTTTATACTTTTTGTTCAGGGTCAGGATGGATCCGATAGGAGAGATTCGGAACTTTCGATAGTTGGGACCCTCGTTCCCTGGGCAGGAAGAAAATTATCCGTCCCAGGTCGTCAAGGACGAGCCGGAAGTCTCTCGCAACACGAGGAAATTCGGCTGAATAAACATCTCCGAGTAGTGAGACTACTTCTCCTAAATGTTGTCGCTGTCCTCGTGATGTGGCTTCCAATTACAGTAGTAATGTTGCTCATTTACCTGGACGGCAGGAGACCGAACGAGGACACCCGTTTTTTTCTGAGATCACACCACTTCATCTGGGCAGTCGTGATCGCCCAATTGAACACCGTCGTCAATCCTCTGCTGTACGGGGTTTTTTCGGAAAATATCCGCTCCTGTTTGGTCAAATTTTGGCAAAAAGATCGCCAAGGCACGAGCTGTGATCGGGGAAGTGGAGGAATTAGTTCGAGAAAAGGGGTCAAGTCTTTTGAAGCTCTTCAGGGCAGGCTGGGTGGTGCACCTAGGCCGCAAAAGAAAAGCTCCAGCTGCAGTATTGGCAGCATCATCGAGGTTCCTAGTTCAGAAAGGATGTAAGGAAGATCTCGAGAAATATCTGCAGATTTTCCTTCAGAGCGAGAAGGATATTCGAGACAATGTATTTATTATCTTGGGATTGCTAACTTGATCTGGAATATTTCACTAACCGGGGCCTAAAATAGTTCGAATTCCGTTATATTTGATTTTTCACAAAATAGATACATTTTTGACCTAATTAGTTGAATTTTCAGTCAAGGAGATTAATTTTCTATACGAAAAACTCACTTTTTAACCAAATTGTTAAATTTTCAATCAATTGGTGGAATTTTCTATATTTTTTAAATAATTTTTTATCAAAATTGTTAAATTTTCAACCAAATAGTTGAATTTTCAATTGAACATAAATTTTCCTTTGAATTTTCAGCAAAGGATATTAATTTTCTACAAAAAAAACAACCGATTTTTGACAAAATTGTGAAATTTTCAACCAAATAGTTGATTTTTCATTTAAAAATATGAATTTTCATCAAAGATGATCAATTTTCTAAAGAAACAAATAATTTTGCATCAAAATTGTTACAAACTAATTTTCAACCCGGAAGTTTAACTTTCTACAAAAAAAAAATACATTTTTTTAATAAAAATTGTAAAATTTTCAACCAAATAGTTGATTTTTCATTTAAAAATATGAATTTTCATCAAAGATGATCAATTTTCTA
>NC_046660.1:11042392-11043498 GCF_010883055.1 Belonocnema kinseyi
CTTGGTAGAAAATTCATATCTTTAATTGAGAATTAAACTATTTGGCTGAAAATTCATTTTCAATTGAAAATTCTACTGTTGGGTGAAAAATTTAACAATTTTCATAAAAATGAATTTTTTGTAGAAAATTAATCTTCTTGGTTGAAAACTCAACAGTTTTGTTAAAAATTAGTTTTTTGTTGTTGAAAATTAATCTTCTTGGCTGAAAATTAATTTTCAATTAAAAATTCAACTATTGAGTACAACATTTAACAATTTTAATTAAACAATGATTTTTTGTTTGTAGAAAATTAATCTTCTTGTTTGAAAATTTATATTTTTAATTGAAAATTCAACTATTTAGTTGAAAATTTTAAAAATTTGATAAAAAATTAGTTTTTTTGTAGAAAATTAATCATCTTGGTTGAAAATTCAAATTTTTATTTGAAAATTCAACTATTTGATTAAAAATTTTTAATTTTTGATAAGAAATTAGTTTTTCTGTAGAAAATTAATCATTTTGGTTGAAAATTTAACAATTTTTATTAAAAAAATGTATTTTTTTTTTGTAGAAAGTTAAATTTCTTGGTTGAAAATTAATATCTTTAATTGAGAATTCAAGTATTTGGTTGAAAATTTAACAATTTTGATTTAAAAAATAAGTTTTTTTTAGGAAATTAATCATCTTGGTTGAAAACTCATATTTTTAGTTGAAAATTCAACTATTTGGTTGAAAATTTAACGATTTTGTTAAAAGATAACAATTCAAAGATAATTCGAAGATAAAAATTCAATTATCGGGTTTAAAATGTTACAATTTTGATAAATTATTTTTTTTTAAAGTTGATCTTCTTAGCTGAAAATTAATTTTAAATTGAAAATTCAATTACTGGGTCAAAAACTTAACAATTTTGATAAAAAAATTTTTTTTGAGAAAATTCATATTTTAGTGGAAAACTCAACTTTCTGGTCGAAAATTGATCAATTTTGTTAAAAATGATTTTTTCTTTGTAGAAAATTAAACTTCTTGGTAGAAAATTCATATCTTTAATTGAGAATTAAACTATTTGGCTGAAAATTCATTTTCAATTGAAAATTCTACTGTTGGGTGAAAAATTTAACAATTT
>NC_046660.1:11043598-11062434 GCF_010883055.1 Belonocnema kinseyi
AAAATTAAAAATTTTTAATCAAATAGTTGAATTTTCAAATAAAAATTTGAATTTTCAACCAAGATGATTAATTTTCTACAAAAAAACTAATTTTTTATCAAAATTTTTAAATTTTCAACTAAATAGTTGAATTTTCAATTAAAAATATAAATTTTCAAACAAGAAGATTAATTTTCTACAAACAAAAAATCATTGTTTAATTAAAATTGTTACATGTTGTACTCAATAGTTGAATTTTTAATTGAAAATTAATTTTCAGCCAAGAAGATTAATTTTCAACAACAAAAAACTAATTTTTAACTAAACTGTTGAGTTTTCAACCAAGAAGATTAATTTTCTACAAAAAAATTGATTTTTATCAAAATTGTTAAATTTTTCACCCAAGAGTTGAATTTTCAATTGAAAATGAATTTTCAGCCAAATAGTTTAATTCTCAATTAAAGATATGAATTTTCAACCAAGAAGTTTAATTTTCTACAAAGAAAAATTCATTTTTAACTAAATTGATCAATTTTCAACCAGAAAGTTGAGTTTTCCACTAAAATATGAATTTTCTCAAAAAAATTTTTTTCATCAAAATTGTTAAGTTTTTGACCCAGTAATTGAATTTTCAATTTAAAATTAATTTTCAGCTAAGAAGATCAACTTTCAAAAAAAAAAAAATAATGTATCAAAATTGTAACATTTTAAACCCGATAATTGAATTTTTATCTTTGAATTTCTATCTTTTAACAAAATCGTTAAATTTTCAACCAAATAGTTGAATTTTCAACTAAAAATATGAGTTTTCAACCAAGATCATTAATTTCCTAAAAAAAACTAATTTTTTAAATCAAAATTGTTAAATTTTCAACCAAATACTTGAATTCTCAATTAAAGATATTAATTTTCAACCAAGAAATTTAACTTTCTACAAAAAAAAATACATTTTTTAAATAAAAATTGTTAAATTTTCAACCAAAATGATTAATTTTCTACAGAAAAACTAATTTCTTATCAAAAATTAAAAATTTTTAACCAAATAGTTGAATTTTCAACCAAAATGATTAATTTTCTACAAAAAAAAAAACTAATTTTTTATCAAAAATTTTAAATTTTCAAATAAATAGTTGAATTTTCAATTTAAAATATAAATTTTCAACCAAGAAGATTAATTTTCTACAAAAAACAAAATCATTCTTTATCAAAATTGTTACATTTTTCACCCAATAGTACAATTTTCAATTGAAAATGAATTTTCAGCCAAGAAGTTCGATTTTCAACCAAAACATAATAAATCAAAATTGTTATATTTTCAACCCAATAATTGAATGTTTATCTTTGAATTATCTTTGAATTTTTATCTTTTAACAAAATTGTTAAGTTTTTAACAAAATAGTTGAATTTACAATTCAAAGTATAAATTTTCAACCAAGAAGATAATTTTCTACAAAAAAAATCATTTTTTAATTGAAATTGTTACATTTTTCACCTTATAGTTGAATTTTTAATTGAAAATGAATTTTCAGCCAAGAAAATTAATTTGAACAACAAAAAAACTAATTTTTAACAAAACTGTTGAATTTTCAACCAAGATGATTAATTTTTTACGAAAATACTAAGTTTAAACAAAATTGTTAAATTTTTAACCAAATAATTTAATTCTCAATTAAAGATATGAATTTTCAAACAAGAAGTTTAATTTTCTACAAAGAAAAAATCATTTTTAACAAAATTGATCAATTTTCAACCAGACAGTTGAGTTTTCCACTAAAATATGAATTTTCTACCTAGAAGATTAATTTTCTCAAAAAAAAAATTTATATTAAAATTGTTAAATTTTTGACCCAGTAATTGAATTTTCAATTAAAAATAAATTTTCAGCTAAGAAGATCAACTTTAAAAAAAAAATAATTTATCAAAATTGTAACATTTTAAACCCGATAGTTGAATTTTTATCTTTGAATTATCTTTGAATTTTTTATCTTTTAACAAAATCGTTCAATTTTCAACCAAATAGTGGAATTTTCAACTAAGAAAATTAATTTCCTGCAAAAAAATTATTATCAAAATTGTTAAATTTTTCACCAAATAGTTGAATTTTCTATTGAAAATTAATTTTCAACAAAAAAACTAATTTTTATCAAAACTGTTAAATTTTCAACCAAAATGATCAATTTTCTACAGAAAAACTAATTTTTTTTTATCAAAATCATTTTTTTAATTAAAATTGTTACATTTTTCACCCAATAGCTGAATTTTTAATTGAAAATGAATTTTCAGCCAAGAAGATTAATTTTCAACAACAAAAAATTAATTTTTAACAAACTGTTGAATTTTCAACCAAGATGATTAATTTTTTACGTAAATACTAATTTTTTATCAAAATTTTTAAATTTTCAATGAAATAGTTAAATTATCATTCAAAAATATGAATTTTCATCAAAGATGATCAATTACCTAAAAAAAATAATTTTGCATCAAAATTGTTACAAATTAATTTTCAGCCAAGAGGAGTAATTTTCTACCAAAAACAACTAATTTTGCATCAAAATTGTTACAAATTAATTTTCAGCCAAGAGGAGTAATTTTCTACCAAAAACAACTAATTTTTAACAAAATTGTTAAATTTTGAACCAAGTAGTTTAATTCTCAATCAAAGATATGAATTTTCAACCAAGAAGTTTAATTTTCTACAAAGAAAAAATCATTTCTAACAAAATTGGTCAATTTTCAACCAGACATTTGAGTTATCCACTAAAATATGAATTTTCTACCTAGAAGATTAATTTTCTCAAAAAAAAAAAAAAAACATTTGTATCAAAATTGTTAAATTTTTGACCCAGTAATTGAATTTTCATTCGAAAATAAATTTTCAGCTAAGAAGATCAACTTTCAAAAAAAAATAATTTATGAAAATTGTAACATTTTAAACCCGATAGTTGAATTTTTATCTTTGAATTATCTTTGAATTTTTTATCTTTTATCAAAATTGTTAAATTTTTCACCCAATAGTTGAATTTTCTATTGAAAATTAATTTTCAACAAAAAAACTAATTTTTAACAAAACTGTTAAATTTTCAACCAAAATGATTAATTTTCTACAGAAAAACTAATTTTTTTAAATCAAAATTGTTAAATTTTTAACCCAATAGTTGAATTTTCAACTAAAAAGATTAATTTTCAACCAAGAAGATTAATTTTCTACAAAAAACAAAATCATTTTTTATCAAAATTGTTACGTTTTTCACCCAATAGTAGAATTTTCCATTGAAAATGAATTTTCAGCCAAGAAGTTCAATTTTCAACCAAAAAATAATAAATCAAAATTGCTACATTTTCAACCCAATAATTGAATTTTTATCTTTGAATTATCTTTGAATTTTTATCTTTTAACAAAATTGTTAAGTTTTTAACAAAATAGTTGAATTTTCAATTAAAAATATGGATTTTCAACCTAGAAGATTAATTTTCTACAAAAAAACTAATTTTTTTATCAAAATTGTTGTTGAATTTTCAACCAAATAGTTGAATTTTCAACTAAAAACATTAATTTTCTACAAAAAAACTTAATTTTGGACAAAACTGTTAAATTTTCAAACAAAATGATTAATTTTCTAAAAAAAAAACTAATTTTTTCATCAAAATTTTTTTAATTTTCAAGCAAATAGTTGAATTTTCAATTTAAAGTATGAATTTTTAACCAAGAGGATTAATTTTGTAAAAAAATCAAAATAATTTTTTAGCAAAATTATTAAATTTTTAACCCAATAGTTGAATTTTCAATTGAAAATCAATGTTCAGCCAAGCAGATCAATTTTTACAAAAAAATAAGTTATCAAAATTGTTACATTTTTAACCCAATAGTTGAATTTGTATCTTTGTATTATCTTTGAATTTTTTATCTTTCAACAAAATTGTTAAATTTTGAACAAATAGTTGCATTTTTAACTAAAAAATATGAATTTTCAACAAAAAATGAAACATTTCAATTTTAATGAAGAAAACTGTTTTTAAACTAACAAAAATCTAAAAATATTCACATTTTGAACAATAATTATGAATCATCAACAAAAAAAATTAATTCTTATTAAAGTGGTTCAACTTTAAATCATGTAGATACATTTTGAACCAACAATTTATTTTTTGTACCAAAAAGATACATCAATTTTCAACTAAAAGTGGGATAATTAAAATTGCAGTTAAGAAATTAATTACCAAACAACAACAAAACGAATATTTCATAAAAAATATTTATTTTTCGACTAAGAAGGTGAATATTTAAGCAAGAAAATGTTATTTTGAGAAAGTAGTTCAACCTTAAATCAAGAATATGAATTTTTAACCGAAAAAATTAATTTTTTACCAGAAATTTTTGTTTTTTGTTTAACAAAATACACGAGTTTTCGACCAAACAGTTAAATGTTCAAACAACAAAGCATCAATTTTCAATCATGAACGGAATAATTAAATTTTCAATTAAAAAAAAAATCATTTTACCCCAAAAAAGAAAACGAATTTTCAATAAAATAGTTCAACTCAAACAAACGTTAAATTTTCCACTGAAAAAAATATATAATTTCAACCAAAAATATTAATTTTTTACAAAGTAGTTCAACTTTCAATCAAGTAGATAAATTTTCAATCAAAAAGATTAAGTTTTTAGAAAAAACAAAAAAAAAATTTTCAAAAAAATACATGAGTTTTTGATAAAATAGTTAAATTTTCAATTAAAAAATATCAATTTTCAACCATTAACGAAATAATGGATGATTCGATTTCAAAAATTAATTTTTAAGCAAAAAAGAAACCGAAGTTTTAATGAAATAGTTAAATTTTCAACTAAAAAAGATGAATTTTCAACCAAAAACGAAATCAAAAAAAGTTTTCAATTTAAAAATTTAGTAAAAATAAAAAAATAAAACGAATTTTTAATCAAATAGTTAAATTTTCAACTAAAAAAAAATAATTTTACTCCAGAAAAAAAATTCATTTTCAATAAAATAGTTTAATTCTCAACCAAAACAGAATAATTTTAAAGCAAACAGTTGCATTCTTCACTAAAAAATGATGATTTTTAACAAAACAGTTATATTTTCAACCCTACATGAATTTAAAAAATATATTTTTTTAACAAAGTAGTTCAACTTTTAATCAATCAGATGAATGATCAACCAAATAGATAAAGTTTTCACAAAAAACAAAAAATAATTTTAAATAAAATACATGACTTTTTGATAAAATATTTAAATTTTCCAATTAAAAATATAAATTTTCAACCATAAACGGAATAATTGAGTGTTCAATTTCAAAAATTAATTTTGACGCAAAAAAGAAACCAAATTTTCAATCAAATAGTTAAATTTTCAAGTAAATGATGAATCTTTAAGCAAAAAAAAAAAGAGTTTTAACTTTGGACGAAGAATTACAAATTTCATTTAAAACATTACCTGTCAAACAAAGGAAAAGATTTTTAACAACACATTTCAATTTTCGACTAAAGAGATGAATGCTAACCAAGAAAATGGATTTTTAACAAAGTATTTCCACTTTTAATCAAGTACTTAAATTCATTAAAATAATACGAATTTTCTATAAAACTGTTGAATCCTCAACCAAGACAAATTAATTTTAAACCAAATAGTTCCACTTTTCACCAAAAAACGATGAACTTTAAAGGAAAAAAAATTCATTTTCAACAAAAAATACAAATTTTTAACGAAATCCATGAATCTTTCACCAAATAGTTAAATTTTCAAATAATATTAAAAATATTAATTTTTAACCATAAACGGAATATCTCAATGTTTAATTAAAAAAATTAATTTTAAACAAAAATTAAAATTAATATTCATCTAAAATAGTTGAATTGTCTATCCGAAAAGACGAATTTTCAAGCAAAAATGGTGACTTTTTTAGAAAAACATTTCTAGCAAAAGAAGTCAACTTTCAAAACAAAAAAGACAAATTAAAAAAAAATCTATTTTGGTTCAAATGCAATTCTTTGGTTGAAAATTAATATTTTTTTGTTTAGGTTCAACTGTCTTCTTGAAAAATTGTCTTTTTTGGCTGAATTCATTTTTTCTGGTTAAAAGATTTAATATTTTTTTGAAAGTTTAGTTAATTAAAAAAAAAAATCAACTATTTTGTTAGAAAAATCAACTATTCGATTGAACATTAATATATTTTGCAAATTCCTATTTTCGTGTCGGAAAATTATGATGTGGAATTTTCTACTAATAATAAAATTTGTAAAGAAAAGATACCAAATTTGTCCTATTATTTTTAAGATGAATTCAAATTTTGTAAATTTGCAGCTTTTACTGGTAAAGAATAATAAAAAAGTGCAAGTTTTTCTCAATTAAGAATTTTTGAAAATTCGCAATAACCTATTTTTTATTGAGTTTCTAAAAAGTGTGGCTTTAAATCAATCCAAGAGAAATTTTTTTGATTTATTCTGAATTAAATTTTATAAATTTGAACAAAAGAATAACAGTTTGAATAAATATTGAAGCTCATTTTTAATACTTTAAAATCATTAGGTAGAAAAACCGGAAATTTGGTTCAGAATCCTAATTTCCCGTTTTTCCGGTTTTTTATTTCCGAAAATTTTAGGCCCTGATAACGAATCTTTTATATAAAATAAATTCAAAATCAATATTTTTTTTTTTTTTTGATTTCGAAGAAATATATCTGCAGATTTTTTTTGTTCAAAGGCAGAAGGATATCCCATACAATGTATTTTCTCAGGGTTACTAACTTAATTTAAGATATTTTACTAATGCAGGCATGTAATATAAAAACAAGGAGTACAAATCCCATGTTCTCAAAATTATTAGGCAAATGCCATTGTAAATAAATGTGTATATAGATTCTTAAGACTGTAGAAGTGCTAATTTTTGTAAATAAATAAAAAGAAAATAGATTGTATAATGGAAATGATCTTTTAATTATCAAGTAGGATTAATGTACTAATATAAATTGCAGAAATCAAATTTTTAATGTGAATTTTGAGTTGAAAATTAATTTTTAATTAAAAAAAAAAAAATAGTTAAATTTTTAACCACGAAGATTATTTTTTAAGCAAGAACATAAATTTTTAATAAAAGAGTTCAGCTTTCAACAAAATTAATTCTCAACGAAAAATGTAATTGTTTATATTCCAACAAAAAAAGGATTTTAATTTTATATTTTTAAAAACTTAAATTCAAACAGAAAAAAGAATTTTCAATAAAAGGCTTAAATTTTCAACAAAAAACGACTTTTTAGTCAAGAAGGAACACAAATTTTAACCAAATTGTTGAATTTTTCAGGCAAAAATTCTAATTTTACACCAAAAAGGTGAAGTTTCAACCTGATAATATGAATTTTCAACTAAAAAGTTCCTTTTCAAACAAAAATTTTCAAGAAAATGATCAAATTTTCAGCTTAAGTAATAATTCTTTTTAAAAAATGACTTTATAAGAAAGTATTTCAACTAAGTAGTTGAATTTAAAAGAAAGGAGATTGATTTCTTACCATATAAGTCGAATTTTGAACAAAATACATGAATTAAAAAAAAAAAAAGAAAAAAAAACGATTGAAGTTTCAATCTTCTTATATGAATTTCGAACCAAAAAAAAACAACAAATTTTCAAATAAAAAGTTAAATTTTCAACAAAATGTATGAAACCAAGAATTATTAAATTATTAAGAAGATTAATTATCTATCAAAAAAGACAAATTTTTAGTTAAATAGATTAATTTAATACAAAGTAGTTAAATACTTAATATAAGAAATAAATTTGAAATTCAAATAATGAATTTTTAAGAAAAAAGGCATTTTAAGTCAAACACTTGAAAATAACCTAAAAAATTGATTTTTCGACAAAAAAATTAATTTGTTACAAAATAATTAACCTTTCAACCAAATCGTTGAATTTTCAACCCAAAAAGATAAACTTCCAAACAAGAAGATTAATGTTTTACTTTAATCAAAAAATAAATTTTGAAGCAAATAGTTGAATTTTCTACTAAAAAATATAATTTTTCAGGTTTGATTTACACCAAAAAATTTAAATTAAATTAAAATAGTTTCAACCCCCTGATATGAACTTTCAACTAAAAAGTTTATTTTAAAATCAAACAAAAACAAATTTTCAAATAAAAAAGTAAATTTGCAAACAGAATTTTTATCAAGAAAAAAAGATTTTTCAGTTTAAAAAAATTTTCAACCAAACACATGCATTTTCTAAAAATTATTTAATTTTTTAATTTAAATTATGAATTTTTCGAGACAAAAAAATAATTTTTAACAAAATACTAAAATTTTAACAATAGATATGAACTTTCAAACCAAACAAAAACAAATTTTCAACCAAAATTATGAATATTAAAAAATAATTTTCTAACAAAATAGTTCATTCAAGTAGTTGAATTTCCCACAAAGAAGATTAATTTTCTTTAAAAAAAACGAATTTTTAGTAAAATAGATGAATTTGATACAAAATGGTTAAATATTTAATATAATCTTCAAACGAAAAGATTAATTTTTTACCAAGGAGAGCGAATTTTTAACAAGAAAAACCGATTTTTCAGTTTAAAAAAATTAAATTTTCAACCAAACACATGAATTTTATAAAAATTATTTAAATTTTTTATTTAAATGTATGAATTTTTCGAGAAAAAAAAACGAATTTTTAACATAATACTTAAATTTTAACAATAGATATGAACTTTTAAACGAAACAAAAACAAATTTTCAACTAAAAAATTAAATTTTGAACCAAAATTATGAATCTTAAAAAACAAAAATATTCTAAAAAAGATAGTTCAACCAATTAGTTGAATTTTTCAATAAAAAAAACTTGTATTAATATAATGATTTTTTTAAAAGAGTAGTTCAGCTTTGAAACAAGAAGATTAATTTTCTATCAAAAAAGACAAATTAAAAAAGAAGGTAACATTTTTAACAAAAAATTGAGTAATTAAATTTCAAGTCGAAAAAAAAATTAATTTTCAGATAATTAAAAAAAATTAGTTAAATTTATAACCAAAGAGATAAATCTATAAAAAAAAATCTTAACCAAGTAGTTAAATTTTCAAGATAGGAGATTAATTTTCTATATAAAGAGATAAATTTTTAATAAAATAAATTAATTTTAAACAAAGTAGTTCAATTTTCAATTAAGAGATAAATTCACCAACAAAATTTATTGTTAAGAAAATAGTTGAAAGTTCAACCAAGAAAGATTTTTTTTCTCGAAAAGGAAAACAATATCAATCAACTTCTTAAATTTTCGTCACAAAAGGACGAATTTCTTTTAGAGAAATCTGTTAAAGTTTAAAACGTATAATATAAATTTCCATCTAAAAAGTTAAGTTTTAAACCAAACAAAAATTAATTTTCAACAAAAAAGATGAATTTTCAACAAAAAAAAATTCTAACCAAAATCGTTCAACCCAGTAGTTGAATTTTCAAAAAAGAAGATTGATTTTCTATTGAAAAATACAAATTTTTCGAAAAAAAAAAAGAATAATTTCCAACAAAACAGATAAATTGTTAACAAAAAATAGAGAATTTAAATTTTTAATCAAAGAGAAGAATCTTGAAAAAAAATTCCAACAAAGTAGTTACATTTTTAACTAAGAAAGTTTTTTTAGTCGTAAAGAACAAAAATGTTAATCAAATTGTTGAATTTTTAAGAAAGAACAAATTTTCTTTTAAAAAATGTGGAAGTTGAAATCTGATATGGAATTCCAACAAAAAGATGAGTTTTCTAACAAAATATTTGAATTTTCAAACCAAAAAGAAGAATTTTCAACAAAAAAGAATGACGGGCTGACAAAATTGTGTAATTTTAAACCAAATAAAAAAATTTAACCATAATAATCAGAGAATTCTCAACCAAAAAGTTGAAGTTTTAACATAAAATATGAAGATAGGAATTTTTAAACTAAAAAGACGAATTTTTGACAAAAGTGTTAAATTTTCAATCAAGAAAGATTTTTTAGTAAAAAAAAAATTTCAACCAAATTTATGAGTTTTGAAGCCAGAAAGTTGGACTTTTTACAGCAAAGTTGAATTTCCAATCTTAGATTATAAATTTTTAACCAGAAAGTAAATTTTCAGCAAAATGGTTCAATTTTCTACCTTAAATAGTTAAATTTTCATTCCAAAGGAAGAATTTTTAACAAAATAGAAAATTTTCAACCAAAGAATAATTTTTTTTTACCAAAAAAGAGTAATTTTCAACAAAAAAGATGGCTTTTAACAAAAAAATGAAGAAGTTAAATTTTTAATCAAAGAGATAAATAAAATAATAATAATAATAATAATTCTCAACAAAATAGTTGCATTTTTAACCGAAAAAGATTTTTTACTCGAAAAGAAAAAAAATTTCAATCAAATTGTTGAATTTTTAAGAAGAAAGAACAAATTTAAAAAAAAACTGTGAAAGTCAAAATCTGATATGGAATTCCAACAAAAAGTTATTTTTCAACTAGACGGATGAATTTTTCTAACAAAATATATGAATTTTCAAACAAAACAAAAAAAGAATTTTCAATAAAAAAGAATGACAGCCTACCAAAATTGTTTAATTTTCAAACAAAGAATAATTTTTTTACCAAAAAAAGAATAATTTTCAACAAAACTGATGAATTTTTAACAAAACATTTTTAACCAAGAAAGATTTTTTAATCGAAAAGAAAAAACTGTCAATCAAATTGTTGAATTTTTAAGAAGAAAGGAAGAATTTTCTAATAAAAAAAAAACAGTGAAAATTGAAATCTGATTCTCATCTGAAATCTGAATCCAAAAAGAATTATTTTTAACAAAATAGAAAATTTTTAACTATATAGAATAGCTTTTTAATAAAATTGTTGAATTTCCAACTAAAAAATAAATTTTTTAAACAAAAAAAAAAGTAATTTTCAACCAGAATTATAATATTAGACTAAAGTTTGGTGTACTTTTTTTCATTATTGGCTAAACACTTTTTCTTGGTTAAAAATTAAATTTTTCGTATGAAAATGAGTTTTTTTGTTGTTAAAAATTAACAATTTGGTTTGAAAAAGTTCAAATGTTTGCAAAAAATTTGTGTGCTTTCACATGAAAATTCAACAATTTGATTGAAACTTTTTTTCTCTCTTGACTGAAAAATCTTTTTTCGTTGACAGCTTAACTAACTATTTTTTATTCTAGTTGACTTGCAAAATCTGTAGATATAGAAACTTCGAAATAATTTTTAAACAAATCAAATTTTTTTCCAATTTTCAAAAAAGCAAAAATAGAACAGAAGATATTAAACAATTTCAAAATTATTGTTACATTTTCATCATATTTAGGGACCAACGAGAAATGCTCATTTTTCTACGAAAAAAAAACAAGAAATAGTTTTGCAATTGTAAATGTTTTATTTATCCATTAAGAATAATTTACGAATATAAAAATAGTAAAAAAGGAACGTTAGGTTATACTTAAATTAAAAAATGTATTAAAAAAAAAACAAAATTTGCAAATCTCTGATTTTTATAACAAAAATACTTACGATTAAAGTTATCCTAATTCTCTACGAATACTACTTTTGATTTCTGACAAAGCCTTCATCGTGACTTTCCCATCAGCTACAAGATTTTTCAGCGCTCTTGATTTAACATTTATAAAATTGACTTTCTCCGGTGATAAATTATTTTTATCCTTCTTTGAATTCGGATCCTGAATAAAGTCTCTGATTAGGCAAAAAGGTTCTCCTTTTGGATTATAAGTTATTAAATCCACCGTAACATCCACTGGTTTCCAAATATTTTGCGCGGGTAGAGGCAATTCGATTTGCGTTTCAGAATCCGTGACTTTCTTGACAATAAATGTTCTTCGGTGCCCACGCTTGGCTGCTAAAATAACCTGAGAATTCAAAGGCAAAATGCCTTGGAACTTGGCTGACAAATATTTTTCGTGCGCGACTTTTTTAATGCACAATTCCGGACAATACTCTTCACGAAATTCGCAGGCGAAGAGATTGATCCTTTTCAAAATATCCCTCTCCTCCTCTAATTTTTCTTGCAGCACCTGCAATTCTCTCGCCTTCTCACAAATTTTTTCCACTATTACTTCCGTACCTTTTAGCATGTTTAGCTTTAATTCAACGTAGTCGGGATCGTCACTGGGTTCTTCTCTTACCTGGAATTGCATTTATTTGTCTAACTTTTTTCTCGTGTAGTGGAAATTATTCCATTTCCAACAATATATCACCAAATAAATATCAAAATTGATTTTATTTAGTTGAAAACTTATTTCTGTCAATAAAAATTGAACTGTTCTGTTTTATATTGAAAATTCAACTATTAGATTCGAAATTCTATTAAAAATTAAAATATTTGGTTAGAAATACATTACTTTGTTCAAACTTTTAAATATTCAAAATTAAACTTTTAAACCGAATTTAAAAAAAATATGACTTTAACAAAACAGTTTATTTTAAAAAAATTATTAGACTTTTCAACCAAATTGTCGAATTTTCAAAACAAGGACAAATTGTTTAAAAGACAGTTGAATTTTCATAAAAAAAGATCGATTTCAACCAAGAAAAATAAATTATCATAAAAAGAGTAAAATTTTAAACGTAAAAAGTCGAATGTTTTAGAAAAAAATGTTCTTTTAAATCGGAAAAGATGAACTTTTAACACAAAAAATCATTTCAATCAAGAAGGATGATATTTAAAAATATTATGCTGTAAAAATTTGCTTTAAATTTCTAAGATTTCAAGTCGAAATAATAGGAACTTTCCAGTAAAACAGATGAGTTCTCCAAAAAATAGTTAAAGATTTAACCAAAAACGCAATTTTTTTCGAAGACTTATGTATGTTTAACAAAAAAGTTACTTTTAAACAATAAAGTTAAATTTTCAACCAAAAAGGATAAATTTTCTACTATAAAAGATGAATTTTCAATCCAAATGGATGAATTTTTAACACGTTAAAAATTAATTTTGTTTAGTTGAAGACTTATTTCCGTAAATAAAAATTTAACTATTCTATTTTTTGTTGAAAATTGATCTTTTTTAGTTGAAAATCATCTATTTCACTGAAAATTTGTCTTTTTTTATAGCAAATTAACATTTTTTATTAAAAATTCCATTCTAAATTAAAATATTTAATTGAAAATTCATATACTTTGTTAAAATTGATACAAATTCAAAATTAAATATTCAAAACAAAAAGACAAATTTTTTTAGAAGACAGTTAAATTTTCAACCAAGAAAAATGATTTACCTACTGTAAAAGATGAATTTTCCTATCTAAAAGAAAACTTATTTCTGTAAATAAAAATTGAACTATTCTATTTTATATTGAAAATTTATCTTTTTTAGTTGAAAAATCATCTATTTCATTGAAACTTTGTCTTTTTTTTAGAAAATTAATACTTTTTATTGAAAAATCAACTATTAGGTTCAAAATTCTATTAACAATTAAAATATTTGGTTGGAACTTCATATACTCTGTTAAAATTTTAAAATATTCCAAATTTAAAAATTCAAAATTAAATATTCAAATCGAATTTTAGAAAAAAAAATATTACTTTAAGAAGACAGTTAAATTTTCAAAAAATTATTCGACTTTCTAACCAAACAGTCGAATTTTGAAAACAAGAAGACACATTTTTTTAGAGGACATTTAAATTTTCATTAAAAAGTTCATTTTCAGTGAAGAAAAGTGACTTTCCTACCATAAAAGATGAATTTTTCTATCTAGAAGGATGAATTTTTAACAACATATTAAAAATTGATTTCATTTAGTTTCAAACTTATTTCTGTGAATAAAAATTTAACTATTCTATTTTATATTGAAAATTGATCCTTTTTAGTTTAAAAATCATCTATTTTATCGAAAATTTCTATTTTTTTTTTTAGAAAATTAACATTTTTTATTGAAATTTCAACTAGTCGGTTGAAAATTCTATTAACAATATAAATATTTAGTTGGGAATTTATATCCTATGTTAACACTTTAAAATATTAAAAATTTCAAAGTTCAAAATTAAATATTCAAACCAAATTTTAGACCAAAAATTATGACTAACAAAAAAGTTAAATTTTCATAAAAAAGTTCATCTTCAACCAAGAAAAATAAATTCAAATAAAGAGATATATCAACCAATAAACATTTTTTTAACAAAGTAGTTGAATGTTCATCCAAGAAAGATTTTTTTCTCGAAAAGGAAAACAATATCAATTAAATTCTTAATTTTCAGCACGAAAGGATGGATTTCTTTTTAAAAAATCTGTTTTGTCGTGTAGTGGAAAGTATTCATTGAACATTTGTCTTTTTTATAGAAAATTAACCTTTTTATTTAAAATTCAACTATTAGATTGAAAATTCATGTACTTTGTTAGAATTTTTAAATATTCAAACCGAATTTTAGACAAAAAATTGTGACTTTAACAAAAAAGATAAATTTTTAAAAAAATATTAGACTTTTCAACCAAATCGTCAAGTTTTCAAAAAAAAGACAAATTTTTTTATAAGACAGTTAAATTTTCATAAAAAAAGTTCATTTTCAACCAAGAAAAATGAATTTATATAAAAAGCGTAAAATTTTTAAGCTAAAAACTCGAATTTTTTAGAAAACAGTGTACTTTTAAATCGGAAAAGATTAATTTTTAGAATAAAATATCATTTCAATTACGAAAGGTGATTTCTTAACCATATAGTTGAATTCTCTAGGAAAAAATTTGAACTTTTAACAAACAAGAATAATTTTATTTCTAAAGAAACGAATTTCCAAAAAAAAAAAGATGATAATGAATTAATTCGATTAAATTAAAATAAAGAGATAAATCAATTAATAAACATTTTTTTAACAAAGTAGTTGAATTTTTAACAAAGAAAGATTTTTTTCTCGAAAAAGAAAACAATATAAATCAAGTTCTTAAATTTTCAGCACGAAAGGACGAATTTCTTTTTAAAAAATCGTTTTTGTCATGTAGTGGAAAGTATTCCATTTTCAACAATATATCATTATAAATTGTTTTAAATAAAATTATTGCAGATAACATATTGAATTCAATACGAGACACTTTAAATTTCTAAGATTTCAAGCCGAAATAATACGAACTTTCTAGAAAAAAAAATAATAATTTTTCCAAAAAGTAGTTCAAGATTTAACCAAATAGTAATATTTTCACGCTAAAAAGGCGATTTTTTCGAAGAATATTTTATGATAAACAAAAAAGTTAGTTTTTAAATAATAAAGATAAATTTTCAATAAAAGAGTATAAATTTCTAACATGTTAAAAATTAATTTTATTTAGTTGAAAACTTATTTCTGTAAATAAAAATTGCACTATTCTATTTCATGTTAAATTTTTTTTAGTTGAAAAATCATCTCTTTCATTGAAAATTTGTCTTTTTTTTTATATGACATTAACATTTTTTATTAAAAAATACATTAAAAAATAAAATATTTAATAAGAACTTCTTGTACTCTATTAAAACTGTTGAATATTAAAAATTTCGAAGTTCAAAATTAAATATTCAAAACGAATTTTAGACAAACAAATTGTGACTTTAACAAAAAAGTTAAATTTTCAAAAAAAATATTTGACTTTTCAACCAAATCGTCAAGTTTTCAAAACAAAGACAAATCTTTTAGAAGAAAGTTAAATTTTCATCGTAAAAGTTCATTTTCAACCAAGAAAAAATGAATTTCCATAAAAAAAAGTACAAATTTTAAGTTAAAAAGTCGAATGTTTAAAAAACAATGTACTTTTAAATCGGAAAAGATTAATTTTTAACATAAAAAATCATTTCAATCAAGAAAGATAATTTTGTAACAATATAGTAAAATTCTCTACTAAAATATTTGAATTTTTAACAAATAGGAATAATTTTATTTCCCAAAAGACGACTTTTTAACCAAAGATAAATTTTCTAACGAATTAATTCAATTAAATTCAAATAAAGAGATAAATCAACCAATAAACATTTTTTTTTAACAAAGTAGTTGAATGTTTCAAAGACAGTTGTATGTTTAACAAAAAAGTTACTTTTTAAACAATAAAGAAATTTTTTTATCCAAGAAGGATGACTTTTCTATCATAAAAGATGAATTTTCAATAAAAAAAGATGAATTTTTAACAACATGTTAAAATTTGATTTTATTTAGTTGAAAACTTATGTCTGTAAATAAAAATTGAACTATTCTATTTTATGTTGAAAATTGATCTTTTAGTAGTTGAAAAATCATTTTTTTTATATTGAAAACTTGTTTTTTTTTTATAGAAAATTAACATTTTTTATTAAAACTTCACAAAACGAAGCTTAAACTAAAAATTATGACTGTAACAAAATAGTTTAATTGAAGAAAAAATGATTACACTCTTCAACCAAATTGTCGAAGTTTCAAAACAAAGAAAAACGTACAAACCAAGAAAAATGAATTTTCTTAAAAAGAGTATAGATTTGAAGCTAAAAAGTAGAATGTTTTAGAAATTAATGTACTTTTAAATCGGAAAAGATTCATTTTTAACATAGAAAATTATTTCAATCAAGAAAGATGATTGTTTTAACAATATTGTGCTTTAAAAATTATGACTTTAGCAAGATTTTCAAAAAATGATTAGATTTTTTAACCAAATCTTCGAATTTTCAAAACGAAAAGACAAATTTTTTAAAAGACAGTTGAATTTTCATACGAAATTTCATTTACAGCCAAGAAAGGTGACTTTCCTACCATGAAGGATGAATTAAAAAAAAAAAATAAAATAAAATTTTTAAGCTAGAAAGTCGAATTTTGTGTTAAAGAGTGGACTTTTAAATCGGAAAAGATTCATTTTTAAAACAAAAGATCACTTTCATTTAAGAAACAATATTCAGTTTAAAAAATATTCATTTTCAGTTTAGACAAAAAATCACTTTCAACCAATTAAAAAGAAATTTAAAAAAGTTACATTTTTAAACAAAAAAGATTAAGTTTCAAATAAAATGACGAATATTTAACTAGAATAATTGAATTTTCATCCAAGGAGGTTAATTTCTACCAAAAAAAAAGATGAATTACCAACTAAAAGATATCATTTGTAAACCAAAAAATAAATAGTTAAATTTTTACTAACAAAAAAAAAAATAGTCTTGCATCAAAGAGATGGATTTTCGACTAAAATTATGGAATATTCAATTGCAATGTTAAGATTAATTTTTCAGTTAAACAAAATTCAACCAAAATAAAACTAGTTTTCAAAAATATTGTCACGTTTTAAAAAAAAGATGGTTCTTCATCTAAAATTATGAATATATAACTAAAATAATTAAATGTTCAACCTTAAAGCTAATTTTTCGGCTATATTTTTAATAATTAATTTTTTAAGTAAAAAAATTAGCGTTCGACCAATAATCAATGGAGAATCATTGCTTTTCAATTTTATATTGCAATTTTAGACAAAATTAGGCAAGCTCTCAAAACAATTCCCTAAAATTTCCAGTTTAAAGAAAAAATTTGTGAAATTCCACGACTTGAATAGTAGAAAATGGCAAATTTGAAAAAAAAAACTCGATAAAAAATAAATTCTCACCTCCTTCAAAGGAAATTTGCACAACTCCTTAAATTGAGTGAGACCAACCACAAACTTGGATTTGTAAAACCTCAAAGCAATATAGTTGCATTCCTCTTCTCCAACAGTTTGAATTGCATTAGTCTCAAACTTTTTTATGCCCTGTAATGTTTTGGAATCCTGGCAATAAACAATTGTTAAACAATTCTCACAGTTTTCGTCCATCTTGGCACAAAAAGCTTGCACCTTTCTATCCTCATAATTAAGATACACTTTGTCAAACTGTAATTTATCTTTTTCAAGATAGACAAAAATAACAGCTGAAGAATTCGTTACGAGTGTCGCGCCAAAAATCTTCCCCTTTTTTTCGATAGGCAGAATTTCTTCGATTAAATAATCACAGTAGTAGACTTGTTTCACAAAACTTTTTGTTTGTTTAAACAAAATGTTGCCGTAAGCAATCAGACACAAATCTTCCTTACTTTCTTCCAAGAAAACTGCCCGGAATTTTTCATCCGTTTCTGTGGCAGTCAATTTCAGACTCGACAATTCATCGGATGTCACAGTTTCGGATGGCACTTGAAACAATTTTTTGAGACTTTTGTCATGTTTTCCTTCTAAGAAAATACATCCTTCTTGTAAAGAAAGTACTTCGGAATAAAGGGAGCCCATTCCAATTCCACTCTTACTCAACAGTGCGAACTGATGCTTGTCAGTGAGTTTATAAATTCCACATGGTGTGCAAATCACAAAAACTCGTTCTCCGAAATTATAGATGTTTTTTATCACACCAGGAGCTATCAATACCGGTAAAGGTAAAGTGCTACTCGAAGTTTCAGGCTCCGAAAATGGAAAAACTACCAATTCATTTTCATGCCACGCAAAACAAGTGTCCATTCCGTAAAATTTGTAAATTACAAAGTTCCTTGGCACAAAATCGGTGTTGTCAGTTTCGATATACATTTTTGAGACTAGCTTATTTGGAGG
The DNA here is from genome assembly GCF_010883055.1 of Belonocnema kinseyi. Classification (NCBI taxonomy): domain Eukaryota; kingdom Metazoa; phylum Arthropoda; class Insecta; order Hymenoptera; family Cynipidae; genus Belonocnema; species Belonocnema kinseyi. The sequence continues at coordinate 11,062,094 of NC_046660.1, forward strand.
AAAACCTTACTAAATTTGGAAAATCTCAACTTGAATAAATCTGGTGAATTCATGTAAAAATAAGCTAGTCCAAACCCTACATTTTAATTGTTTGATGACAAAGATTGACTGTTAACAATAACCAACTATCATATCACGTGGTTAGCATAGCTGCCAATCTTGAGGCTTGAGTTTTTTCGGAGTTTGCATTTCTGTGAGGTTGGCGCGTCTTTTGAGAACGGTAACGAGAATGACAATATCAGTGTGACGGCTTGCGTATTGCCGTCGATTAAACTCGTTGATTTTATAATCTCAGTCGATAAAGAAGAAACTTTCTTTATCGTTGGATACGAGTTAATTTA
>NC_046660.1:11062534-11072693 GCF_010883055.1 Belonocnema kinseyi
CAGCTTAATACGTTACGGCATTCGTTAGCGGGCTCCTATTGGTCAGGCTCAACGTCAAGGGTTTGCACTTGACTCCCCTACTCTAATGCTACCCTTGCACGTGATCCAAAAATGCAAGGTTATAAATATATGTGACTCGGGGAGGAACGGAAGATATCCTTGAATCGTTGACATTCATTGAACCCGCGTCACTCGAGATCTTAAATATTAAATATTTGATATAGAAAGTAGAATCTAAAATGTATAAGTTCCGCGTAACTTAATGTAGTCGTCGAATATAGTTTATTTGTAACATTGAGTAAAGTTAGATATAGAATTTAATAATAATAATAATAATAAAAAGTTTATATTAACTGTTGTGTGTGTGTCCCATGGATTAATGTGCAAAGTTAGTGAATAAAGTTATTCATTTAAAATGACATTTTTACTTGTGAGATTCTTAATTTCATCACCTGTGATTATTATAAGGATTTAAATAACCGCGGTAGTTGATTTTCAAATCAACGCCAGTCAGCAACGAACCTTACGAATAGAAAAGGAATCCACCAATCAAAGAATAATTCTTTATATTATTCGGTGGATCCGAAAGGTAGGACGTAACAATCAGAGATGAGGTGAATAATTACATATTACCAGGGGGTTGCTTCCACTGTACTGCACTGCCCAATACAAAAAATGTGTCATGAGAGTTGAAAACGGCCATGCGCGGCGCTAGTAGTAACTTTGTTCTACCAAACCATACAGCACCATAGGAAAATTGCATAAAAATTACAAAATAAATATGAAAAACACATTAAACTCATTTTTTTCTTCATAGTGTAGAGTCAAGTACTAAATGACACTTATTTTGCGAAAATATATATTATTATCGAATTATAAAATTTTCCAAATTTCAAATAACGACAAGTTTTTTAATTAACAAAAAATAAAATCCCAAATTTCAAAATATCCAACAATAAAATTCACCGACTTCAAGACCGTCTTTTAAAATAAACGAATTATTAAGTTCCCGACAAATGTTTTAATTCCCGAAATTTAGAATTTTGCAACATAGTTACTTGATTATTAATTTATAAGTAATTAATAGAGTTATAAATAAGGTCAATAATTTAATGAATCATCAATTATTAATTTATTAATTATTTTCGGAAATTTTAAATTTCGTCAAAGTTAAATTACAGAAATAGAAATATTTATGAGAATTTAACAATTCGTTTATTTTATAATTCGGCAATTTTTTTGTTGTTGCTAATTTATGATTTAGTTATTCTTTCTTTCGTTATTTTTTATTAGTCCCGGATATTCAAACACTTTAAAATATAGTGATGAAGAGCTAATTTTTTTTATATTGCCGCTTTACAATATAATACTACTATATAATAAATATAATTAGTATATCTATATATGACAAACAAGGAATATGATAAATTCTTAAATATTTTTTTTCTATTAGAATGAAATAACCAACTCTTAAATGTGATATTTTTCAATCAATTAGACTTTGTAACGAATCTGAAATATTTTAACATTTGTATGTTTCTAAATTTTAAAAAATTACCTTGCTCTCTTCTAAATTTTCCCAGCAATTTCAAGAAATTTTGTTTATTCTCTTGAAAAAATTTAAAATTATTTTCAGTTCTACTAAATATTTCTTGAATTTACCTGATTTTTGTTTGCTTTTATTTTGTCATCTTACCATATTGAAACATTTTGCTTTAAAATCTTCTAAACTATTTTTAGAAATTTTCGAAAATCGTTTGTTATGTTTAAAAACCTTTTTCAATTTTCTCTTATACTTCATTGTTCAAAATAAAAAATTATTTAAAACTTCCACACGAATATAAGGAAAATTCTTCTTGTTTTTTAATTTGGTCAGACCTTCTAAGCCTTCTAATTTCTAAAAATTATTCAAATTTTTCCTGCATTTTTTATTTATTCCGCAAGATTTTAAACAGTGCCCCTAACATCTGTCAGTTTCTTCTTTGACCATTTTTGAAATTTTCTAAAATCTGTTAAAATAATTTCTTCAAATTAATTGTTCGAAATAAAAAGTTATTTTAATTTTTCCTAGGAACCTGAAAAAATATCTTCCATTTTCGTGAAACTTTACAAAGTTTAAAAAAAAACTTCACAAGCTTGATTTATTTTTGAATAGTTTCAAAACTTTTGAATATCTCTCAAACTTACTCAAATTTTTTCAAAAATTATGTAATATGACAAAATTGCAAACTTTTCTTGAAAATCTGTCAAACCCTTTTAAAAAATTTAAAAATCTCCCATTAATTTCAAGAACTTTTTTCACACCACCCTGACATTTTTCAGTTTACTTAAAAAATTTGTAAAACTTGAAAAATTAAAAAAAAATGGTAACAGCGTCTTCTACATACTTTTAACCCATATTTTAAAATATTAAAAATTTCAAATTATTCTTTTAAAATAAAACCAAAACCATTTCTCCTCAGATCTTTTATAATTATTAAAAAGCTTCTCTTTTATTCGGGGTCTTCGGGTACTTTCATACCGGAGCGATAATTAATGGAAATGATTCGATAAAAAAAAAAGAAAAACACTATTAGAAAACTCAACTGTATAATTTTCACAATCATTATATAAATAAACAGTTTTCTCGATACATTTTAAAGAGTTTTTTAACGGCTTTACATGATAAAAAACACATAACAGTCAAAAAAACTAGAACAAAGTTACTACTAGCGCCGGCGCATAGCCGTTTTCAACACATGGACCATTTTCAACTTTCGATGACAGGAGGCTGAATATTACCGAGAATATAACCGAGAAATAAATTCTCTGAGAATTTATGAGAATCTTAGAATTTATTTTAATTAATAGAAAATTGCAATTTTTCGTTAACTTTTCGTTTGAAAATTCAACTCTTTTTTTATAAACTTGTCTTCTTCATTTTTAGGTTTACCTGCTTTAGCAGAAATTATGTCTTTTTTTGATAAAAATGCCACTGTTTGGTTAGAAATTAAGCTATTATACTATTTTCTTCAAAACTTAACTATTTTAGTAGAAAATTTATTTATTGTTTAAAATGTATATTTTCGTGTTGAAAAATGAAGTGCAATATTTTCTGGATGAAAGTTTCACTCATAAAAAAATTTCTTTTTGAGTACAAATTCATCGGTTTTAGTAGAAAATTGATTGATAATTCAACTAATTTGTTTTAAACATTTGGTTGAATCTCTTTGTTAAGAAATCACCTTTTCCGTTAAAGTTGAAAAGTTATCGCGTTGGTTAAAAGTTTAATTATTTTGTTATAAATTAATTTTTTTTAATTGAAAATTCAACTACTTAGGTCAAAGCTAAGCTACATTATGAAATTTTTTTATTGAAGGCTTATGTCTGGTTGAAAATTTAACTGTTTAGTGGAAAACACTTCTTTTTTTTTTGTTTAGAATTCATTTTTTAACACAAAATGGAACTTTTCCAATTTTTGAGATTGATACTTTTTAGTTTAAAATTCGTGTTTTTTTTGGGTAAAGAAATTATTTTTTAGTTTGAAATTTCCTTTTTTGCGTAAAAATTCATCAGTTTTGTGGGAAATTAATTTTTTGTTGAACAGTCATGTTTTTTGTTAAAAAATTGCATTTTTGTGAAGAATATTTGTCTTTTGGTTTGGAGGTTCAATAATTAGATAAACTTTTGTTTATTTTTTGAGTCAAAAATCTTTATTTGTTGGAAATTAATCTTTTTGGTTTTAAAATTATTTTCTTTTGTTGTATAAATTTCATTATTTATTTATTAAAATATAAATTATGACACTTTTTTGTTGACAATTTGTCTTTTTAGGTTCAATTTTCAACTATTATGTTAAAAAGTCAATTATTTTGTTGAAAATTTATCTTTCAAAGTAGAAAAAACTGTTTTTTTTTTGTTTGAAATAAATTAATACATTTGAAAATTTTGAAGTATATGAAACACTGTAATTTCTGAATATGTCTGAGCTAGAAAATAATGTATATTCAAGCGCTGATATAACCTGAACAATAAAAATATTGTTAAAAATCATAAATTTTTAAATTCTCTTAAATTCTACTAAATTCTGTCATATTCTCGGTTATATAACCTGAACTTAAATTCTCGAGAATTTAAGAACTCAGCACGTCATCATACTAAATCCAAAGACATTATTGAGAATGGTTGAACTGTGATATGTCATCTGGCGACAAAAATCAGAACTTCAAACTTCAAAAAACAATACGGCCGTGTTTAGAGTTCAAAAGCCGGTAGCTAGCAGGGATTGGAAAGTAAAATGCCCTAGGTAATTTACGTAGTTTTTTAGGTAAATTACTAAGTATTTTACATTCCTAGTTCTGTTATTCCCGCTCCCCTCCACAAAGACAACCCCTAAAACTTGTTTACCATTGCAAACATTCTTTAAAATTAATTAAATAAATTAACAAAATCAGGTAGATACATAAGTGCATTATAATAAAGTTGGTTTATCAGTGTATATTTTATTAGGTACAATTTTTTTCCAAAATTAAATATAAAACATATGACCAGCTTTTCAGCTATTAAATAATAAATTGATCAATATTTCATAATAATAATAACAAAAACACAGCTATGAATGTGAAAAATATTCACAAATTACGAAGACTTTTTAGGTTAGGATAATTCACCGGTATTCGTAAAAAATATATTAGAAAATATATCAATTAAAAATATTTAAATAAACAAATGTAACAATATTTAAAAATTATTTACATAACTGTGTCCCAGAAGGCGCTTACAAGCAACATTCTTTAATATTATGTTGCAAAAATAAAATATTGCGTTCCATTTGGATGATTTTGATTATTTTTATTTACTTGGATACGTTTAAAATTATCTCATCCCATGGAATTTAAGGAAGCCTGAAGTGTTTTTGTGTTTGCTCTATTTCAGTTTATTTAACATTATTATTTTTTAAATAAAAATATTCGCATTAGAAAAAGAAATCCTACGAATGCCCGCACCAAAAATTTAAAAAAATGATGTTATGCACAGTTCTACAGGTCCGCCATCTTGGCACATAATTTACCAGGTATTTTACCTGTTTTATGCGTAAAATACTTGACTTAGGTATCTTACGTTAAAAAAACTTCTAGTTACGCTTAACCGAGAAATAAATTCGCTCAGAATTTATGGGAATCTCAGAATTTATTTTAATTAATAGAAAATTGAATTTTTTTGTTAACTCTTCGATTGAAAATTGAACTCTTGTTTTTTAAAGTTGTCTTTTTTATTTAAAAGTTTACCTGTTTTAGCAGAAATTACATTTTTTTGATAAAAATGCAACTGTTTCATTAAAAATTAAACTATTATACTATTTTCTAGAAAACTTAACTATTTCGTAGAAAATGTACTTTTTGATTAAAATTCATATTTTGGTGTTGAGAAATGAACTGCTGAAATATTTTCTGGATGAAAGCTCCACTTATAAAAAAATTTGTTTCTTATTACAAATTCATCTGTTTTAATACAAAATAGATCTTCTTTGGGTAAAAATGCAACTATTTTGTAAAGAATTTAACCATTTTGTTAAAATTCATCCTTTTTAGTTGAAAAAATTGGTCTCTTTGTATTGAAAATTAAATTTTTTTCGTAAAAACTTATTTTTTTGTTAAAAAAATTCAATTTTTGATGTTACTAAGTTAAGTGGAATCTTTTTTGGATAAAACTCAAATTTTTTTGTAATAAAACATTCTTCTGCTTTAAGATAATTTTTATATTTTTGAATAAAAATGCAACTATATGCTAGAGAATTCAACCATTTTGTTAAAAAGTCATCCTCACTGGTTAAAAATTCTTTTTTTTATGGATTGAAAATTCATTTTTTTGTTAAAAAATTATTTCTGTTAAAAAATTCATAGTTTGATCGTGAAAACTCGACTAAAATCTTTTTCAACAGAAAATTCAATTATTTTTTTTGAAAATTTATCTTCCCAGTGGGCACAAAGTTTGACGACGTCTTTACGACATTGTTACGACATCTTTACGACAACTTATGTTATTATGACAACTCCTATGTCCATGTCGTTAAGGTGTCTTTACGATATCGTAAATAAGTCGTATGGTCTGACTATGCCTTTACGCTATCGTAAAGACACCGAAACGACCTGGACATAGCATGTCGTAAAGTTTTCGTAAAGATGTCGTACAGATATCGCAAATACGTCGTCAAATTTTTTGCCCACTGGGTGTTAGATTTAAAACTTCATCTGTTATAGAAGAAATTTCTTTTTTTGTATGGAAATGTAACTTTTTGTATAAAATTCATTCTTCTCTGCTTTATAATTCAACTAATTTGTTTTAAACATTTGGTTGAATCGCTTTGTTAAGAAATTACTTTTTTAAATTTTCATCATTTATGATTGAGAAAGTATTAAAATTGTCGGAAATTTGACATCACAGTTTTTCAATACAGTAAACACCAGTTTTGAACAGTCCGTAAACGCGATAACTCTCGAAAAAATGAACGAATCAAATTCATCTTTGCTACACTTGTTTTAGGTCCTAAAAGAAAGGACGAGTTCGTGAACCAGCCATTTTTGATACAAATTGAAAAAGTGAGCGCATTTTGAAAATTTTTGAGACCACTTTTTTCTCAATTTGAAAATTCTATGTACGGATATTTCTGAAGAGGCAAGTTTTTACTGCGCGTCAGAATCCATATCAGCGGATGTTATGGTTCTCCTTGCATTTTGTAAACAATTCTTGTAAGTGATAGGTGGCTCATTTGGCGGGTGAGACGAAGATTCCTGAGTGTGTGGTCGGCTTCAGGGTTGTCGATCACCAGGACCGCAGTCGTCTTGAGCACTCGGTTCATGAAAGACGCTTATGCAAACTTACCATTTCTTTGAGATCAATTGTAAAGATATTACTGACGTGTTATTTTGAGAGAATTATCTTTCTAATAAATGTAAATCCATAAAGTGAACTAATATTGTTTTGTTTTAAAAAACTAAACGCGACATTTATAGTAATAAAAAGAACAAACAATTTATCCTTATGACTTTTTCCGATAAAAAGAAGAGAAGAAAAATATTTATTTCTGAAAGCCCTGCAAGATTATCATAACAAATTTTTGGATTTTCTTCAACAATCGAAAATTCAAATTTTGATTGCACAAACAATAATGAAAAATAAAAAATTCCATTTTGTGGACAAACTACGTAGGATACGAAAAAAGATGAATTAACAAAAATTGTTATCCCAATAAAGATCTACAATTTCGTTAAAAATCACTTCTTGATAGGACGCGTATTTTTTGTTTCATTCGTGAAAAATTACGCTGAAAAAAAAAAATAAAATAAGATGTGTGGAAAAACAACGAAAGTTACGAGAAAAAAAAATTCAACAAAACCTGTTTACAAATGTCTGCCAGAAATCGAGCGTGCAGCGAGAGTGTCACGATGAGAATGTGTACCTCAAAGCATACCGAGCTTTGAGAAACTTAATCTTTGACTATACTTAATTAAGTAGACAATTCAGAATATGAAGAAGCATGTAAATACTGCCATCTAAAATAGATCTTTTTGAAAAAGTTTTTTTCAAGCATTCCAAATGCAAAGAATAAAGATCCGAGCGCGAAGCACGAGGTGTAATTATGTCCAAGCGCGAAGCGCGAGATTCAACCGTCGCGCGCCCTAGGCGTGCTCAAACTTGTAATTATCTTGTTAGAAATTAATCTTTTTTAATTTAAAATTAAGCTACTTGGGTAAAAATTAAACTACATTATTAAAAATTATATTTTCTTTATTCAAGGCTTATGTCTGGTTAAATATTTAAGTGTTTAGTGGAAAATACTTTTTTTTTTAGAATTCATTATTTAGCAGAAAATGGAACTTTTCCATTTTTTTAAGATTGATATTTTTGAGTTAAAAATTCGCGTTTTTTATGTTGTAGAAAATGATTTTTTTGTTTGAATTTTCCTTTTTTTTTTGCGTAAAAGTGCATCAGTTTCGTGGAAAATTAATTTTTTGTTGAACAGTCATATTTTTTGTTTGGAAATTGATTTTTTGTCAACAAAATTTGTCTTCTGGTTTAAAGGTTCAATAATTTATATAAACTTTTATTTATTTTTTGAGTGAAAAATCTTTATTTGTTATAAATTCGTCTGTTTGGTTTTAAAATTCCTGTATTTTTTTGTATAAATTCCATTCTTTTTGATTAAAATATAAACTATGGCACTTTTTCGTTGGCAATTTGTCATTTTAGGTCGAATATTCAACTATTATGTTAAAAATTCAATTATTTTGTTGAAAATTCCAGTATTCCGTTAAAGAGTTATCTTTTCAAGTAGAAAAAACTTTTTTTCAAAAATAAATTAATACATTTGAAAATTTTACATTTATATATGAAACACTGTTTTACTCCGCTTATAAAATATTCTATGGGGCCATCCAGATACAACGTGCACAATTTTTCACCAAGTTTTGACCCCCCTTCCGCTCCTCGTGGACAGCCGTGGAATTTTAGCACCCCCCCCCCCCCCCCCCCCCCCCCCCCCCCCCAATCTATCCACGAGGACGTATTTTATGAAAAGATAGATATTATTGGTGTTCAAAGCACAATATAAAAAATTCGAGTGTACCTCGAGTATACCTTGTCTGATTTCAGTATATTTTTCACAGATTTAGGGGGAGCGCGTGTCCACGTGGATTCTAGCCCGACCTTCCCGGCCGCCCTCGAGGACAAGCGTGGAATTAAAGCCGCAATTTTAAATTCTTTTCCTGCTTTTTTGCATACGGCGCCCAAATGTTGGTCTATTTTGCTGGCCAGCGCCGGTTTTTTTAATCAATTGTTTGTATTTTGTTTAATAATAAAACAGGAGAGAACAATAGAGAAAAATTTCAGTAACATTCAGTGTGGGCTCTCGCAGCATTCTCATCGACCCTCGTGAGACTCACGAGGCAGGCATCCTGGAGCGCGTCAAATGGCGCGTCGAGATGCTCGTAAATCATGACCCTTTGAGTGTTATGAAATGCAGGTCAGTTACAAATATCTAAAGCAGCGATTCCCAAACTTTTTATGCACTTTCTGGGAAGCGGCAGGGGCCCCACCCTCAAATTTTTTCACAATACTGGAACCCAAGTGAGACACTGGACGCTAGTCGTTCGTGCTCGGTTGCTTGCTTCGCTGACCTTTTCGTTGTTAGAGAATTAAAGCTGGTTGAGAAAAACGAAAAGTTGGTTAAATATTAATCAATTGAATTTTAATAAATTCCGTTAGATTTGTTAGATTATCAAATAAACGTTAAAAAAAGGTAGAAGAAGATCGGATAATAACTTCAAGAGTTATCGCGCTTTTGTTGCATTCTAATATTTGTAAATATTTCATTTATTAGTTCGGATATCAACCGATTTTCAAAAACTTTGTTTTCATTTTCTTTAAATTATATCACGAAATTCATTCAGCCAATTAAAATTTAATTGAGCTAAGTCTTTATAATTTCAGTTATTGCAAGTTCATAACAATGAAAGGGTCATTCGTGGTAGGTACACGAAAGTCGAGGAATGTAGCCTTCTGCTCGCAGCGGGGAACCTGCCCAGCTGCCCGGCCCGGTGTGGCATCCCCCTGCCGGCGGCAGCCTCATCGGCCGGCGGCACTAGTTTGGGAATCGCTGACCTAAAGTATGAAAGCATGAATCGATTCAATTTCAATTAAAAAAATAAGTCTATTCATATAATTGGAAGAAAGTGAAAAGAAGATTCATGAAAATCGGTTAATATTTGCAGTAATAATAGAAATTTTAAATTGCACACGACAGTATAGCCAGATACGTCGTAGCGTTTCGAACCATGCGGAACGAACTATCTTTTCATTGACAAGAGATTCATGCCTTTTTAATGTAAATATTTGCCCGAAACCTGGATTTGAACTTGTAAACTCGCATTTTAACAATTTTGTCCGTTTATATATGGATATAATACTTACAATCATCTTTTTAACCCAATTTTTCATTTAATCTTATTAAAAAGTTCATAATTTGGAATTCAAGTAAGTGCACAAGATGAAAATAATAATTTTTATCGAAAGAAGTCAGTAATTGAGGGTCCGGATACAATAAGGGGACAAGCGCTCGAAACCGCGAGAAAGTATTGTCCAAACGTCTTGTGATATCCAAATTTTAAAGTTCAAAAAATTA
>NC_046660.1:11072793-11075949 GCF_010883055.1 Belonocnema kinseyi
AAAAAAGTTCCGTCTTGTCATTATCTACAAGCCTATATATTTTTTTATTTAATTTTTTGAACTTTAAAATTTGGATATCACAAGACGTTTGGACAATACTTTTTCGCGGTTACGAGCGCTCGTCCCCTTATTGTATCCGGTCCCTCATATTGCTCTAGTAAGCTTTTCTCATATTGTTAACTAATTCATTTAGTAAAGCTTCTTATTCAAAATTATTAACACTTTTTAAATGAGCAGTTTAGATAAAGTACCTATTATTCAGATTGAGGGAGTAGGTGTCAAGTTGTCGGCAAAACTACGCTTTTGACTGGACTTCAACGTTTCCATTCTTACTGCAATAATTACCCGATTTTCCGGAATATGTTTTTCACTTTCTTCCAATTATATAAAGTAAACAAATTCTGGTAATTAAAATTGTATCCAGTCATCTTTTTAAATGTTAGGTTTCGTAACCGGCATGAATCTCTTGTCAATGAAAAGATAGTTCGTTCCGCATGGTTCGAAACGCTACGACGTATCTGGCTATACTATCCTGTGCACTTTAAAATTTCTATTATTACTGCAAATATTAACCGACTTTCATGAATCTTGTTTTCACTTTCTTCCAATTATATCAATGGACTCATTCTGTTAATTAAAATTGAATGAATTCATGCTTTCATACGTTAGGTATTTGTAACTGACCTGCATCTCATAACACTCAAAGGGTCACGATTTACGAGCATCTCGACGCGCCATTTGACGCGCTCCAGGGTGCCTGCCTCTTGAGTTTCACGAGGGTTTATACAAAATATAAACAATTGATCAAAAAACCGGCGCTGACCAGCAAAACAGACCAACATTTGGGCGCCGTATGCAAAAAAGCAGGCAAAAATATTTAAAATTGCGTCTTTAAAATGGAATCCCGTTTTCCATTACTTTGCCATGCTAATAAATCCCCTTAAGTAATGTAAAGCAATTGAATTTTGAGATAACAGTGTTGAATAATTAATGAGCTACTGCTTTGAATATTTTAAATTCTTGAATATGTCTGAGCTAGAAAATAATTTATATTCAACCTTGATATAACCTGAACAATAAAAATATTGTTAAAAATCATAAATTCTTATATTCTGTCATATTCTCGGTTATATAACCTGAACTTAGATTCTCGGGAATTTAAGAACTCTATGTATTAGTCATGTGTTGTAAATGGGCAAATTTGATTGGTTGATAACCTAGATACGAACTCGATGTGTCAAATTAATTCAAAGATTAATTCAAAATAGGTCTCCGTGAAAAGGTACCCTAACGAGTAAATTAACAATTTTCAGAACAAAAGTTTTGTATTGAAAGCATAATGAAAAAAAAGAAAAACATATTCCTTTTTATCGACTTCGCAATATACTAAAAAATTGAAGAATTTAAAGGAAGGAATAGCAATTTCTGTCATGTTATTTCATATAAATAATCACTAATGAACAATTTGAATATTCCCCATGACTTTAAAAACAATGGTTAATTATTTAAATGAATTTAACTTCTTTAAACAACTATTTATTCCCAATCATTTTAAAAATAATCTATTTTCTGGTTGAAATGTAATATTTTGTCATGACTTGGAGTATTTCAATTTTTTAAAAACGTCATGTAATTATTTAAACAACTAATTATCTTTATTTTAAAAATTTACAAAAATTGAACCAGAGATGTCTACTGTTTTCTCAAATTGGTACCCTATTCTACTTTTTAATGGATAATTACATAACTCTGGGACATTTCGTCTAATGTTTAACAAATTCCTATTCGTTTAAGGAATTATTATTTGCTCACGCAGTTTTTTCCGATGAGCTTAAAAAATAATAAAATAATAATAAAAATATAAAAGGACATAATAACATTTTATTGAATAAACAATTTTTATTCGTCAACCATCTATTCTCAATTTGAAGGAAATTGGAAGAAAAACAATAATTAATTGTATAAACAATTAAATAAAGCTTTTCACAAAATTAGTACTCTTCAAAATAATTAAATATTATGTTTAATTAATAAAATACGACTTTTAAAATATTTTCTTGGGAAATGGCAGGTTGTTCGAAAAATAAAAAAAATAGTGAATATATTCTTTCTATACACTATTAAACAATAATTAGTTGTTCAAATAATCACATAATGTTTTTTAAAATTAATATACTTCTCCAAAAAATGACTAACCATGACATTTCATTCAGAAAACGTATTTTTTGGGGAAAAAAATAAATGTTTAAATAAGTTACATTTATTTAAACAATTACACATTGCTTCCGAAGTCATGGAGGAAATTCAAAATGTCTATTAGTAATTATTTGTATTCAAAAATGGCAGAGATTGCTGAAAATTAACAATAATACGTAAAAATGTAGTTTTTTTATATTTGGCTCATATTTGTGTCCCTGTGTGGGAGGAGTGAGGGTGAGTTAGAAATAAAAGTTGTTGATATGATTTTATTTCGTAGATACACCTCTTCAATCCTTAAAAAAGTTGGCACGTTTCGATCAGATCCTGAAGTGTGGATTTTTCTTTTCCAGAAATTAAAACTTTTTCCATGGGGGCGGGGGTGACCCTGTATGTAATTCAAAAAGCGTTTTTTGAACCACCCAAATATATCAATGTGAGCACGTTTTATTTCAATATGTGTACCATAAATGAGGCATAAAATTATTTATATAAGTTTTTTAATGAAATATGACACATAGCATAGAAAAATAATCAATAAATCAACTGATATATGAGTTACATCCTTAACATTTAATTTAAGCATTATGGTATTGGGGCACTTGGGCCTTGGGACACTTGGGTTTTGGGGCACTGTGGTTTCAAAATACTAAACTGTGCTATATTATCTACACTCAGCACAAGAAACCATACACCTCTAAGCATATACGCTACTAAGTATTTATTTAGTTTGATCATACATATATTCAATCGTCCCCATCCAAACCAGCCATTGACTTGAACCAAGTAAAATTAACACGGTCCAAGAACAATTCGTTTTCTATTTTTTATAATTTTTTTTATAGAGCATCGAAATATTATACCAGGTGTATACATATGAAACCGGTATTGCCATCTAGCGGCCAGCAGGCACACTTGTAGGCACTGTCGGAACTTACCATTTGTGCTAATTGGCGTATT
>NC_046660.1:11076049-11088581 GCF_010883055.1 Belonocnema kinseyi
GCGCATACTTTGAATAAAATATTTGTTATCATTCTCTTGAAATAAATGTGTTTTTTTCTTGAAAAAATACCGGTTTCATATGTATACACCTGGTATATCACACCCATACAATTAATGTTGCAAACTACTAATAGAATATATTAGAAAATATATAAAATTTTACATTAAATATGTTTGATAGGGAATTGTATTCAATTTTGTAGAGCATTTGCATGTGAAATATTAAATTTATATTTAAATTGCGCTCATAAGCACTGAAGAATGAAGTAAAGATTGTGGATGTTAATAATATAAAAAATTCGGTTTCTGTCTAGATCCTAGATAAATAATTTTATGTTAAAGTAGAATATAAAGTTGGAAAATCTTAAGCAAGAACACTACCCAGCAAACATGGTTCAGCACAGATCTGTAACTGTTCTAGAACACAAAAGAATATGTTCTAGAACAGGTGAGTAACATTTAGGAACATGCGAGTAACTAATGTCATCCCCTATACTCTAGAACAATTCTGTAACAGTTCTAGAACGCTGTGACAACCGATCTGTAACATTTCTAGAACAATTCTAGAACTCAATTACGAATGTTGTATAACAAATCTTTCACCGATCTAGAACGCGATGACAACCGATCTGTAACAAAACTTTGGTAGGCTGCATTGTAAAAAATGTGGAAAAATTCTACAACAGTTCTATAACAATTCTATAACAGTTCTAGAAATGTTATTCATCAAATATGGAATAGTGTTATGTACCCCTCACAGCAATATGATATCCCGGGATATTCGATTTGACCCAATTTATGCCCCGGGTTATTCCAGGGATAACCCGGCGGAATATCCTGCGAGGCGGAAATTTTTATATCCCCATGGATATATTTTGATCCGGGATAGCGCGTACGCAGTCCCGACTAACAAAAATTATACGTCCGAGATATCCACATTAGTAGGGATATTCGCAAGGGTCAGCTCGACCATACTGATAGCGAACTAATCATTGTTCCTAATTTGTTCTAGACAATACTTGTAACAGGGTTCTAGAACTTCGATATAACACTGTTACGGCACAGTTCTAAAATAAACTTTGAAACAAATATTATAGAGCGTCTGTGATCAGTTTGTTCTACAACAATTCCATAGTAACTGTTACAGAACAGTGCTGTCACATAGTTTTAGAACAGTTCTGTCACAATTTTGTCACAGTGTTCTAGAGCACTGTCACCTTTTTGAACTGTTATAGAACGCAGTTCCTTTTTTTTGATCTGGAACAGTTACAGAACGTGTTTGCTGGGTATTCACTTGAGAATTAATCAATGAATTTTATTTTCTAGAGTAGGTCGAGGAGAGATGGATCTAGATGAGAGATGGATCACTTCTCGGCATTTCGAGCCTGCCTTACCAACTGAGCCGATTTTTTTAGAGTTAGTGTGTCATGATACACATGCAAAAAGTTCCAGATGGTGCGTCATTGTGACGTTTCGTTGCATAGCTACAACAGATTAAATATGATGGTATCACTAATTTTTTATTCCTGATCCGTCTCTCCTCGAAAGATCCATCTCTCTTCGATTTTTTTTTTCAAACGTCTCTCACGGTGTCAAATATTGATACAAAGAAATTTCTATTTACATGGTTCTCTTCACAAGGACTGGAACTAAAACTTATAAGGACTGGAATCGTTTGTTGTTGCAAAATCTCGATTTTATAAAGGAAAACAAAACCAGTAAACCATCTCTCCTCGACTTACCCTACTTTAAAAATAGTACGGCGGTATAAACTAAGAAGATAGGAGTTGCAATACTCTTCACAATGTTTATTGGCATGAAAATAGAAGAAGTAAGTTTATTTCGTGTTGAACTAATATAATATAGCACTGGATATAAAATATTAGCATTATATGTTATAATGATGGTAGATTTAAATTAATTGTAGGACAAGATAGATAAATGTATTATCTGTTAAATTATAGATAAGTGGAGGTTTAAAAATGTATAGTAATTAAAAAATTAAAACTATTTTTCAAATACACTTATATAGAAAAAATTAGTTTTTACGAAGATATTATAAAAATTGGACAACAATGGACCGAATCCCATGCATTTAGTCCATTGTTTTTCCCGCAGCACTTGAACAATTTGAAACACAACCAACTTAAAATTGTCGTATTCTCTGAGTCAAATAATTTTAATTTCAAAGCTTCCAAAATTAGGCAGTATAATTTTATAATATAATATTCTTTTTGAATCCAAATGATAGTAAAAAATTACCAAATAAAGAAATAGTGCTACATTGCTTTTGTTTTAGTCAATAAACAAATGTTTATCATAGTTGAACAAAATTGCATTTAAGCAGGGACCCCGATTTACTGGAACCCGATATACCGTTGCATTCGCCGGTACTGAATGAATAAAGCGCACAGTGCCCTCGGCGGGTAATCACGTCGTGTCGTGGCTTTAGTACACTGAGTTCGCTCTCAGACTTATTCAGACTTATTGTTCCTCTGGTTTCGGTTACGCGCTGTTATGCGTTACGAAAATGTCGCAGCAAAATAAACGAAAGCGTTTAACGTTTAAACAAAAATATGAGCTGATACAAAAAGTGAAAGCAGGTGCCACGAAACGGTCTATTCTACAGGAATACGGTATCGCTGAGAATACGTACACTGATATGATAGCTCGCGAATCGGAGTTAAGAGATAAGATTAACAGTTATGAAAACCTGCAGAAGAAATCTTCGAAAACAACCGATAATGCGGTTCTGGAGGCTGCTTTGATAGAATGGTTCAAGCAAGCGAAAGACAGAGGAGATCCAGTGTCCGGTCCGATTATTAGAGAGAAGGCTCTCATTTTAAATGAGAAGCTCAACGGTCCTAAAACCTTCAAAGTAAGTAAGCAACCCAATATTTTAACGTTTAAAAGCAAAATATTGGTTCTCATTTTAGCCAAATATTTAGTTTACCTTTCATTCAAACAAAATGAATGCATATCATTCATAAATTAGAAAAGTTTTTTTTAAGGTTATGTTTGGAGTATTGAACCTTTTTCAAAGATAATGTTCACTGAGACCCGTACTAATATTATATACTTAAATTAAATTATATATCGATTAAATTATACAAATTAATAATTTATACAATTGTATAAATTACTCAAACATTTTTTATTTGGGACGAAAATTCAACCCCGGTCAATCGGGGTCCCAGTGTGGATGTTCGGAAGGCGAAAATAGTTATAAAGTAAAATGATTTTTTATGGTTTAATTTATAATAAAGCAATGTGTATAAAAAGGATTCCTGAAAGACGGAAT
This sequence comes from Belonocnema kinseyi, assembly GCF_010883055.1. Taxonomy (NCBI): domain Eukaryota; kingdom Metazoa; phylum Arthropoda; class Insecta; order Hymenoptera; family Cynipidae; genus Belonocnema; species Belonocnema kinseyi. The sequence goes on from NC_046660.1 coordinate 11,079,351, forward strand.
GTTTTTAAAAACCTTGTTGAAATAACACTTCGAAAATCTAAATGTAAGTTTTAATATTGATGGAATTGTTTGTCAATAGATTTACAGTGATAATCATTTTTTTCCAATTGCAAAATTAAAACCTGCGAAAGGCAAAAATTAAAAATTCCGCGTTAGAAATCAACATTCAGAAATATAAAATTGCAAAAATTCAAAATTAACTAGAGTATTTAATTGCTGATGTATAAATTTCAGGAACTCTTCCAATTATATATTCTTCAATTTTTAATTATTTATTTTTTTGAAACCTTAACTGAAAATCGTATTTTTTTACATTATATTATATTAAAAATTAAAAAGAATACAAAATAGAATTGTTACGGTTCCATTTGTTTTAATTAAGGTTTAAATTTGACAAAATAATTTAAAAAATGTTTTTTTATGAATTTATTCCCAAGGCGTTTTATTGAAAATTTTTTTATTACAAATCCTGTAAACTGAAAATTCTGCAATTATGAAGTCTTTCAATTTTAATTTCTGAGATTTCGAAGAATTTAAGAAAGCAGACAATTGTGTACGTTTAAAATTGCAGAAAAACAATTTAAAATATCTGAATATAAAATTATTAAACATAAAACTGGTAACAATTAAAATCAAATAGTTTATAATATTTACATCTAAAATTACTTTTTTTGTGGCAATTTAGCATGATTTAATAGTGACATAAAATTCTTTAATTTTTTAATACTTCTATTTCACAGTGCGAAATATTGTGAAATTTGAAATCAGAAACTTCCAATAATTAATAAATTTCAATGCAAACACGTATATTGAAATAATGATAAAAAGCGCAATTTTCGTGAAATTTCAGCGATATTCTCGTGCAAAAATTCATACACATATTTTCGTAGAAACTTTTGTAGAAAATCATATAATTTTTCGGTGGAAAAAATTTCCGAGTCCACAATAGGTTAAAATTTGATAGAAATTGTCATTAAAATTAGGACATCATACTTTCGTAGAAGTTCTTTGAAGTTATTTTCCTATAAGTTCGTCCATGCCTGAGGTCTTTCTTCAATTTCTTTATCAAAATCTTTATTTTCTTTTTATAATTTGTAATAATAAAATGGCAATTGGTTATAAAATCCTAAATTCTGGAATCTATCATAATTTTTTAAAGCTATAAGCCTGCATATGCCATCTGCAGACCTTGAACAGTTTTCTGCAAAATTTACAAACCATCGTGATGGCAAATTTTAGTTCTCAATTTGTGATTTTAACCGCGCACAAAACAACTGAAACGTTATGAAATGGCATTTTTAAATTACCATTTTTACAATTAACTGATATCTTATTATCTAAGTTTCTGAAATTTATGTAAGATAATTTACAGAATCATTTGTATAATCAATTAATTATGTACAATTAGTAATATATCTAATGAAGAAAAGAAAATGAACCAAACCTTTGAAAATGTTTAAAAATTTCAATTATTCTTTGTTGCTCCTGAAATACTTTGTCCATTATTTTGACAATAAAGTTATGTTTCTTTATAAAAAAGAAAAATATGAAGACTTATTACAATACGTCTTCCTTGATTAAATTAAATTTTAGATTGTAGAAGGAAGGTTATGCTCGGTTTTATAATATGCGCAGAAAACTGATATTTTTCTACACTTTCAATTTGAAAATTAAATTTCGAAATTAATATAAAATAATTTATTTGAAATTACCATATTATAAGCCTATATTGTCCACACAAAAGTGTGTGTTTAATCAAGGCTTCTACATGTGTGTAATTATTTGTATTCTTGGCGGCAGCACCGAGCCGTAGACCCGCTGTCAATGAGATACGAATTTCAATCAAAGAAATTTTGTGCATTCGTGTCAAGTGCCATAAGTACCTTGTAAACATCAAAAGTACATTTTTAATACTTTTTAAGTAAAATTCATCATGTAGAAGAATTCGTAAAATGTTCATAAATCCTTTCTGGCTATCACTTGTAAAGTGAGGTTAGGATTCCCATAGTTCACAATACATCCCATTTCATGTACAATTTCCATTAATAGTACACATTACTCTCCTTTATAAGTACTAAACATATATTTAGAGTTTATTTATCGTCATATTTTAATTATAAGCAACCGTATACCAAGCGCCATATTGAATTTTATCTCTCATCGACAGAGGGTCTAGTACTTGTAACGAGCGGAACTCTATTTAGGCGCGAAAAGTTGAGATATTTAAAAGGTTGATTTTAAAATAGTTCTTTAAAATGTTAAATATATATAAATTCTTAATTGGCGAGCCGGTTCTCGCAATTAAGGGTTTGGAAACCCAACTCCAGCGATGAAATCGTTGTCTGAAAATCTTCTTAAATAAAAATAATTAATTCAATAAAAAAAAATCTTAATTTAATTTCTCGAAATAACGAACGAACGAGCCGCGGCTGTGTACCAAATTCTGCTGGTCCTTTAATTCATCGTCGGGAGCTTCGATGTCGTCGCAGCGGTCATCAGCTTCCCCCATATTTTCATACATTTTTTCATTACACCTTGGCCCTAATCCCTGCTCTAAAATTCTAAATTTCTCCTTAGCCTCCTGAACCCAACTGCACTGAAAAAAATGTTTAGGTATATTAACTAGAATTCTTACTATCCCAGCTAGAAAGTATCGCTGGATTTCGTCTTCCTAAATAGTTTGCTATATTGAACAGATTTGCTTGCAAGCAAAATATAGGTGCAGTATCTAGAAAATTTAGTTGTCATGTCTATATTTCTATTGCTAAACAAGTATAGGTGTCACACCTAACCAGGTTCAGCTGGACATTCTAGGTGGAAAATATAGCTAAACTTGACAGCATATCTAGCTGCGTTTTCTGGTGAATCGAGAAAAAGTTGTAAACAAAAATCTTTTGAGGTTATACGCGCACTGATAAAAGAATACTCACTTTCCTTTGAAGGCTTAAATATAATTCTGAAGGTTACAGCTAATCAAAAAATTTCTTATTTCCACATATGGTTCCATCATTGTCGTTGTATTGCTGTATATATTATTAATTTTTTAACTCTAACAAGCCACACAACACGAGGCACGAGCTTCTTGTATTTACGGAAAGTTCAGGCGTTAGTGTTGTGCGAACTAATGCAAGGAGATAATTTTTTTAAATGCATTTCAATTTATAGGCATAAAACTGATGCTACAATTATTTTAGGTTAGAATTTTTAGCTGTAGGAGCAAACTCATTACTGGAAATATGCTGTTTGATCATAACTGCTAGAATGTTTAGCAAATGATGATAGAATTATCTCCCCCATTTTCTGTCTGCAGGAGACAGACCCCTGGCGGACCGAACGAACCGAGTGGAGCCACTACAAAGTACCCGTAAAGACCCCCATGGGTCCCCATTCGGTTCCTTTTTAAAAAACTCGAAAAAACAGCAAAATCAACTTTTAAATTGTTAAAATTCGGATTCTACGTTAAAATTCCCTATAGAAGCTCACTGAATAATAGCAATAGTTTATTTTACAACGGTAAAAAGTTAAAAAAAATATAAGACGTATAACGCCTGTTGACGGCTACTTACAGGCGATGCGTTTGCAGTGTAGCAGTCAACAGGCGTTATACGTCTTATATTTTTTAAAACTTTTAACCGTTGTAAAAAAAAGTATTGCGATTATTCCGTGGCCTTCTACAGGGAATTATAACGTAGAATCCGAATTTCAACAATTTAAAAGTTGATTTTGCTGATTTTTCGAGTTTTTTAAAAAGGAACCGAATGGGGACCCAATGGGGTCTTTACAGGTACTTTGTAGAGGCTCCATTCGGTTCCTTCGGTCCGCCAGGGACGGCTTATATATCTTAGCTACCTAGATTGGAGTTGTACCTAAGTCGCCGAAACGGCGACTCTATGTCGACGATTCGGAAATAAAATCTAAATTATACATCTTGCTGTCAAAAGTTATTACTTCTTTCGTAAAATGTGCATGATGCTAATATTTAATCTCAAATATACATTCGTGCACATTCATGATACTAGTCTTGACATTTTATTTACAGAAAGAATGCTTTATCGTTAAAGATCCTTTTTTCTTCATGCCGACTTGCCCGACTGTTGCTTTGCCAATCTTTTCTCGAAAGATATTTTATTCTCAATTGAAATGTATTCGCTTTTGATTTCATTTCTTTCAAATTGTTAAACCGCCCATTTTATGTCACCGATGGTACTGTTTGTAGCGGGAAGAATGCGAATTATGTCTGCTCATTACATACCCGGGTCGGTGCTGACACCTAAATGTAATTTTTCATGATGAACCTCATAGCCGAAACCATGTTCCATTAAATACATGGTCTAGCCTAGCTACTTGAGTAGAGTTTCAAAGAGTTTATTTGAACGAGAATATGTCCGGGAGCAAGGGAATACGACCGAGAATTACTTTGATGAATTTGCTCTTCGGGAATCTATGAGAATTTAAAAATCTTTGTTCGTAACCTTTGAAAAGCGAATCTTGTAGTTTGTACAATTATTTTTAGTTATTCTATGCGACTGAGTTATAGAATTCAAAATGCAAAAATATTCTTGAACATTTGAAGCTGAGTTTTTGATTTTTATGAATGTTATGGTTTTAAAAGGTTTATAATAAACATAAGAATGTTCTGCGTGTTAGGGCTATATTAGTATCAGGGGGGTGCTTCCACTGTATTGCTCAATGAAAAAAATGTGTCATGAGAGTTGAAAACGGCCTTGCGGTGGCGCTAGTAGTCACTTTGTTCTACAAAGCCATAGAGTGCCATAGGAAAAATGCATAAAAATGACAAAATTAATATGAAAACCCCTTAAAAATCATTTTTTATTCATAGTGTAATATCCTAAACTAAAATTTACTGACTTGTAAAATAAATAAATTATTAATTTCCCACAAATATTTCAATTCTCGAACTTTAGAACTGCTGAACATAGTTAATAGATTATTATTTTATGAGCTGTTAATAGAATTATAAATAAGGCAAGCAATTTAATTAATTATTCATTAATAATTAATTAATTATTGTCGGTACATTTTTGTTGCTAATTTATGATTTTGTTATTCTTGCTTTCGTTATTTTGTATTATTCCCGGATATTGAAACACTTTTCAAGATAGTGATGAAGAGCTATTTTTTTAAAATTGCTGTTTTACAATATAATTCTGCTATATAATAAATATAATTATTATATCTATATATGACAAGCAAGGAAGATGATAAATCCTTAAATTACTGAAAAATTATTTTTCGAAGTCCTATAATAAATTCATTTTGAAATTGAATTATGAGATTTGAGAACAAAAAAAATAAGTATCGTCACCTTGTTTTTAAATTTATGGAAATATAATTCTCATGAGATTCTTGAGAAATTTTTTAAATATTGCAGGCGTGTCAGAAAAGAATCTAGAAGATTTTAAAGAAATTTTTTTATTACATAGGATTTTACAAAATATTATGAAAAATTCCAGTCTTTTTGAAAGATGTTTAGAACTTTTAGAATTTGGAAAGGAATCAAGAAATATTTGATAAAATTTCGAAAATGTTTCAGAATTTTCAAATATTTGTAATCTATTGAAAACGTCTTAAATTCCTAAAAATATTTTTATCTGACACGAATTTCTCAAGATTTTCAAATATAATTCCAAATTAAAAAAAAAACCTTAATATCTTCTAGTTTTTCCCAGTAATTTAAATAAAGTTTTTTTATTCTCTTGAAAACTTTCGAAATGATTTTTAATTCTATTAAATATTTGTAGAATTTACCCGATTTTTGTTCGTTTTTATTTTGCAATCTTACCAAATTGAAAAATTTTGCTTTAAAATCTTCTAAACTATTTTTCGAAATTTTCTGAAATCATTTGTTATGTTTAAAAACCTTTGTCAATTTTCTCTTATAGTTAATTTTTCAAAATAAACAATTATTTAAAACTTTCACACGAATATAAGAAAAATTCTTTTTTTTTATTCCGATCAGACATTCTAAACCTTCTAACTTCTAAAAATTATTCAAATTTTTTCTGCATTTTTTACTTACTCTGCAAAAGCTTAAAAATTGCCTTGAAAATCTTTAAGATTCTTCTTTTTCTAGTTTTGAAATCTTCTATCTATTCTTTTTAAATAATCTCTTCAAATTAATTTTTCGAATTAAACAATTATTTTATTTTTTTCGTCGGAACCTGAAAAATTATCTTTCATTTTCGTGAAACTTTACACAATTTAGAAAAAATCTTTACAAGCTTTAATTATTTGTGAATCATTTCAAAACTTTTTAATGTCACTTAAACTTACTTAAATTTTTTCTAAAATTATGTGATATGGCACAATTGCAAAATTTTGCTTTAAAATCTTTTACACTTTTTAACATTTTTAGAAAATAATTCAAAATGTTTTGTGATCTTTTTTTTTATTTTCTCTTAAAATTCCTTAGAAAATAATCATTTAAAAATTTCCCATGAATTTTAAGAACTTTTTTTCCTTAACCATTTCTCCTCAGATCATTCATAATTATCAAAAAACTTCTAACTCTTTTATTCTTTGTCTTCGGGTGTTCTCTGAGTTCACTTTTATAACCTGATTTTCATAATGGAGCGATAATTAATGGAAATGATTCGATAAAAAAAAAACAGAAAAATACTTTCAGAAAAATTCACTTTGTTATTTTCACAATAATTATATAAAAAAAACCTTTTTCTTGAAACATTTTTAAGAGTTTGTTAGGACTCTACATGACCAAAGTTACTAGTAGCGCCGCCGCATGGCCGTTTTCAACACATGGGCCATTTTAAACTATCGGTCACAGGAGGCTGATTAGTATTTAGAAATGGTATTTGAAACTCAAAAATATTCTTGAATATTTGATACTGAGTTTAAAAATTGTTACAGTTTAAAAAAATTTCATTATGATAAAAGGCTGTTCTACGTATTAAGACTATATAGTTCCTATCTTGAAAAGGGATTTTGTACTTTTTTTAAATATATTCTAACCATTTCGCTATAAAACTACAGTTTCTATCTCTAAAAAATAATTATTCTCCGGACAATTAGTATTGGGATCTGAAATCTTGAGGGCATCACTAGCGGCAAAAGCAATATGGCCGGGGACAGTACGTAAACGTCTCACAAAACTCATTTAAAAACATTGAAAATTAGTCTCAAACCTTTAAAATGAAATTAGCAATAGCTCAAATTTGTGATTTCACAAAATCTACACCGGCATGTTGAAACTTCGTAGAAGGAGAAAGAATTTTTCATGCGGGACACCTTCTATTTTGCGGAAAAGATGTGGAAAATGAAACTTCAGTTCCTATTATTGTATTTTGTTTGCAAACTTAGAATTTAAAAACTCTTGTTGTCTAAATAATAAATTCTTCCATTTTTTCCCCTCATAAACATTTAAAATGTAATATTAACTATCGACATTTCATTGCAAAATTTAATTTATATCAACTTGAAATGACAAATAAGCAGTAACTTTTTCAGATTTGAGGTTATGTTGATATATTTTTACCTGAAATAATATTTTTATTTAGAACCTGCTTTCATTATTTTCACTCGGAATGCTGAAAAATCATTGAAGAATAAAAACGATAAATACTTGATTATTATAACTTTTTCTTCAAACTTTTTTATTGACGGTGGAACAAGCTTGATGTACTATAAGACTTTTCATATTTTTTAAATAAGAGTTTATTTACATTTCAGAAAAACCGAAAAGTTTCTTGCTTTCGAGCAGTATAAGAGCAACCAAACACACATACAAAACATTTTGATCTTCGATTTTCGTAGCGAAAACACCATTGACTTTTTATTTTTTCCCCCAGTTTCACTGTAAAAAACACTACAAAACCTTTAAAAAAATTATTTTCGTATATTCGCCTATTCTTCCCGTCAAAATTTATCTACGCTCAGGGCTTTCCGATTCTGTCACCAGGTGGCGTGTTCGAGTATTTCAGGTCCCAATACATATAAGGTCATTATTTCTTTGTATGATCCAGTTGGAAAGCTTCAAGTTAAAAAATAACATGTTCGTAAATGTTTCAAAATCTTTAGATTATTACATAAAACTATTTTAACTTTTTATAAAATAAACTACGTAAAAAAACAATATAACTGATTTTTTCAAAATATAAAATTGTAATATTACTGTATTGAATATAAATTTAAATATTACTTAAATACTTAAAAAGCTATTACCTAATATTCTGTACAAGTAAAATACAAATATAAGAAGAGAATTCATACATATATATTTAAAGGCCAAATAATACTTATCTAATATTTTTGCATTCCTTAATTTGTATTCTTTTATTTAATATGTCGGCTATAAAGAAATTTTGATATTGAATTGCGATGAGACTTAACTTTATTCGTAGTTTTATTTTTATGAAACTTTCATTATTGCAATTCATAGTTTTTGGAAATAAATTTACAATATTCTAAGGTTTAAAGATAAAGAAAATATTGGTGAAGGTAAAATTCTCTTAAATTCTCAAGTTTTCTTAAAATAACGGTCACAGTCTCGAGAACGTGACCGGATTTCAAATGTTCGAGAAATGTAGAACTCTACACTGAGGCCCTCTTTCGTCGAAGTCACGCAACAGCTTAGTTCCACCATTTTGTTAGTATAACCGCGCAGTTTGAATTCGACGCGTACTCTCTACGAAAAACTATTATAGGAGAATTACGAAACTATTGCAAGAATGAATTCTAAAAGTACTTAAAATAAGTATTGAATGATGTATATTAGAACACTGATAAGAGAATAAATTATATTCAAGACAGAATGGGAGTTTGTAAATAATACTAAATAAGAGTGATTAAAAGTACAAACAAATTTTGATATTTCTGAGAATTAATAACATTTTAAATATCTCCGCTTAATAGGGCATACGGGGCATTTTTCCTCAACTGCCCCAACTCAAAAAGTCATGTTTTTCGATTGTCTCTAAATTCTGGGAATATGTTCGCCTACCCAACAGTAGTTAATCCACAAACTTATAGACCAGGATTACCAACCCTCCCCAAGTGAGGGGGGGTTGAATTTTCAACCACAATGCCTGCAGGGGTAGTTTCAAACGCCTGTAATTTCCTTTCTAATTATGCGATTTAAAATTTTTATGAGGTTTTTGGAAAGTGCTTTTTACACGCTTTCATCCTATTTTATTATTTATAACAAAAAAAATTGTTTAAACAACTTTTTCAATAAATCAATTGTTTATTTAACTT
>NC_046660.1:11088681-11093924 GCF_010883055.1 Belonocnema kinseyi
ACTTAATATTTTTTCATAATAACTTTAAAAATTTTTAACTTCTTCAAACTTACTGGTTAACATTACTGAATAGTTTTTTCCGATAACTTCATGCAATTTTGGTTCAATGTGAGTAATACAAAAAAATGACATACTTGAAAACAGTTCCGCGCATTTTGTTTCCATGTTTGGACTCGGTGATGACTTGAAATCGTGTCTAAAATGCTTTTGGCGTTTTCTAGACTAAGGTGTGTGTTGCGTAGCGTATTTGAGTCGATAATGTTTGGTAGTAAAATCATTTTGTTCTTTATTAAAGTCATGTCGGGTATGTCTAGGTCGTATGTTAAGTTCAGTTTTACTGTCCGCGTGACATTTAGGTCGTTATTTCTAATATTCAATGAAATTCTTGGCGACATAATTTTGCAATTTTGTCCGGTTATTATAAATGTTCGTATATGAATGGTTTGGGAGTCCATTGAGTGATTGAAGCAGATCAAGTCGATTTGCTCCGTTTGAGTAAATATAGCTAGGTATCCATTTGAAATTGGCATATAAGTCTCTGGCTGTAGTAAAAATGTTCCTAATTTACATTTACCTTTAGATTGGGTGTTAAGAAGACTAGCGTCGCAAGTATCCTGTTGATAAGTCAAGATGTCAGGTTGCTGTCTCTTGCATACTTTAATTCCTTCCACTGATTTACTTTTACTTTAACTTTCTTTATCAGTTGGTACATAGATGTACCTTCCGGTGAGGAGATATTCATGATCCAATATGATAATCGTAAAAGTCCCATCTTTTTGTTTATTAAGAAGAGGTATTATTCTTTCGATAGTTAAGATTTCGTTTTTTAATACCGGTAATTTTATAATGTATATTAAACAGACTTTTTTGTCAGTATATTGATATCTGTTGAGTCAATTATTATTCTTTGATAGTTAGTTTCTTGTCCTTCAAAGTGGTATCTTGTCTTATACTGTGTTTCGAATTCTTGGATGGTAGATTTTATTATTGCGGGTGTGACTATTGTTGGTTCAATCATTCCATGTTTACCGATGTTAAGTGTGTTTAAAGCGGAGTTGTTTTCGGTTTTCATTTGACGAGTTTACTAATTGCTTCATTAATTGACTTTCGGCCATGAGCCTGCCGTTAAGACTTTGCATATCTTGTGAGGAACTATCATGAATTAGTTTAATGATCTTCGTGTTATTTTTGACAATTTCGGCCACCTTTTTATTATCCGAATAGACTTGATCAAATTCGTAGTTAACTTGATCTATGTCGTTTTGGGATAATGTACCGAAAAGTGTTTTCGAAATATCTCCAACAAAATTGAATAAACCTCTTCTGAATCTAGTTTTCCCCACAATATTATGTAATAGAATTTCTTTTGTTTTTAATCGATTGTACCTGTAAACCATACTATTAACAGTGTTTTTAACTTGGCGTTTACTATCGCAATTTTGGACTAAAAAGTCCTTTAATTTTTTGATGTTATACATTCTCGCATGAGTATTGGTGAAGTTAATTCCGATTATCAGTGTCCATTGTTCTTCGTAAATAGTAGCTAAACCGAGTTCCTCTTTATATAGGTTAGTCGTCAGCGGCGAGATTCTCACTTGAGCTCTGACCAGGGTTATCATTGTCAGTAGGGATAGGCCGACCTTCATCTGAAAAATAAGGCATGAAGTTGTCAATATGGACTTGTACTACCTTATTTTTTGTTAGGATTTTAAGATTGTTGTTGTCCAGAATTGTAATTATTTTATAAGGACCTTTCCAGGAGGGATCTAGTTTGTTGGTCTTTATATTGTTTTTTACCTTGACCAACTGATCTACTTTATACAGTGGGTGATGATTTATAATTTTCGCGTCGAGGTATTTTTTCGTCTTTTCATTTTCTAGACTAATTCTTTCCCTAGCTCTGGATAGATTTATCTCGTGCTTTTTCTTCCATTTTCTAATTAATGCTTGGTAAGTTATATTCGGGTTTTGCTGGACGGTGATGGTAGATTTGGTTCCCTTCCGAAGTTAAGTTCAAACGGTGAGAATCCAGTAGTTTGATTTTTTGTTGTGTTTACGACAAAATTTATAAATTTTAAGTTATCATCCCATTCTTTCTTATTTTCTGCCATAGATGTTTTGATTCAATTTCCCAGCGTCGAATGCATTCTTTCGATGTTTCCGTTTGATTGTGGGTGAAAAGCTGTCGTTTTGATATGTTGTATTTTGAGGACTTCTTCGAACTGTTGCATTAGGTCAGAGATGAAGTTTTGTCCTTGGTCAGTTAATATTGTTTTTGGTGCTCCGAAGGTGTAAATGTAGTGATCAATTAATTGTTCAATTATATCTTTAGTGGTTTCATTTTTAAAAGGGAGTAGTAATGTATATCTGATTAATCGGTGTTGTCTGCTTAGTATATACTTATTACCTTTAATTGTTTCTGGGAGAGGTCCATAGATATCCATGGCTATTTTATCGTTTGGTTTTAAAGGGATATCAGGGATTATACTCTCCATCTGATATTTAATTCTTGTCGTTTTATTAAGTTGACAAATGGGGCAGTGTTTTACATATTTTTAATATCGTTTTCCATATTAGTCCAATGTCCTAATTTTTGTGCCTTTTCTAAAGTGTTTTGTTCGCCCACGTGACTTGCGTGTGCTTCTTTCACAATTGCTTCTTTTTCTTCCTTTGACAATTCTCTTGTGTTGACGAAGCACAGTGAGAATGAGTTTTCTGGGTAGTATTTTGATAGAAATTCTAACATTTCTTGGAGTGACTCTTTTTCCAAAGGGGAAATTAAAGGATCTCCTATACGGATGCGAATAATGGTTAGGTTTTGACTCAATATTTCTTCAATAAGTTGGCCTAATTTTCTTAACCATTGTTCTTCATTAAATTTCGGCAAGTCTCCTTTTTTAATGTTGTCCATAATTTTCCTATTGCGTTTGGTTTTATCTTGATTTTTCCTGGAATGGGATTTAATCGCCATTGCATAAAGTCAGTGTACAAATTTTCTGAATCAGATTGTCTTTTTGATTCCCTTTCCCCTCCTATGTCTGTTTCAGGTGAGGGCTCTCTCATTCTTTTGTGTGGTACTTTTATTTTCTCTTTTTCTTGTAGTATTCTATCTTCTCTAATAACTGGTGTATCGAATATTTCTATTTCCGGTAATAGTTCTTCTAGATTTTCTTCTTCTACTTTTTCGTTTGATATTCCTGCGCTTTCCATTGCTCGTCGTAAAGAGTCTTTGGTTATGGCAAATATTTGTCCTGCGTCTTTTTCCTGGATGGGGAATAGTCGCGATAAACAATAAGCTACTTTATTTCCCTTTCCTTTCACGTATTCTATTTCGTATACGTATTCTTCAAGTCTTAGTCTCCATCTTAATAATCGGGAACTAGGATCTTTTACGTTATGTAGCCAAATCAACGCTTTATGGTCAGTTTGGATAGTGAATTTCTTTCCCAATAGGCATTGCCTTAAACGGTTAACGGCCCATACAATGGCTAACAACTCTTTCTCGCTGGTCGTATAGTTCTCTTCCGCTTTATTTAGAGTTCTCGATATAAACAGGCACGGATGCCCTTTCTGAGAAAGGACTGCCCCTAGTCCGTAATTGGAGGCATCGGTTGTTAAAATAAATTTCTTTTTAAAATCTGGGAATCTTAATACTGGCGCAGATGTTAAGGCATTTTTTAGAGTTTGAAAGGCTTTTTCGCAGTTTGATGTCCAATTAAATGGTGTTTCTTTTTGTGTCAATGCTGTTAAAGGTTTAGCGATCGTATAAAAATTTTAAATAAATTTTCTATAATAACCAGTTGAACTAAGAAAAGATTGTATATCTTTAATTGTTTTTAATTGTTTAAAATCGACGATTTTCTTAATTTTTTCATTGTTTGGTTTTACCCCGTCTTTTGTAATAATATGACCAAATATTCAAATTCTGGTTTCAAATATTCACATTTTGTAGGCTCTAATTTTAGTCCTAAGTCAGTGATACGTTGTAGAACCAATTTAAGGTTATTATTGTGCTCTTGAATTGTGTTTCCAAATATGACTATGTCATCGATATAAACGAAGCAATGTCCTCCAATGAGGCCGTGGAATGCTCTGTCCATCATTCTCTGAAATGTGGCCGGAGCATTTTTTAAGCCAAAGGGCATTCGATTATATTCGAAGTGTCCTAGTTGTGTTGAAAAGGCAGTGTACTTTTTACATTCCTCTTTCATTGGTATTTGGTGAAAACCAGCACTTAGGTCAAGAGCCGAAAAGAATTTTGCGTTTCCAAGCTGGTCCAGGATGTCGTCAATCGTTGGTAAAGGATAAGCGTCCTGATCTGTATCTTTATTAATTTGTCTGTAATCTATGACCATTCTCAATTTTCCCCCTTTTTTGGGAGCAATCCATAATGAGGAGTTAAATGGGGATTGTGAGTGTCTTATTATCTTTTTATCCAATAGTTTTTGAGTCTCCTTTAGAGAAAATTTCTATGTTTTTCAGGTAATTTATGTGATCTAAGGTTTATTACTTTACCTGAGTTTAGGATAATCTCATGCTCGGTTAACATTGTGCATGGCACTGGGTCTCCGGTTAGTACAAACGCCTGTTTGTATTTTAGTAAGATTTTCTTTATTGTCTCTTGGTGTTCTTTTTCCATGTGATTGATATTAGACGTTTTTAATAGTGTTTGCAATTGGTCTTGAGTATTGTGGGGTTTTTCCCTTTCCGATTCAAGTGGAGTAGTCTTGATTGTCTTTATCTTTTCGTATTTAATTTCATCGGGTATTTTAGTTGCTTGTCTTGAGTAATTAAAAAATGGTACCTGTATCTCGTTATTTTTAATCGTATATAATCCGTCAGGGATATTATCTTGGTTTTCTATCCAGATATCTATGTGATTTTTGACACTCTTAATTCTGCATATTTTGGTTTCCATAAGTGCTACGAATTCTCCGTCATCATGTAAGGGTAACTTTTTATTTTCAATTATCAAGTGTGTTGGCGTTAGAGCGTACTTGGGGAATTTTTTGAGGAAGGTTAGTCCTAGTATTCCGTCTTTGGGCAATGGAAAGTTTTGATCTACTATGTGGAATAAATGTTTTTTGTTGTCTTTTACTATGTTTATGGCTGCTCCGGAGTCAACTAGTAACCTATACTCTCCTCTACAGTCTGTCAAGTTAAAGCGTGGGTGGCTTTACTCGCAGTCGGTAAGGTGTATCGACATGATTTTGGTGTCAAAATATTAAGAAGAGCTCCCTCTT
>NC_046660.1:11094024-11095048 GCF_010883055.1 Belonocnema kinseyi
GGTCAGCGTTTCTCACATCAAAATTGCCACTTTTGAACTTGTTAAACCACTCATTACACTGCGTTCGACCAAGAGCATGCTCTCCGTAAGCTTCGACAAGCTCCCCGCAAATCGTTATTTGAAGGCACGTATTTCGACATTTTCAAGAGCGCAAAAAATCACGATGTCATATGAAACTTGAAATGTTTGGTATTGGATAATGTTGACAGATGACAATACGCCAATTAGCACAAATGGTAAGTTCCGACAGTGCCTACAAGTGTGCCTACTGACCGCTAGATGGCAATACCGGTTTCATATGTATACACCTGGTAAATAAAGGCACGTGATATCTCGCTAGAGATATCACAGATTTTTAAAAACATCTTTGAGCCTTTTTCACCATAACATTTTGGCGATCCTGCCAGGATCCGTTTAAAGAATACTTCGAAGGAAAGCATTCTCTACGGAGAAACATGAAAGTCTTTCCCTTCTTATAAGTGACGGAGGCCTGGAAAACGAAGAGAATAAAAATCTACAAAAATCATAAAAAACGAACTCCGGACTGTACTACGGACATCCCGAAAACATTGAGCCATACTACTGCTATTGAAACTAGTGTCTGAAATTCAGTAGGGCCTATTCAACGTAGAATAGAAGTAGGAAAACTCAGAGAAAATAAAACTGAACGAGGCCCGCAATCAGGCGGAACACAGAACAGGAGACACCCGACTCAACAGGTACCAGCAGTAACAGCTTGGAGACACGTCAACAGCCGAATTAGTAATCCAGACAGCAAGCGGAAATTCTACGGATCTTCAGCAACAGTCAAAAGACAACGTTCATTGTAAGTTTTTGTTAGTAATAAGACTGAAATTGTAAAGAGTATAAATCCTCTTTGTGGTCTGAGGAAGGTAACAAACCTGAAATAACACATTTCTTTTCAAAAATACAAATAAATTACTTTAAAATCGTCAGTATTGTAGTAGAACGATACGACGCATTTTATTGTATTAAAGGACAAGGTCCAAACTACACAAAAGTG
>NC_046660.1:11095148-11104329 GCF_010883055.1 Belonocnema kinseyi
GGGCGCATACTTTGAATAAAATATTTGTTATCATTCTCTTGAAATAAATGTGTTTTTTTCTTGAAAAAATACCGGTTTCATATGTATACACCTGGTAGTATAGTTACAGAGTCAAGTCAAGATTAGAACTAACTTAGCGGCCCTAATGCCCTTTCATATATAGGCTGCTTATCTATTCAAAGGAGAAAGCTGTGGCTATTTACATATTACAATTGGTTCAAATTGAGAATTTTCGAAAAGAATTAAAATTCTGGATTTGAACAGGGAATTTTTCGAAAAGATTTTATATTTCTGATTTAAACAGGGAATTTTCATTCTTTAACCAATTCTGAGCTGGAATTAGAATTTAGAATTGCTTATATTTAGAGCATTAAAGATGATAACGTGAATTTATATTTTTGGAACTGAATCCGAATCTTTGAACTCTACAATTTATAAAAGCTTAAACTTTTCAATTTGGCAGTTTAAATGCCTTTAATTAAAAAATGTTCAGTTGAAAATTATTAGTAGCTTCCATTTTATAGTGTAAATTATTGAGCATTTAAATACAAAATTGTCGAATGAAACAACTTTTAAACTTCAAGTTTCAAAGTTTGGAATTCAAGATTTTCACTTACAGTTCCTTCATTTGCAGCTCAGTTTTTATTACTTCGAATGGCATTTTTTCTAGATTTACTGTTCGATTTTTGAAATATCATTGGCCTCAATAACGTTTGGATAACGGGAAAACACTGAGAACATGAAATGAAATACACAATTAAAAAATAAACTGATGAGCCATTCCAGAGATCTCGAGTTCGAGGAAGCAGAGTTTTACTTTTAATGTTAGAATTTTATGGTTCTGTAAATTGTCTTAAAATCGCGATAAAAAGTTTGATCGAAAACCCTCATTTTCAAAGAATGATAAGTTTTACCTCTCATTGTCTTTTCAGCCTTCATATATTAATTGTATTACGAACGTTCTACAACTTTGTAGAAAAAAAAGTGAACAAGATTATTGATAATTACGAATAAATATTTAATATATTTAACATCTTTCGTCCAAATTTTTCTCCAAGATTGAGGAAGAAATATTATTAAATAAATAAAATAATCATTATTATTTTATATGTCGTGGGCACTGCATTATATAATTTTATTGATTCAGTACGTTCCCATTTGACTTGCGTGCGGCTAAACAAATACAATGTTTCTTCATTTATAAAATAAGCTTTATATTATTGCTATTAACTATATATTCAATTAAAAATTCGTTTTTTTCGTTGTAAATGATTGTATAAACTGAAAAGTTAACTATTCAATTTTTGGCCTGAAATCCATTTTTGTTGTTGAAAAATCAACTGTTTGGTTGAAAATGAATCTTTTTGCTTGAAAATTAAACAGTTTGTTTCAAAATTTTTTTCTTTCTTGTCTGAAAAATTTTTTTTAGCCCAAAATTAAACTCTCTTTGATAATTCGTCCTTTTTTGTGAATTCAACTGTTTTCTTATTTAAGAATAAAATCTTTTTTGATTGAATTTTTAACTAATTGATGAAAGTTAAACTCATTTGTTGAAATTGATCTTTTTTAGTAAAAACTTTATCTTTTTGGTTGAATATTCAACTGTTAAAATTGAAGATTTGCAATTTTATTCCAAAATTCATCACTTTGAATGAAAATTTAACTATTTATTGAAAATTAATTTTTGTTTTGTTTTTGAGAATTAATTGTTTTAAATCGAAATTTAACTATTTAATTTTGTATTGAAAATGTATCTGTTTTAGTTAAAAATTAATCTTTTTGGTTGAAAGTTCAACTAATTAAGTTAAAGATTGACAATTTTAGTTGATCATTCATCACTTTGGTTGAAACTTGAACTGTTTTGTGGAAATTCGTTTTTTTTTGCATGAAAAATAATTTTTCCATCTGAAAATTTAACACCCTATTTTTGGTTTAAAATGGGTTGTCTTGTAGTTTAAAATTAATTTTTTTTTTTAATTTTTCTCTTGTTTAAAATTGAATTGTTTGGTTACATATTCATCTATATTGTTAAAAGTGCAATATTTTAGTTTAAGTGTTAAGAATTTGAGTCGATCTAACTTGAATTAAAAATATTATCCAAATTAGTTTTACCTTAATTATAATACATTGTGATACAAGTTTGGAAAAGTGGACTTTTGATGAAGGTTTTAAAGGTGGCATTACGAGCTGATGTCGAGTGATGTCAACTTCACAACCTTCTTGTATGCCTGCTTTTCTGCACAAGTATAACATACTACTTTTAAAAAGAAATACAGAAATGGTCCTATTGAAGTCAAGTACTTTTAAGATTTGATGTACATATATGCAAAGAAAAGAACAATTTAAACCGTTTCCGACACAAAAATATTTTTGAAATACATTTAAAAAAAATTGACGAATTATAATGGCAAACATGATAATTAAAAATATTTATTTATGAAGAAAACAAACTGTTTTTACATCGCAAAGTCTTCTTTGCTCTTTATAAGAGGAATACCCATATTGGTTTCACTCATTTTTTTATCATTTTCTTAACGTTGTTTTTCTTATTTTGAGTTCGAATTACGTGGCCGTTTATTTAAGTTTTGTGGCATAGGTAACCAAAGTAATCAAAAAGTGACTAACGTGCTGATAAAGTATGCGAAAAAAGTTATTCGTGTGTCAAAAGGAAACTATAGTCGATTTAAGCATGCGAAGTACTTTTTTCATACCTTACTAAAAAGTGTTATTTTTGGTATACTTTTCAATGTCAAAAGCGGGATTTTTGTGCATGTGTTATAAAAAAATATATTTCCCTATTTTTGTGAAACATCTCCCTATTTTACCTGTTTTTGCAGGATACCTAGTCACCTGTAAAATATATTTCATTCCAAATACGAATACATCAAACATATAATGAATTTCAAGTATGCATGTAAATATAAAATAAAATTTGTTTTATTTATAATTCAAATTTATAGAGAAAGTCTTATAATTTATTTGGTTAAATCTTCCAAAAATTAAACATAATAATAATTAAATTCCTTGAAACTTGTACTATTAAGAAATTAGTTATCCTTTAATATTACTATTTTTACAAATTTAGATGTTTACAAGGACTGAAAAAGTCATTGTTTATAATAAGGTTGCGAAATTGTATACATATTCCGAGTCGGTTGTTTTAAAAAATGCGAGATACTTTAATGGTACCGTACTATGAAAAATTATACCTGGACAGATCTAGACTTACCTGGCAAAATCTTTGAATTGTCAGGGATTCTTTTTTCAGGATTTGAGTAAATACCATGTAACTTTTCTAAAAAATGTTAATTTATAGGCAAGCAATGGTTGGCTCGATAGATTCAAGAAACGGTTCTGTATTCGAAATGTTCGAACAAAAGAAGGTAAATTTTTCAACGATCCATCAGGCGCTGCAGAATTTGCGCAAACGTTGAAGGCAAAGATCAAATCAGAAAATTTGAACTTAGAAAACATTTACAATGCTAACGAATCAGGAATTTCATGGCAACAATTGATGGCGTGCACCAGTTCTTTAAATTCAGAAGAGGAAGAATCTTCGGGAAGTTCAGAATGTAAAGAACGTACGACAGGTTTATTCTGTGCCAACGCCATGGGAAGTAATCGAATTCCACTATTAATAATTGGAAAATCTAGAATTCCACGATGTCTGAGCAATATAATTACCAAAAGATCAAAACATGAGCGTTTGAGATACTTGGAAAGTCTTGGTGTCATCCACTCATACCAGAACAGTTCATGGATGGACAGATGTATATTCATACTATGGTAATTTATATTTCACACTAATATTATATCTTACACCATGGGGAAGAAGAGGGATTTTATTGGTGAGGGTTTTCTTTCAATACGAGTTGCAGGCGACCAAGCTCGAGTCGCAGGCGAGTTTGCTCACCTACGACTCGCACTGAAAACATACGCTCTACAATAAAGTCCCTCACCCCCATAATTTATACGATATTTTATATAAGAAATGCATGGATATGGCCATATTTTCCATGTCTGTAGATACGACCTTCAGTGCCGCTTTTCAAGGTCATATATATATTTTATGACCCTGTATATCTATTCCGTCAAAAAATATTACGTCGTAGTTATACAATTGCTATTATCTCTCAGCTTATACTCAGTAGGAAGGCACCATCTGTCGAAAATCGAGACAGAAATGTCGAAGACAATTTAAGCATTTATTAATTGATAATCTCAATCTGCAATAAAAAATATAGGTTCTCATTTGAAATTCTATGGCCAGACCAAATGAACGGAAAGGATACACTACAGCGTTCCTTTATAGTATCCCTTCCGTATCATGTAACAAAAACGTAAAAAAACAGTAAGATGAACCTTTAATTTATTGAAATTCGTATTCTAAGTTAAATTTTCTGTGAGAAGGTCACGGATTAATTGTAATAGTTGTTTTTGCAGCATTAAACAATTTAAAAAATACAGTACCTGTCATTAACATAGGCTGAAGGCGACTTCAAGCACATCTTCTTTCAGTAGCAGCATACTATTTAAGCAACTATGGCTGCGCTTGAAATCGCTTCAGCAGAAATTATGGCATTTAAAAAAAAGGTTTAACGCTGCAACAAAAAAATATTGCAATTACTCCATGACATTCTAATGGCAAATTTAACGTAAAGTGCGAATTGCAACAAGTTAAATACCCATCTTGTTGTTTTTTTAAAAGTTTTTTTGCATGATACGGAAGGGATACTATGTGGATACTATAAGTGTATGCTGTAGCGTATCCTTTCAATTCATTCGGTCCTCCAGGGTAATTTACGTCCTTTTTAAAAAACAATGCACTTTTTCAGGTATAGGGATGAGTTTATTCCACGAGTTCTAGTACATCAAAGAACGACAGGCGTAACGGGGAAGGTTGTTTTACTCATCGATAATGCTCCATGCCATCCGAGTTTAGATGACCTAAACGCGATAAACAATAACTTCGAAGTCATATATATACCTCCCAGCGTGACGGCATTGATTCAACCCATGGATCAAGGTTTGATCGTGGCGACAAAAAAACTGTACAAGAAAAATTTGTTAAGAAGGCTATTGATCAGTGAGAAACCAGAAGGAGCTGTCAAGTTTTTAAATGAGCTGAATCTTCAGGATTACTTTGGCATGCTCAGCCTCGCGTGGGACAGTGTTAAATCATCTACTCATCAAAAAGCATGGGAACCACTCTTAGGAGAATCATTCGTTCTTAACAGTGCTCCAGCTCCCGTCAACATTCAGGATCCTCTATCGATTGATGATGCCTGTGGCAACATTCAGGAACCTCTACCTAACGTTGATGCAGTGATTAGTGAGCCGGAATCCCCAACTGATTTGTTAAGTTTTCCTTACGAGATTTGCGATCAAGTTTGTGAACTGTTGTCGGCGTCAGATTGTTCTCTAGAAGAAACAAAAGACTTTCTCCTGAAATGGTTTGAAAATGATGACAATGATAACGATTGCGGTCGGGAGTCATTACCAGAAAGTGATGTTAACTTTGTCGATGTAAACTTTGTGGATGTAAACTTGGTCCCAAATATTAAATGCGAGCCTGGTATTGTACCTGAAACAAATGGTAATTGCCAGCCTGATGCAAATATTAATTTCGAGCCTGAAGCAAATACTGATTGCGAGCCTGAAACAATTATTAATTTTGTATCTGATATTGTACCTAAAATCGAAGAAAATCAAACTTGCTGTGAAAATCCTTACTGTGAAAATCCTGCACTGATGAAAATAACTACGTCAGAGGCATTTGGTGGCCTCATGAAGTTTAAAAATTGGCTGAAATCGCGCACAGAATGCTTGCCGAAATATCTTGATTACATTCAAGAATTAGAGAACGTGATAACCAAAACAACACTGCCTGAAAGTTAGGTTTCCTTAACTTTATATTACATGTATGTATATAATTTAATAATTTAAACTTTGATTACCATGTTGGAAAAAAGATAGAAAATATTTAGTAAATTTTTTTTGTTACTGCGTGCAAAAAATGAACTAGAAATGTTTTAGTAGGCCCTGACAGTTTGGGGTCGAGATTATCTCGATTTAAGTGTCTTAGACCATGTCCGAAATCGATGTTAAGGTGACTTTTCACGGACCATAGATTTTGAATTAATTATGAGATTAATATTTTACATAGGTTTCAGAGTTCCTAAGTGCCTAAGAGTTTAGGTTAAGTAAATGCTCATAAGAATATGCTCCGAATGGAAGCTCGAGGAAAGCATTTACGAGAATTTATAGCATTTATTGTTCAAACGAATATAAATCACACATGCTAGATATATTTTGTACAGACATACTCTATCGTAAACTAAACGTATATACTTTTTGTTTATCGTATATACTACTTAATGCGAAGAATAGGTTTTGTATTACTTATGGCTTCTTTTATAATTTGAATTTAGTGCCCTTTATAATTGAATATTTCAGGCTGAGAAGGGGAAATCCAAGATTTCTACACGCCGAGGGCCAAATAATATAATTGCATCGGACAAACTTTTATTTCCTTAATAGCTTGGAAAAAAATAATGCTTCGCTATAATGGTATTTGGATACTATTTTTTATTTTTAAGAAGCTATTCTGTTAAATAATAATATCGATAGTTTTGTTTTATAACAATTTTATTATTTAATTGAACAGCTTTTGAAAAACAAAGAATAATATTCAAATACACGTAGGGTACCTTTTCAGGAAGGCCTGTTTTGAATGAATCGTTGAATTAATTTCACACGTCGAGTTCGTATCTAGGTTCTCGACCAATCAAATTCATCATATACCAACAAAGTAGCTAGAAATGAATCTGGAAAAATATAAATTCCACGATTAATTAAAAACAGTCTCGTAAGACGAAGTGGGAATCCAAAGAATAGAAATTCAAACAATAAACCACTCTCTGGCGAAAATACAAGACCCGAAATCTTAAACAACTTCCTCACATGAGCCTCGAACGACGAAAAAGCCACGAGCTCGCTTCACTCGTCAGTAAGTAGGCCGCCCAAACTCTCCCCTCCTACACAGGTAATCCAGACGCGTATTTTGCGTTGTCGCAGTGTCATGGCGATTGGAGGGAGATTTCGGGACTCCTATGTCCAGAAGATGGTGATAGCGGTACTGTGACGAATCCGGGGCGATGATATTTGAATCTCACCAGATACAGGATTTGGGATGGGGGAATCTCATCCACATTCTACCCCCGGTGAAGAACCCATGGTTGCGCCTGTACCGGTGCATCTTCAACCCGTCTTGCTTCCTTATCGTACGTAGTGTCGATCCTTGACGATTTATGAGGCTCCAACGAAAACCACTCTCTCCTCCATCCTCCTCCCGGACTCGAAACTCGGTGAATATCATAAACAAAATAAAACAAAAAACCCAAAAGAATTAAGAAAAGTGACTCTTACACTTTCTTCTTATGAAAGGCACATGAAAGTGTCTTACAAAATAAGAAATACAAAACATTCCAGAAAAAATAAAGAAAATATTAAGAAATAAGATCCATTCAGGCAATCTCCACGGTTCCTTTTTTCTTCCTTTTGGGGGGTAAGGGCATATAGGCTCCCGGGGTTGCTTGCTGATCAGCAAGGGCCCGACGATATCGTTCTGTCCAGCGCTTGTGTTGGCTCGGCCGATTCACTCGGGGCTGGTCCATCTAAAGCCAAAAGACATTCACTGGTGGTGGTCATGTTGTCCATCATGATGACTGAAATGGGAGGAAAGATTCCAGATCTCGTGTGTGGACTTAGAGGGATGGGGGCAACTAGGATCCCAGATCCTTTTGACAGTGGACCGAAACGTAGGCGGAAAATCCCCGCTCCTCCTGTTAGAGGCCCGAAAGTTTAATAAAAGAAAAGGGAACCCAGATCCTTTCTACAGAGGACCGAGAAATGACAGGGAATCCGAAGGAACAAATAGTCGTTGCAGTTCACCCAAACGAAATCTGACTCAGAGTTAGTAAAATATTAAAAGTATATGTATCTCGCGTATAATGAAAATGTTTTAAGAGTAGCCTCCCCTTTAATACTAACGATGTAGGATCGATGCTAAATGGGAATCTATGAAACCTTCCTTTTTATTACACTAGAAAAAGATGATATAATGTCATAAAGTGTGAGAGCAAAATTGGAGCCAATGTATTTTAATAATTCCGAAAAATGCTTTGCCTTTGCATTAT
Organism: Belonocnema kinseyi; assembly: GCF_010883055.1. NCBI lineage: Eukaryota > Metazoa > Arthropoda > Insecta > Hymenoptera > Cynipidae > Belonocnema > Belonocnema kinseyi. Next base: position 11,103,347 of record NC_046660.1, read on the forward strand.
CGTTCAGAACATTCAAACCTGCTTGGATTTGCCTGTTTTGGGTTTCTATATTTCAAAGAACAAATAAAAGTGAATGATTTATTACCGGCCAATAGTTTGAGAAAACTGAATTTATTAAATCCTTTTTTATTGGATAGTACATAGTAGACAGCAAGAAAAGGAAAGTTTTAGAAACGCAATTGAAAATAATGCTGAATCTTAACTTTTGATACTTCCTATTCAATTCACCCCTATTTTCGGAAGAAATTCCTAACACCTTCTTTCAGTGGGAAAAGAATTTTTTCGGGTGATTTTTTTCCCAGCGCAGTCTTGTCACTGGAAAGTTTTCAAATACCCCAACAAATTCTTTTCCTATTCACACAGTTCTAAATAATTTGTTTTCCGAAAACAGAGGTGGATTAAATAGAAATCATCTTTTATAAAATGATTAAATGAAATTTGAAAAAAGTTGGAAAGACTTTCGTATTTGGCGCAGCCAAATAGCTTCTTTTGTTCCGTATGTTAAGGCGATCTACTCGGTTTCAGAAGTTGATTATGAAACACCGCTTGTTTTCTGACTTGACCAAAAAATTGGTCCCCCATTTAACATAAATACAAAACCGCTTCTTGATTTTCGCGTGTCGATAAGGTATACATTCATTCATATTTCGTTAATTCATCTTATCTTTAATCGTGCCGATAAATTTTTTTGCTTCCTCACGCGTAATTTGAAAGTAACACTTTCAATAATTCAACACTTTATCAATTGCATCGCGACTTTCTCTTATGACAAGTCCATAATCAATATACAACGCTAGGTACACTGAAAAATTACACAGGCCAACAATTTTCAGAACCAGAGACCAGACCTACTATACCCGAAGGTTTTTGCTGCGCTGAATCCGAATCCGAATCTGACCTCAGAAAAATTCCATCACCCTCAGTTTTCGAGATATTCTAACCTAAAAGGGTCAAAAACCCGTTATTTTGATGTGTTCGAGGCC
>NC_046660.1:11104429-11112059 GCF_010883055.1 Belonocnema kinseyi
TTCTGAGGTCGGATTCGGATTCAGCGCAGCAAAAACCTTCGGGTATACTAGGTCTGGTCTCTGTTTCCGGACCTTTGTCAAATTTTGTCGGCCTGTGTTATTTACAACGCCAACAAAAACACACTTATCACTTTTGATGTTATTGAAGTTGAAGTTACGTAGAAATTCGACGAATTTCTCGTTCCAGAATCGAGGGGACTGGTTTAGTCCATACAGACTCAGCTATAGCTTGCACACCAAGTCCTTACTCTCTTGCTGCTTTTTTCCTGATGCTTCATGCAGGCTTCTCTTTAAAGGTCGCCATAAAGGAAAGATGTTTTGACGTCAAATTGAGTAATTTCGTAGTCTTCATTGTCCGAGTGAGTTTTTATAGCAAAAACCCACTTGCACCCAATGGCGCGCTTTCCAGGTTTTATTATCATTCGGAAAATTCATCTCCTCCTTGATCACTGCTTGCCATTTTCCAACGTCAGGGCTCGAACTTCCTTCACTGTATGACATGGGCACACCCACGCCGAGGTAAACGATAGGGACTCCGTAGCGAGCAGGTGCATGCATGAGGTTTCTTTTTCGTATCTGTCGGCCTCCCTGATGCTCAGGCTGCTCATCTGGAGCACCTTGATTTCCTGGGGCACCTTGATTTCCTGGGGCACCTTAATTTCCTGGGGCACCATGATTGTCAGCCTGCTGGTCGACCTGTTCATTGCGCTCGGCTTCAACTTGGTGTTCTTGATTCTGTTGGTTTTCTAGAACTTCTGCGCTTTTTACGATGCCGAAGTGTATAGTGGGACGAAAAGCGCTGTCCTAGGCTACTTCAGGCGTCTTTCTGCTGTTTTCGTTAAAATGTGTATCGCTACCGATATACATTTTACGCGGCTCACTATCCCAAAGTTTATAATTAGATGATTCTCCGTCATAGTTGACCAGAATCACTTTCTTGATTTTTAGAGATATTTTCATGTGTTTCTCCTCAAGAATGTTGACCAACGTATCTACATCGAACACTCGCATGTGCTGAGTTTATGGTTTGCCATTCAACCATTTTTCAAAACGAGTTTCATCTTTATTAGTTTGCAAAATCACTCTGTTTGAGTAAAGTAAAGAAGAATTCATTCGTAAAAAAGAAAGTAAAATAGAATTAAAACTAAAAAAGAATTAGTTCACATGAAATTGCATACGAAATTTTGTTAAAAAATGTGTAAAAATGTATGCAGAATGGCATACACATTCTGGTCACTGATTATGAATATTAGAATGCAAATAAATTAGATTAAAAATGGCAAAAGCGAAAAATAACGGATTTTAATTAGGTAAGTACCTTTTAAATTTGTAATATGATAAATAGGCTAAAGATTCTCAAGGCTCAATGACAGTTAGGTAAAACAATAAAATATATTAGACGTTTATTGTACTTTCAGTGAAGGCTTTAAACAAACAAAGTGTATTTGCCTTCTTCGGCGTGTAACTTCGTCCACAATCCGGAACTTGACACCTCATGGCTTAGAACACATTTCTGACACTTGCATCAAAACAAACAGAACCTCTCAACTTATGTCAATTTGACAAACTTTCTCACTCGCACACTTTTCCATGTATATGAAGAGGACAACTGCGCACCTGCGCACTCAAATCTAAGATCTTCCTGTAATGTGCGTATCACTTACGGTAATGCTTCTATTGCCAAGTGGGGGAACGGAGTTAGGTCTCCTTATTATTCCTTCGTGATATAAGTAGAGGCGAAAAGAAATCTCCCCAGAACTTCTCATTCAGTATTTCTGGGATTCAACACAAGAAAGAGTAAAACCGCGACAATTATCGCCCTTGATTGACAATTTAACACACACACACAATGAAATATAAACCCGTTCATCGAGTTTGTTTAAGAGGTCAAACGAAGAGAGGTTACATACTATTTCCGCCCTGGAACGTTAAACGATCAGATTTCTCTACGTCTACTGACGCCATTATGAGAATAAAAAATCAAACACTTTCAAAAAGAAACATTAAAAATAAATAAAATGTACAAGCAGCCCACCTTACGACTAATCCAAGTCCAGGGATGTAGCAGCACGTCTCGCTCAAAAACACAGTCAATTTGTTTGCCACTCTGTGGCGAAAACTGCAGAGTTACAAAGAAAAACACACAATAGACTTCCTCACACGATGCTCGAACGACAAAAGGCAACGAGATCGCTCGGCTTGGCAGCATGCAGGCCGCCCACTTACTTCCCTCCTGCGCAGGTGGACAAGTTGTGTCTTCTGCGTTGTCGCAGTGTCATGACGTATGGAGGGAGATTTCGAGACCCTAATGCTCAAGAGATGGTGATAGTGGTGCTGCGACGAGTCCTCAACGGTGACATTTGAATCACAGAATTTGAAATGTGAGAATCTCATCCACGATCCACCCCCAGGGAATAACCTGCATTAAAGCATTAACAACATTAAAAGAAGTAAGATAAGTTGGCCCTCGTTCGAGCCTCAATGATCTGTTTTAATGGTTATTTTCTCCAAGAGGGGAGGAGCTGTTTACAAATAAATAAAACAAAGAACATATACATTGTAATTTGCAGGTGAAATCTGCAACATTACAGTTCCTCTCTCTGTTTCTCCTTTCGCTCTAATGAGCACATAATGCTAAATAAGTAAAAAATAATTCTGGTAATGATACAAAGTAATGTTATTTTATTTTTATTTACAATTACCAGGGCTTGTGAGCACACGAAGTATACTAAACTTGAAACTTCCAAAATTCCGTTCCACCGAATGGGAAATTGACTTTGATTTTTTGTTTGTTACCTTCCTTAGACCGTAAAAGAGACTTACACTCTTTGAAGTTTCATATAGTTTTATAATTATTTAAATAGTTACAGTGGCATTTTATCGCTTCAGGGATATCGTTCGCAGACAGTGAACTTTAAATACGGTTAGTTGGATGCTGCTGGTTGAGTGCGTGTCGCTCTGCTATCACTGTTGCTGAGTGGCTTGTTTGGCTCTGATTTCACGTAGGCGTCTTCCGTCTGATTGCGGGCCTAGTAGGGTTTTACCGAAGTGTAACTCGAACCCTTTCACTTTTGTTCACGGGATTTTACCGTAGTAATATCCCGGAGTTCCTTCGCGTTGAATTCTGTAGAATTATTTTTTTCTGGGTCCGTAGACTCCAGGCCTTTATCAGATATTGACTTCTATTGGATTCTTTGTCTTAATTTTATCCGTAGATATTTGAAGATCGAAAATTCAGTCGTGGCAGGATCGCCTTTACTGGCGCTCTTACTGGCCTTTACAACTGTATTAACAGTTTAGATAATAAGCAGGTATTTTGGTAAAATAAAACAAAAAACGATTTTCATATATTTTTAACATATTTATTTTTTAAAATCGTGTGAAAGAATTTGATAAAAAACAATATTTTGTTTTACAATAAAATCACAGTTTTTTGTATCTTTTTCTTGGATTCACCGTAACTAAATTTTTTTTCTTCTAAAAATTACATAATCATGATCATCAACATCCTTTTTGCTGAAGGTTGTGCTATTGGTTTCAAAAAACCCACTATCAATATCATCCGTATCACTCTCACTTGCACTGTCACTTAATTGTTGTACCCATTATCTTGCTGGTAATGGTAATCCTGTTGTGGGAACTGATGAAATGTGTGTTCCATAATTTTAGGAAACAAGGTTTCTCCGTTCATCGCCCAACGTTCCGGGATGGTGATGAACGGAGTGAGATTCACATAGTCGACAGGCATTTTGAGAAAGAGCTGAAACAATTAAAGAATAATTATTAAATAATCATTTCATTTAACTATAACATTATGATTTTAAATTCAAATTTATAATATAATTGCATTAATAAAAAAACTTTCTTACTTACTTTTTATGGAATGCTTCCTTCTTGACTTACTCTGAACTCTTTCAAGAAACTTTAGTGAATGAGCCTCTGTGGCTTCTCTAGCCCTTTATAATACATTTTTTTGTTCATAAAACAATAAAGATAAAGAGCAAATTGAGCATTCGAAAGTTCCAGAAGGTTCGAGAATGTTACGAACGGGCGCATTGATTACGGGAGTTCAGTTGCCCGTTGGGCTTTACCTTTTCTTTTCACTCGTTGCCGGAGGTTTCAAACTAATAAACCACCCCTGAAGGGATTGCCCTATTTTTATTTTTACGTGGTGCACGATACTTTTACCTACTCCCGGACTGGGAGCCCTAACTATTGTAGTTCTGAAATTAAGTTGGGTTGTATGAACAATATTAAACAACGTTACTTCTTTTTTTTTAAGATTTAAAAATCGAGAGGCTTTTTTCAAAAACACTTGAAAATGATTCGAAACACAACTTTGTATTTCATTAAAACTACCGCCTATCTCCATGGTAGCGGAGGAGATGGCGGGCTAAGCAACTTTGTCTTCTAGGTTTACACAATAGTTTTCATATGTCCCTACCCGATTCTCCGTCCCACCGAAAGGGGAGAGATACGAGGGGGAGAAAGATATGTACACAAATGTGAAAGTAAATTTAAATATAATAATCTCTGACCTGGTTGAACAGATGATCTGCTATGGCGGAGCATTGTCCACCACTTTTTCACTTGCGTGAAGCAGCGCGCGAACTGTCACTGCACTCTAGTTCTTAACCCCTTTAAACCTGGTTGTTGAGTTTTTAAAAATGTGTGGAACTAAAATTTCCTGCCAGGCACGTGCAGTGTTGCTAAGCCGCTACGGCTTGGTAAAGGTGCAGTATCTGTGTAACGAGTGGGTTCCGTGACAGTGAGCAATGAAAAGTTTGAATTGCGCACCCCCACAGAGTCCACCGTAACAAGAATATGACACGCAAAACAAAAAGGAATTTTTCCTAATTACGATTTCCGTTAACCTCATCCTTCTCTCTCTCTCTTTCACTTCACCTTCTAACATACTGATTGTATAATAGAATAATTAGTTTTAGGCTCTATCGGATAGCAGACGACTATAAACATGTGGACTCTAATTATGAATTTCGTAATAGTATGTTAACAATTAGTAATTGTAAGTTTTAAATATAGTAAAAGTAAATATGTGACAAAGGCAACTTATTGTCAGTTTGGTTACTTCCGTCAATTTAATTCAGTCGTTAGTAAATACTAAGAATATTCAACAGTCGTGATTTAGAATAATGTTGCATAATCTACTGTGGGTTTCGAAACCGAGAGGTTAAGAAGACATTATGTCCGCCAGTTGACTCTGAGGGTATCGAATTTTGAACTACCCGTTCGTATTTGACACATTTTTGAAATAATCTAAATGTTCACCAGTCATATCCTAGATAACAATATGCGCGCATTGTGCAGGGACGAGTGCGAATAACCCGTCACGCAGGTCACCACACAAATGTGTCCACATATGCGTGTCATATGTGTCGCATCTCGTATGAGTCGCATGCGTGTCGATAAAGTGCGAGGCGCATGCGTGTCGATGAAGTGCGAGGCGCACGTATGCCGATGAAGTGCATCCCTTCCAGTTTTATTTTGTTTTGTTGAGTCCAAATTTGAGTAGATCTAATAGATTTGAAATATTCTTATATCTTTTTAATTGATTTTTTTATTTCCGAACTTCAAAAATCAGTTACTGACACCCCAGAATGAAGTTTGCAAATTCGTGAACTGATGAAATGAACATAACCACAAAATGTCGAAGGTATTACTTTTCGCCAAAAATTTCGTCTTTTCTTTTAAAAACACCCATAATAATACAAAACACTCACATAACCTGCCTGACGGCAAGGTCGGCAACCATATCCGGTGAGGGAAATGAGAAATGGTGTACCGAGAAAAGATAGAGACACAATCAAATACAAGCGATTAACAAGAAAGAAGATGATAACTTCAACAAGAAAGAAGATGATAACTTTATTCACCACTTACATGGTACGGTTAATACCCTTGAAGGGATTTGTGGATCAATAAGAAGGCTGGTGATCAGGATGTACTGAAGATGCTGCGGCTTCTTGTTAGTCGTTTACATTTCGTGAAATAATTGAATTCCACACTACAACTGGGCTAACCGTGAAATGAATTTTTTCAATTTAGCGTATTAACCCATTAACGCCGAGATGGAATGCCATTGTCCCTTGAAAATGTTATCTGAGGGGTTTTCGGGGGTTCCTTTTCGATTGGCTCAGTTTGTTGTTATAACTATTAGAAGAGCGAATATGGAAAACAGTTAGGGCTTAAAAAAAAAATTTTACTATTATGATTAATTTAATATTGTAAATTTACTTAGGATTTTCCAGCCACTTAAGGCTGGACTTGGGATTGTCCAGCCAAGCAAGAAAGTTCTTAATATTTTCCAGAAAATTAAGGCAAGACTTTAGATTGCCCAGCCAATTATGGCAAGCCTTTGGATTTCCCAGCCAATAAAAGGAAGACTTTTTATCATCCAGCCAATCAAGACAAGACTTTGAATCGTCCAGCCAGGCAAGACAAGACTTACGATTGGCCAACCAGTTAAGGCAAGACTTGGGATTGTCCAGCTAAGCAAGGAAGTACTTAATATATTCCAGTCAATTGAGGCAAGACCTTAGATTGCCCAGCCAAGCAAGGAAAGACTTACGATTGCCCATTCAGTTAAGGTAAGACTTGAGATTGTCCGGCTACGCAAGGAAGTACTTAATATTTTCAAGCCAATTAAAACGGGACTTTAGATTGCCCAGCCAATCAAAGAAAGACTTTGAATTGCCCAGCTGATAAAGGCAAGACTTTGTATCGTTCAGCGTTCGCGCTTCATGTCAAACGATCGTTGAAGAGACTTTCGTTTATGACTAGTAGGGTCATTATCATTTCTTTGTAAAGACCAGCAATAGTCGGCCATCATTCTTACATTGCATCGACCTTGATAATGTTGCTCTTTTTGGTGAAAGTCTTGATGAAAGCGTTCACTCATTTCTTCACTGAATGCTCCAACATTTTCCAACATTTTCTCTCTTTGAGTGTTGAAGCGCAAAGCACAGCTTTATCTTTTGGAAGATCAAGGTCACGTATAAAATCGTCTAATCCGTCTTGGTAAAAAAATTTAGGTCTTTCATCATCTGATTCTTCCCAAGAAGAATCTTCAGTTGCATTAGGATCGTCATTATCCATTGATTCGTGAGTTGATCGGACACTTTTGTTTTCAAAGTGATTTTTAATACCAATCTTGGCTGGTGTAACACTTTTTACATCAGGGTTAACGATCTTTTCCAAATACTTTTTAGAAAAACCTCCTGTTTTGCATAAGCAAAAGTAACAATCAGTATCATGATCGTTGGGCTCACGCTTTTTATGATTCGCCGTATGTCGTTCGCAGTTTAAGAAACGTACCTCACAAGTTAAAATTTTTTAGCCTGTATCAAATTTTCAATAAAACGGCACAATATACTTCATTAAAAAAATAACTCCTAAAATATTTGTAAATATTTATTTGAAATTAATTGTGCTGCTGACAATAAACAATATCTTCAAAAATGAGATACATAATTATTTCTGAAAACCCTACGGCTATAACTTTAGATATTGGCCGATTACGCAGTTCAGCTAGAAGTGCACGCTATATATTTTCTCTTTTTCAATTAACTAGAATGCCACCAAGTGTCCAGGTTGGTCGACTAAGGAGCCC
>NC_046660.1:11112159-11116035 GCF_010883055.1 Belonocnema kinseyi
AAACATTTAACACACTACCCTCTTACCTGCGAGTCCCAAAAAACCAAGCCAAAAACCTCATACATGCCAGCCTCAAGTCTACAACCCTCAAAACTCCTAAATCCAAACTCACAAACCCTAAGTCTGCAATTCCCTAACCGAGCTCGGTCAACGGATGTTTTTCGTAAGATGATTTTGAATCGGAGTTTTTTTTGTGAACAACCCCTGATTTTGTATTGGGTAACCAGTTTTTTAATTTATCTTCTCTATTATATCCAGTTAAACATAAGTAAATAATGTTACAATTACACACCAGGACCTTAAAATAGAAAAAATATATATAGCGCACAAACTGGGCTCCATAATCGACCAACCTAGACACTTGGATGCATACGACTGGGCGCAAACAGTTTGCGAGGTACGACGTCTTCTGAACAGCGAAAGAGAAACGACGTTTTTTGAACCGCGAAAGAAGTACGAAGTCTTCTGAATAGTGAACAAGATACGACGTTTTTTGAACCGCGAGAAAGGCACGACGTCTCTTTGGCGGTCAACGAGATACGCCGTCTTTTGAATCTGCGAGCGAAATACTACGTCTGCTCAACCACCAAATAGCTATGACATGTATTGGAACCGTGGCCAGATACGACGTCTCTTGAAACAAAAATCAGACACTACGTTCTTCCACTCACCCGTCAATATGGCCTAAATTTTCGGATGGCCCAAACTACCGACAGGCATTCTTTTTCGGATGTTGAGTATCGGGATTCTGCCCCGTCTAGACTTCTGCTCCCTTACGTTATTACGTAGTTTACGCCGTTGATTGTCTGCGCAAGTACGGCTCCAACCCTGTGTTACTCGTTACGGTTTCGAGTTGAAAGGTTTGTGTGAAATCTGGGCATGTTAATATAGGTGCTGATGTTGAAAGGTCTTTAATTTTTTGAAAAGCCTCATCTTGTTCTATTCCCCAATCCCATTGCTTATCTTTTTTAAGTAATCTATTCATTGGTTCTATTATTTCGGCGAAGTGTGAGATAAATTTTCTATACCAACTTGCCATCCCTATTATGCGCTGTAATTGTTTACTTTAAACCCTGAATATTTAATTTCTGAGCAGCCGAATTCGCATTTGTCCGGGCTGATCGTTAATTTTGCATCATTTATTTTATTTAATACAATATTCAAGTACTTTAAATGGTCATCAAAATTTCGAGTTACTATAACGATGTCATCTAAATAGCAAAAAACGTTTGGCTTTAAATCTGGGACTATGATTTTATCAGTATCTAGAAAGTGGCTAGAGCGAAAGGATCATCATGACGAAAATAAGGAGTACGCAAGGCCCACTTATAAGCACGATAAAAATAATTCAAATCACTTTCCTTTATATTTGTATATAAATTTTTATCTTCTTTAGAAACATACTTCAAACAAGATTTTCTCGATCGACAAGGTTGTAAATCAAAGCGCAAACCGTCAAACAAATTACAAATAAACACACGCAAATCATCAACATAAACATAATTTAAAAACTCTAAATAAGCGTGCAAATGGTAACTCACTCGTTCTGACTGGAGACTCCTTTTAACAGAAACGCAATATCCAAACAAATCTTGGATAGATTCAACAAAATCGCTCCGAACCTCGGAATACAATTCAGGCAACTCGACGGTGCAGAAAAACTGCTTGCCAGGCTTCCTTCGCTTGTTGGAGCGGTCGACTGAACGTTTGCTAGAAGTCAAACCAACAGTCGCTGCTACACTAACTGAAGGAGAACTTGCACGCTTATTTATAACCACAGACTTACCACTAGAAAGAAACGTAGGACGCACGCGCCGACACTTAGCCGCATTCTCTTTTCCAACTCTTATCCCGGACGCGGCGGTAGGAGGATCTAGACTGCCGCTAACATGCTTTCGCGCAGTGACGTCATTCTCGCTCAAGGGCATAAAAATCCTGTCTGATCTGGTCGATTTCTACGAATGCTCGATGATAGGTCGGATCGCTTTTATCGCGTCACACATGCACGCTTTGTTTGCGTGATCGTCTCGCTTTCTTCGGTGCACCTTTGATGGTCTTGGCATGGGCAGACCCTCAGCTTAAATTACGTTATAATCGCTATTTACAAAGTCAGATTCGTAGAAGGTTCGCGAGAATATAAGTTCTTTATTTACGAACTTCTTTCGCTATCAAATTCTTAGTACTACAAAAATGCCTTATCCTATCCGTAACAGTGGCGTTAGGCATTATTTCTTTGACTTTTCCTGATCTGAGTCTCATTTACTCTTTGATCGCGTTAAGATTTGTATTTTTAAAAACCCCTACATGAATATTCACTGCACTCTTTCAAATGAAAAAATTCTATTTGATTTGTGATAATTTGGTTGAAGTTATGTTATTATGACGCCCTATATTAAGTTCCTAAGGCAGGTTACCAAATTTTATTTTAATCTCGATGAGGACACTTTGATTTTGTTACGTACCGTCACTTTAATTGTCTATGTCTATTGTTTTATTTAAACTTTTGATACCTCGAGGCTTTCACAAACTGCCGAATTTAACTCTATGCTTGATTCGTTTTTAGTAATGGGTTCAGAGATTACTACTCTCGGACTGAGAGTGACATTGTTGCCGTTCTTAAATTCTGGGTGGGGGGGGGGGGGTCGAATTCAAGAAGATACAAAACTTTTTATTTCAGAATAGAAAATTGTGTTAAATTTCTAACAAGTTTATTTTAAAAACAAAAAAGAAAGATATGTTTTACATTCCCCTCTTTGTAGTATAGAACTACGATTTTCCAGGAAGATTGGTTGTAGAAAGAAAGAGAATCTTTACCTTTCTTTCTATACCCCCTTTGGAAATGGGCGATTTTGAATTTTCCGCAGAACTTGCGCGTTTCACACATACACACAAGTAACTTCAAGTATATTCTTTTAATTTCTTTGGGAATTACGGTGGCGAAGAAATAGAATGCACTTAGTAGGAAGAGTGACAGTACTTTAAAAAAATCCCCTCTTCTCTATTCTTTTCCTAAGTAATTCTGAATTAGAATCTTTCTCCGTGATATTTATCACAGTATCTCGTGTTCCTTTCACTAAGCCTTAAACGTAAAGCTTTAAAGCTTCAAAAAAAAATTAAATAACTCGTTGGGCGAGTTCTTTGTCAAAATAGGATTTTAACGTCCGCACGGCGTTAATAGACTATACCTCTTTTATAAATTGGAGACTATTGACCACCGATCCCGAACGGCAGACGGGCGATTATAACTTTAACTTTTGAAAACTTTTTTTGTAATGAAAGTGTTACTTCTCAGATGAGATGCACTTACCTTTCTATAAAATAATTATTTCTAAATTTACGCTATTTCCTCTTCCTTTTATTCTAAATTTGTTAAAAATTAGAAAACATAGATTGAGGAACAAGCAAAACGAAAGGTTGAGATAATCGAATTATAGATTTAGAACGGGTTAAGATATAACATTATAATTGATTAAAATCAAGTGACATAAGTGATATGTGTGAGTTTGTTTATATTTAATTCGAAATATGCAGCATGGAACTGCCAGATTATTATGAGAAACTTGTTCTTTGTGTCCACCCTTTAAAAATAGGAATATACTTTAGTCACGAGTTTTTAAAAATAATATTGAAAAAATAAATAAACGGATAGCAATAGTATTTTCGGAAACTTACCAAGGATTTAATTTGTTCCCGCTTGGAATAAGGCCCTTTGTAGAAACTCGAGAATCCTGGCGAGGGACTCGGTTCGTAGAGTTGGTCGATCTCCCTTCCTTTGGTAGGGGAGACCGGGGCAAATCGTGACATTTTTGATTTCCGAATTTTTTATGGTCAGACTGTTATAGATTCAAAAACAAGTACTATCAATTTTCGAGGGTA
>NC_046660.1:11116135-11122371 GCF_010883055.1 Belonocnema kinseyi
GCCACCTACAGTAATTTTTTTGAATTTTTAATTTGACAAGGGTCTTTGTGGCGCCTATTTCAAATTTTTCACGTTGTCACGAATTGCCCCGGTCTCCCCTATTGTATAATAGGTTGCACAATTGCTTTTAACAATAGGTTAGTGTTGTGTTTTCTTAGAAGGGCTTTCTTGCTTGTTAAAGGGGCTCACAGAGCTTAAGTTGAAACTGATGTTGCGTTATTTTTATAAGATAAATGATATTTTACTGAGTTTACTGGTTTCACTGATTCTAAACTTATATATAAACTTACTATAACGTTTATTGCTTTTTCATCAATTGGGTCATAGTAGATAGGCCTCGCCTGTTCATTCGTGGGGCTTGCTTCCTTTTGATTGGTTATGACGTCAATGACCGCGCACTCACATGATTTACATTGGTATTACTTGATATTTGTTAGAATTAGACATAGAATGTATAGTATGATTCAGAATATAAATATTAAATGTTTATGACAATAATGATTAATAATAATTGATCATGGTGATTAATAATAAAAGATAATAAAATATCAATTTATAAATAACTCAGCCTTCGGATATATAATATAAAGTGCTTGATGTATCTATGGTCGGTATGGTAGGGTGTTTCGGATAACCCTTTACTAATCGATAAGTGTTCCTCAGAGAATATATTCGAAAAATACTTTTATGGTAACGATAATTTATAGGTTCTGAGTAAAATATTTTTAAAAAAAGTGAAGGTAATTCCTGAAGTAAATTTCAACGAGGAATTCAATGGTGACCTTAATTTTGACCTTGAAGTTGATCTTCATGGTTTTTTGAAGATCAACTTTGTTTTTTTAAATGGAAACCCCCTTTTTTACATCTGCAATCGATAGAGCGGAAAATTCTACGTTCAGGTACATACCCAAGTCATACGTCAATTGTAACGTTCAAGGTCAGTTAGATGTTATTTGAAAAAGAACAAAGTTTTCCTGGAGGTCAGTGTAATTCCTGAAGTAAATTTCAACTATGAATTCAATGGTGACATTAATTTTGACCTTGAAGTTGACCTTCATGGCTTTTTGAAGGTCAACTTTGTTTTTTTAAACGGAAACCCCCGTTTTTTTACATCTGCGTTCGATAGAGCGGAAAATTCTACGTTCAGGTACTACCCAAGTCATAGGTCAATTGTAACGTTCAAGGTCAGTTAGAGGTTATTTGAAACTAACAAAGTTTTCCAAGAGGTCAGTGCAATTCCTGAAGTAAATTTCAACGAGAAATTCATTGGTGAACTCTGTATAGATCTTGGTGATGATCTACAAGGTTTTTTTCAAGGTTTTTCCCAAGCAGGTTACGTTTACGTTTAGCATTACCCAGGAACAACGACGGTGTGCTTGATTAGCGTGAGTCCCCTTGCCTCTCACATTTCGGGGTGCTTGATCAGCTTGAGTCCCCTTGCCTCCCACGCTTCAGTGAAAATGTTCGAACTGTTGCAGAATCCGAATCTGCAATTCGTCTAAGCTCTTCGGTTGCTTTGAGTATACTTTGCTCTTTAAATAACGCCAAAGAAAATAGTGGAGAGGCGTCAGATCAGGAGATCTAGCAGGCCACTCGATTTCACCCCTTATTCCAATTCATCTTTGAGGGAACTGTGTATCCAAATATGCTCCAACCTCCGTATCGTAATAAGCCGCTGCTCCCTCCTCCTGGAACCCAATATTTGGAAAATTATCGCCTGTAATCTCCTTTATTCTTGGTACAATGGGGTTTCTGAGAAGCTCTTCATATGCACGGGCATTGAGATTACCATCTATGAAGAAAGGGCTTATCAATGTATCATTCAAGATACCAGTCCAAACATTAATCTTTTGTGGATATTGTGTGTGACTCTCCAACATTCAATTAGGATTTGTTTCGGACCAATATCTACAATTTTGCCTGTTAATTTCTCCTTTTAAAGTAAAAGTAAATTCATCTGAAAATACTTTATTGTACAAGAAAAGAAGATCTCTATCAATTCTGTTCATCATAATTTCACAAAATTCAACCCGACGATCAGGATCGTCTTCATTGAGCTCTTGCACCAGATGAACTTTGTAAGGAGGGAAATTAATGCTTTTTAAAATATTCCGTACTATCTCAGGAGCAGCGTCACGCTCATTACTAGCTCGATGTAAACTAAGGTGTGGGTTTTCAACAAATGCTTGAACTACGTCCATCTGCATCTCCTCAGATCCTGCAGATTTTGGCCGATCAGTTCTCTGAAGGTCCTTGATAGATCCATGATTCATAAAGCGCCTTACAGTTCTTTTAATTGTTGATTTTGAGACAGAATTTAACCCTACTCCATTACGAAAAGTGCGATTAAAAAGCAAATGAACTCCGCGCTTACTCATTCATTTTTTCAGTTCAGAGGGGTTGGCACAGAAGACAATCATTTCAACTATATGTGTGTGCAAGGAGAACTCAATCGGTCTAATACATTTCGAGTTATCATGCGGCGATTTTGGCGTTTTGTTTTTCCTCGTCCGTTTCTTCTGCAAATCTCTTGCAGGTTGGGCCAAGTTTGATGTCCAAGAGGTGCATTAGTTTGATAACAACACAATGTCCTTAGTTGAAAATACCTGCGGCTTTAAAGGCAGATATTCCAATGATCTGCCTACCTGCACGTATGTGCTTCGGAGTCAATCGCCAGACCATTGCATTGAAGCTCTCATTGGCATTCTGCGTATAACCGTCTAAGCATCTTGTAAGAAGATCATCTCTGGATAAATCCTCATAAATTGAAAGAACATGTGTAGCTACTTCCGGGTGCAGCGGTGCAGGGTGATCATATTGAGCCCCTGATACTTGCGTCGCATTGTACTTGCACCAAGAGTCCGAACCTGTCGGGTAATTTCCATGCCTAGGTGCTTCATTTGTTGAGATCATATGCAAGTATGTGGCCGTAATGTCTCTCTTCATAGCCGCAACAGACTCTGAATTACGTCTAATTGCTAGGCCGTAATATTTGCTCATTTTTTTAAAATAAGTGTGTCCTTAAGTTTCCTTTTGCTGCCAAGTTTTTGCTGTTTTTTGACATTGCGCAGCCTACTTCCCCTACGCTTTTACACGTGTACAATGCATTCACTTTTGGTCACAGGAAATTCATCTCCATCAGGATTGGAATCTGAAATACTCTTGAACGTTTTAGAGTCACCATCACCAATAAAATTGCTGTATTGCACATTGTACTTTGCTGAGGATGCAGCAAACATTTCAAGCATGGCATCGAACTCCATTTTTCCTGCCGAACCAGTATGATTTTTTGCACATTCCTCTTTGTGATTTTCTAGCCACGCATTATACTCCGGTGTACCTTCTTTTTTACTCCAAGACGCACATGCATTGCAAAAGTTGCTTTTCACAACCAGACCAATTATTTTTCCGGTGAAGTTGGCGATGAGAGTCGCGATTCGAAAACGTGACAAAAATTCGCGTTTTTTCCATGTGCCATCCCGGGAAACAGTGAAACTATCAGCCGCTTTTCTTCTCTTTTCATTTTCTTCCTGTTCTTCTTTCACAGCTTTTAAGCAAACCATATCAAAAGGAGCTTTAGAGCAAGTGTGAATGCGCTGAATCACGTTGTAGTATGAACTCTTACCGAATTTACTGCCCGTGTATCCATGAGTCCTCAAAATAAATTGAGTCCCTCTCGCGCAATGCCTAATAATCGACATATAAAAATGATTCGGCGATTTATTTCGTAGCCATTGATACGCAGTATCAGGAGGCAAGCGCGAGGTGCGCGGGGCGCCTTTTAGGGGTTAATGAATGTAGTTGCGACTCTGAAACTTTTACAGCATGTTTTTGGGACGACTAGCTTTCATTTATGCCAAAAAGATCGTTTTTTAAGCCGTTACATGGGTCGCCCTCCTTAAATAAACTCCGATTTTAATAAAAATGTAAAGTTACGCAAGTTGAGGCTATGTTAGAGAATTCTCGCCGAAATTAAATATTTTAAAACAGAAGCAGTTGGGCTTTACAGAAAACTTACTAATGCATACAATTTAAGGCAATGCTACATAATTCAAGCCGGACTTACTTATTTCTCGACAGAAACAGTTAGATCTGTTAGGCAACTCAGAATTTCCGTAAACTGCTTCTGATAAAGGCACACGTGATTTTGTTGTAAAATATCCATTTCTGACGAGAAATCCCTTATATAACTCCAAACTCTTAAAAATGTAAAGTTTTCGGAAAGGCTTAACTGTTTCTGATGAAAAATATCCAAGTTCAGAAAAAATTTCATAACATAATTTCAAATTGTTCTAATGTATATAATTTCTAAATAATTAACTGTCTCTATCAAAAAATATCCAATTCCACCGAGAATTCTCTAACATTAAATTGTAGGAATGTCTAAATTTCTGATAATTTTTTGCGAATATCAATTAAAAAATATATATTCCCCTCGAGAGAAAACAATACAGAAACTAAAACATTTTGAACTTTACATTTTTAATAAAATCTGAGCTTATTTAATTCAAGTAATATATTTTCGGCGACATCTTTTGGATATTTATTTATTTAGTTTCAGAATTACCAACTTTCCTGACTTTATACTATGCAGACTTTCAAACCACGAACTTGTACTTCTATGTTTGAATTTTTGGGGAAAATAAATTTTGGGAGAATTAAAATTTCGATTAACTGAGACCTTACCCTCGATTTTTTGGAGAGAGACATTGCGTAAATAGTGTTGTCGAGCATAATACGATCTCTACTGTTTTCATTGGACCAAACCCCTTTGCCTTCTGTCGTCAAGTCCGCTCTGTTGTTTTCCCGGGCCCATTCCCCGGTTTGTCTCGTCACTTTCTTCCTTATCCCGTCTCGTCCTTCCTCAGTTTCGCCTTGGTTTTTCCGAGGAACGTGACGGATTTGCGCTAGTGCAGCGATCAGCTCGCAGGAGCGTTCTTTTTTCACTATGTCGCGCTAATGCTAATTAGCGTGCTTTAATGAATAGTTAAAGTCTAAATATGATTACATATTATTTTTTTTTTATCTATTTCAACGTGGTGGTTTGCACCTACGTTATGGATCATCCCCTGACTTAATTACCAACATTAATTAATCTAAAACTCGCGAAACTATTCCATGAGCAGCACGGACTCAGAAATCTAAACAATTAAGCAGTGAGTCGGATAATTATCGTATGTTGATTGAGTGCAGACAAAGTTAGATTTACCTTCTTTTGTTAGTTTACCCGTTTTAGGAGAAGGGATCTTCAAGTAATTTTAAATCGTCGATTTTAGTTTAAGGTTAAATTATCGTGTTTATTTAGGGACCAGGTGTCTTTCCTTCGTTTCCTTGGAGAATTAATTACATAAATCAATACGTATTTTGTGAAATTTGGGTATATGAATATATAGTACAGAACTTAGTTTGACGTAATTCTATATTATGCATCATCAATTATATTTTACATGTATATAATAGAAAATACAATGCATTATATATGAATTTTTTATTAGATACAGATCAGGCGTGACGTCAGTTTCTGAATCCATGAAACCCCCCACGTTCTCAGAACGTGAAGCTCGATCGTTCGATTTGTGAATAATGCCACGTGCTCCACGCACGACGATTGTATACTTCGAATGATTGGATACTAATTTCATGTACTTGAAACCGTTTACACAACATGTGACAATCGACTGAGATAGAATACTTGAGCTTGTGCATTCGATATTTCTGTTTTTACACGTTCTCAAAACTCAGAATTTCCCGAATGCTCAATATCGTTATTTTCTCTCCGTGTACGGAAGAGTATTCTATTTTATATGGGTGAAGCCCATGGTGGATACAGCGTACCTTCGTTTTGCCTGAGTAAATCTCTCTCCTCTGCAGCGTAAACCTGAACGACCTCGTCAGAACGAGCATCGGGACCGAAGTGTAGAGACGAGTATGACCCGTTCAGTGGCGGATTTAAGGAAATTAGGCTTGGCGGCAAACGTATTTAGGGGCCCCTGAATTGGTTAACAAAATGTTAATGAAAGAGATTTTCGTTTGCACTAAATTGAAAATTAATCGATGCGGACAAATATTAATTTTCTGATAGTTACAAATTAATTACACAGGCACACAAAAAAAGTGGTCTGTCCGGTCGACTGCACTACCATATCTATATGTTTTTGGGGTCGCTGATTTCGAATCCGGGGTCCAAATAACCCAATCAGGTCATAGTTTCCCAAAAAATGCAAAAAGAGACGTAA
>NC_046660.1:11122471-11128177 GCF_010883055.1 Belonocnema kinseyi
AAATTGTAGGATCTAAGAAAAATAAAACACTTTTTTTGGAACAAGTTTTATTTACTTTCAGCATTACTCAGGAACAACGGCGTGGACGTAGTAAATTCTGTTTCCTTTGGGGTGCTGGATTAGCGTGAGTCCCCTTGCCTCTCACGTTGGGGTGCTTTATTAGCGTGAGTCCCCTTGCCTCTCACGTTATGGTGCTATATTAGCATGAGTCCCTTCGTCTTTCTAGATCGGGGTGCTGAATTAGCGTGAATTCCCCTTGCCTCTCACGTTGGGGTGCTAGATTAGCATCTCCCTCGCCTCTCACGATTTTATTCGACAATATCGGACTCTTTTTTTCAAAAGATCTACGGAGTGGTTGTCGCTTCCGTTTAGTTCCCTTTATAACTTGATCTCGTTTTAATGACCAACAGTAGTCAGCCATCATATTAACATCCCAATGTCCCTGATGTCTACGCTCTATCTCTTTGATGTCTTCGGGAAAACGTTCGCCTTGTTCTTCACTAAAATCTCCCAGATTCTTTGGAAACTCGTCAATGTAAGAATCAAGAAAATGGAGCTTCAAGTTCATTAGACAACCCAATTCACCAAAATTTGAAACCATATCAGAAACAATTTTTTTTAATCTGCACTTTTGTGATTGCCTACAAAATTTTCAACAACCATCTTAAAACTGAGCCAGGCAGCCTTTTCAGTGTCTGTCATTTTTGTAATGAATTCCTGATCCCGCAACATTTTTCGTATTTGTGGTCCATTAAATACACCCGCTTTCAACTTCGCTTCGGAAAGTTGTGGAAATTGATTGCTCAAGTATAGAAAGCAGTCACCGTGAATATCAAGAGCTTTGACAAATTGCTTCATAAGACCAAGCTTGATATGAAGGGGTGGAATTAAAATATCTTTTGGATTAACTAAAGGTTTTTCAATTATGTTCAATTTTCCTAGGTCAAATGATGTTCTCTTTGGCTATTTCTTTTTTTTTATAATGCTTGATGTGATTTCTACTGTCCCATAAACACAAGTAACAGGGTGTTTTTGTAAACCCTGATTGCTGTCCTAATAAAATCCCAAGAACTTTCAGATCTCCACACAACTTCCCTTCATGCGTTGAGTAGTTAATTTTTTCAAGAAGAAGTTTAAGAGTACTATAGTCTTTTTTCAATTCCGTAGAATGTGCAACTGGAATTGGAGCATAAACATGAGTATTGTGCAGTAATACTGCTTTCAGGCTGCGCATGGAAGCGTCAATAAATAGTCTCCAATCTTCTGGTTTATAAATACCGGGTTTCATCTTTTCAATCAACCCATCAATATTATCACAGTACACTAATTTTCCCTTTTCATTAACTTCAGATTTAAAGTTTTGTCTAAAACCTTTTTCTCTATTCCTGCAAGATCTTGTTTTTATTTTTTCAGCAAACAAATTTTTTTTCTTGAAAATGGAAGCTAAATATTCCATAGCATCTTTAGCAAGTCCTAGATCTCGTGCACAGTCATTAAATTCTGCCCACGTAAATAACTCTGGAGCACCACGGTTTTCGCTATGTGTAAGGTACAGTTCTTCATCTTCATCGTTGTATTCATCGTCATCATATTTAATACCATCTTCGTCATAATCATCATATTTATCATTTTTCAGAATACTTTCGTCACTGTTACGATCAATTTCGTCATCGTTTTCAACCGTATGAGTCGTCTCTCTGCTCACTGACAATTTCCTGAAGGTTTTTGAAGTATCGTTATCTTCCACTGGTTTTGTGACGCTAGATACATCAGCATCTTTGACACTACCTTTATTTTTTCTATTTATTCCATTAAGATTGGTCATACAGAAGTAGCAGTCATTACATTTATGATTTATAAATGTTTTTTACATTTCCTTGGTGATTTTTTTTTAATTAACCCAAATATTTCGGTTTTTAATAGATTAATTATTTATTGAATAATTATTTTTGACAATCTCATTTTTGAATTCTGACTTATACATTTTACTCCAAAATCGCACTTGTACAAGGTAGGTATTACATTGTTTTAAAACTTTGCCTTGCCTTTTGCTGTGCAAATATTTCGATCGTCGAATTTAAATTTATTTCGTTGACTACGTCTCTTTCAATGAACAAAATACTGAAATTATTGAGTGTTTCCTCAGATAAAGAGGCACGACGATAGTCTTTGACTCTTTTCAAAGAAATCATCCCTCGTTCGGCGCTTGCACTTGTGACTGGTAGTGTTAAAAACAATCTGAACAAGCTACAACAGTCGGGTAAACTGTGCACTAAATTATTTCTCACAATAAATTTCAAAAATTGCAAAGGACTATCATTTGTGAAATCGCGTTTATCTCAGAAATACAAATCTACGAAACTCGTCATTTCATACTTAAGATTGACGTTGAAAAAATCAGCATATTTTTTCATCAAAATGTTAACACTGGTTTCAAAATCGCTTGGAGTCATTTTACGCAATGTTTCAGGCATTAAAAAACCAAAAACCTTGTTGATCTCTTCGAAACCTTTAGCACTTTCTTGTACTTCGCTGCACATTGAATCAAAAACTTCATAATAAGAGGCTCGATGTTCACTTGTCGTTTCCAGAGAGTCATCAGTAGCTCTTTCACCAGGCATTTTCTTCACTCTTTTTTTCTTTCTGTCGGAAAATCAGCATGGTCCAAACCCATTTACTTCCATTTACAACGGGCTTTTTCGACAAAATCATTGTAGACATTCACTTTTCTCAAATTTTGCAATTTCTTCAATGCTGACGACATGCAACGCTGGGCTATTATCAAGTCAATTTCTTTTCTTTGCATTTGTATCTGTGCGGAATTGATTATTTCAAGCGCAGAATGCCACCACAACAGATTGAGGAAAAATAACCAGTTTAACGATGAAAGCGATGATTGTGCAGTGATTATGTCCCCTCCAGTAGCAGTGTCTCTTGAAATTTCCTGTTCCAGACAATCCAATATGCAGTCAAAGTTTTGTATTACAGCTGCAACTGCTTTTAAACGTGCAGCCCAACGTGTGCCACTCAATCCTTTGACGTGAAGCACACGCTCACCTGATTTTTCTGTTGAACACTTATCTAAAGATGATGTCTCTTCTGAAGCAATATCAGATTCTAACATTTCATTTTTTAGTTCATTCAGGAGCTCAATACCAAAATGTTCCCTTTCTGAGTTTTGGCTCATTTCTAAAAGTTGATCCCATCGTCTGTGAGAGTGTGCAAAATAATTGAAGATTTTTTGAATTATTGCAAAAAATACGGAGCAAATGCCTCTGTACCCAAAAATTGCTTGATCTTCGCTTGTAAACCACCTCGACTTCCTGACATCACTGGTGCTCCATCGTACGCCTGACCTAATAAATATTTCTTCTGGAGACCACATTGATCGAATAACACTTCTGTTATTGTGTTGCAAATCGATAAAGCATCACCTTTTTCAATGGAACGAAACGTAAAATCTCTCTTTGACGTGTACTGTACTATTTTTTGAAGTTTCATTTTGAAGATCTAGATATCGCAGTAGAATTGCCATTTGATCTATATGTGCAACATCCGTCGTTGAATCAGCTATCAAGGTGAAGAATTTCGCGCGTTTGACTGCATCAACGATGGAATTCCTGGTTTGGTCAGATAGTGTACTGAGTAACTCGTTTTTTATAGTTTTACTCAAATATTTAATGCGATCTAGTGATTCAAGATGCATTCGTAGAATCGGATTATGGCGGGAAGTCAATTTTATGACACTCAAATAAATTCCATGATTTTCATCTTGTAGATTTTCTCGGTGCCCACGAAAAGCAATGCCCAACCCTGATAAAGTTTTAACGGTGTCAAAGAGAATTTCCAAAATCGTGCGCCATTTATTAGCTTCTTCAGTAATTTGTTGATCAAGTCCACGACGAATATCATTCCGTCGAAGAAAAGAGGCAGCAGCGACAGCATTTTGAAGATGAATCCTGCTCAAACTATGTTTTTTGACAGATGAATGACAGTGTTTCCAGTCGGTGAAACCTCTGCACCACGCACTTTTCTTCGCAGTTTCATCGCCAAACGACCAACAGAAGTGGCAGTAAGCATAATGTTTAGTTGGAAAATAGGATAACCAAGGGCTGCAATTATCACTTATCAATGGCTTTTTTTCATCATGATAATAGAATGTAGAATTAAAGCGACGTTTGTCGTTGGACTGTTTAAATTCTCCGCCAGGCATATCGCTTTCTTTAGGTTGGCAAGGCCCCGCTAACAAAAGGGCTCTCTTTCGATCCTCGTTAATATGGTTATTATCATCATATAAACCTTTATCATTGTGAAATTCGGAAATCATTTGAAATGATCCAACAAGAGGCGTTGAGACGTATGGACGGATCTCTTCAGTAGGTGGATTGATCAGTGTAAATTTGTCAGGTTCATTTTTTTCGATATCTGCAGCTTCGATTATGTCTCCTTCACTGGACTTTGGGATGATAGATCTGTTATCGTGTGGAGCCTCATCATTTTCGAATCTAGAAATCATTTGACATGATCCAAAATGAAGTGTTAAGACGGATGGACGAATCTCTTCAGTAGGTGGATTGATCAGTGTAGATTTGTCAGGTTCATTTTTTTTATGTCTGCATCTTCGATTATGTTTTCTTCACTGGACTTTGGGATGATAAATCTGTTATCGTATGGAGCCTCATCATTTTCGAATCCAGACATCACTTGAGATGATCCAAAATGAAGTGTTAAGACGGATGGACGAATCTCTTCAATAGATGACGGAATTGGAATTGTTAGGGAAGATTCAGTAAGTTTTTTTATTTCGACATCCGCAGCTCCGATAAGGTCTTCTTTACTGGACTTTAGGATGATCAATCCATCATCTATTATTGATCCTTCTGCTGTAGTTTCGTATTTATTTTCATTCGTACTTTTATTTTTTTCGTTATTTGTTTTTTCAGCAGGGATATCGGACGTTCGTTGTAAAAATTTGCTGACATTTGCCTTTCTCGAATCATTTTCTGCCTCTTCTAGCTTTGGTTTTTCTCTTTCTATTCTCTTCATACTTCCGCTTTTCCTCTTAGCCGCCTTCTCCATTTTTTCTGAGAGAATACGAAAAATAACATGCATAATTGGTGTTTTACGTATTGATAATATAAATAATAATATAATTGATAGCGATCACAATACAATTTACTCGACTCATTACAATAATTTGAAATGTTTTACGAATCGACAGCTATAAATGACAGTTTAACACTTCCCAGACAGCACAAATCTCCAAAGAATGTCACGAGAATGTTCATTTTATCGTTCCTGCTGCATCCCCCGGGAATCCCGGGCGATGCAACGGGGACGACAAAATGAACGTTCTTGGGACATTCTCGGGAAATTTGTGCTGTGCGGGTTTATTTTGGTTTTCGACTTCAATTGAGCCGCCGCATGGAAGAACGGGATATAAAATATTTTTCGAGGAGTGGGAGGGCCCTTGTAGGTTTATGAAGACATTGTTGAATTTATATTTTTTAAATATGTATCCTTACAGAAAATTTTATTGCGCATATTTTTTTCTCATGGAAAAAAGCTGCAGCTTTCTTCGTTTTTGAAATAATGGAAAAAAAGAAGGTTTTTCCCTAGTGTAAAATTTTCGTATTTTCTATCTTTAACTCGCTCTAAATCAGAAGCGATTGGGACTTTTAACTTCAAATTTTTAGGAGTTATGTA
>NC_046660.1:11128277-11136653 GCF_010883055.1 Belonocnema kinseyi
AAGAGTTTGTACTAATTTCGTACCGTATTAAATTTACTTTTACGAAGCGGTAGGAATAAGTCTACACGTTACATATCTAGGTAGTAAGGAGCAAAAGCTACCTCTTATGATGCTTGAACTTTGAATCAGAAAGCCATACGTCTGTTTTGGGAATTTACTCCATTCCTTAAGATCGTATCTTTTTATATTAGATGGAGTAAAGAAATTCTATGGGTGGTGGTTACCTTCAAATTTTGACTACTTTCTTTTTCCTCTTTGATCATAACTTCACTGAATCAGTTCCCGTACGGTGACGGGTCGCCCATACAATATTTGGCCAAAGAAATAGATGTGCACCACCCACATAACTTTCTAAAAAATACCGCCCACGTTTCCTTCACTGCATTTTGGATTTCAAATGTTGGAATTAACGTACTGGCAGCCTTGAGTTCCCAAAAGGATGGGTCGCGCAAGGATGAGCGAGGAACTCTCCAGTAAAAATTCTAAGTTTGAGATCCACATCGTTCAATGGGTCAAGGAAGCACCATAGAAGTTTTAAACTAAAAAAAAATCACTTTATTTTGACTGTTCCTCAGTCAATCTTCCTAGACTTTACTTCTTTGGTAGCATGGTACCATTTAGCTTGTCGAATGTAGATCGCAACGAGTAGATTTTTTTTATAAAGTTAATATTCAATTATTTTTTAATAATTAAATAATTTATTTTTTATTATAACGCCTTTTTCTGGTTATGGCCGGGAAGTTTTCAGCCAGAATATCCGGAGACATTTCTAATCTTTAACTTATTTGATTCCATTTTCAGGGCTTTAGTAAGGAATAATAAGATAAGTTTTTCTTATGTGGCGCCAGGTGTACTTAACACCGCCCAGAAAATTAGGGCCAAATAAGTATCATGAAACAAATCTCACGTCTCCTACTCTCCGCCTAGCTCAATATATCGGGAGAGTGGCGTGAGTGATGTAGGCACAGAACCTGAAAAAACTTATCCATGCAAAGAACCTCCTTATAACAATGAAACGAATCAATACAAATACAAAATGGACGTGAGCGAGAGGGTTCTGTTTATAATTAACTTAACAGCACAAATTCCATGGATAAACAATTCTCAAAACATAGTTTATTGCAGATAAAAGTGGAAATAAAAAACAATTGGAGTAAGAAAATACACATTCTATGATTTGCTCAATGACATAAAATAAGTTACAAATATTTATCACTCGTTTTCTCGGTCAAACATTCTAGAGTGACTATTAAATTCCAATCATATTTATTATATTTACTTTACTTTGCAGGTTCAATTTAAAAACTGAAACCCCCGTATTAATTACGATTTAAAATCGGGCAAATCTGTTATCCACGAGGTTAGGCTAACATTGACTTTTACTTTCGTAAGATATAACTTATGAGAAGAGTACATAATCTTTTCTTTTAAACAGAATAAAATATTTATCCCTCAATTTAAATTTAATTTTACTAATTTCAAAGTGAAACCCTTCCGCCCGCTCAAAACGGAAATCTCATTTTTGTCCGATGGACAAGAATCAGCATCCATTAACGCCATAACCTAACCCCGATACATAACTTCATCAAATTTGACTCACTCCCTAACCATGTACAAACAAAAAGCCGCTTGCCCAAGAAAACTGCCGCTCAGAATGCGAGTATGTCTTTTCAAGGTATACGTGAATAATCAATCGCTAACATCCTCCCTACTACGCTCACAATCTGAAGTCGTTAAAAAAAACAACAGGTCACCGTCAAGGCTTGACTAGGAAAAACCGGGGATCAGACGTTGCTAGGACGACGTACGCACACGCTCGCCTCTCCCTTGACGTAGTTATCCTAGTGGACTTCTTCTTACGCTTGCCCGCACTTGCCGGGTAAACCGACCGCTCCCCCCTTGTCAGCACATACGTCCTGTTTACTTAAGATAGACGCTAGATGCCGCCCAAGTTATCGGAGTTGTAGGGGTTATAAAGGCTAATAAACCACTTATTGTTTAACCATAATTTGTGAGGTGTGTCCTACTATAACGCAGTTTTCTGACTATGACCGGGAAATTTCAGTCAGAAACTTCGACGCCATTTCGATCCACCTCGAACCTATATGATTCCATTCTCAGGGGTTCAGTCAAGAATAATAATACGATTTTTATTTGACTGGCGCCAGGTGTTCTAAGCACCGCCCATAGAATGGGGCCAAACAAGTTTCATGGGCCGAAACTTGTTCCTTACTCTCAGTCTAGCTCAGTATACCGGGAGAGTAGCGTAGGCGATGTCGGGACAAAACCTAACTTGCCAGATGCAAGTACAATTTTCCCTCGAATTTACGTGGGATTGACCTAACGGAAAATAAAATTGGAGTGGCGGGTATACCGCTCTATTCGAAGAGTTAAACAATTTTATTAGCAAATTTCAGATATAAACTATCTTCTAACCGTAGTTTGTTGCAAACATTAATAGAAATAAATAAGAAAGATTCGAGATTGGTAAAACATATTTTAGATTAGGCTGGTGCGGAGATGCCCTTCTAAATAATGTCAGATATAAACATATTAGTTCGATGACCTAGCGTAATTTGTACTCTTTACCACTTGTTTTCTCCTTAAAACTCTCTATAATAACTACTTCATAGCAATTATATTTATACACTACTCTTCTAGTACATTACCGGTTTACTTTACAAATCGGAATATCCGAATGACTTTTTATTAGATTTCAGCTATTCTATAGTACAACTGGCCACTTTCAAGACTTGACAAGGCAGACCGGAGCCCACACGTTGGTGGGACGACGTACGTACGCGCTTCCCTCTCCCTTGGCGTAGTAATCCTAGCGGACTCCTTTTTCTGTTTGCCCGCGCATACTGGGTTGACCGACGCTCCCAGCATGTCAGCGTATACGTCCCGTTTATTTACGATAGACAGTTTTAGATAAATTCCCTAACTTCATTCCGAAAAAAAGGTTCTTAAACAGGAGGTATAAACGTCTTAAGATGTAGCATGCTACCTGTCAAGCCTTTATTAATATGGGGATCGACAAAGGAGAGAGAAGCCGTTTACAAAAAAATTCAGTTGAAAACTGCAACGTTACACTACACACACTGTAGGTATGGCAAATAATTGAACTTTAATTCGGTAACGACTAATAACTTTATTTGTAAACCAGATACATTGCGCGTATTTGCCAGCGTCTAATCAATAGTGCGTACACCGGGACAACCGGCTAGAGATCGAGGTGATCAAGAAATAATTTAGAGTTCACCTTATCATAAATAAATAATGTAAATATAAAACGTTTTCTGTTAACGTACCTTCTTCCAAAATGCTTGTTCTGAAAATATTTTATCGTAAAGACTTTGCAGCTCAAGAACCTCAATTTGTAATAAAAGTAGTCACTTTAATGAATAGGCTATGTGTTGTAACACAATTTCTTAGAATTAAACCGTTTTTCTAAGGCCCAATTTCACAAAACTAAAATATCAGTGAAATGTACTACACGATAAATAAGTAATATTTCAGTAATCTCAATGATATGATACTCCGGGGGGGTATCAATGGTGGTTCGTTGAATTTAAAATTCCTTTCTGAGGGGGAAGATAAATTGGCAAAGTTTATAGGGAAAATCTCGATTATAAGGTACGCCTGGCCGTGACCTTGCGTGGGGGAGGGGAGAAACTCACGGGTGAACTCCCTAATGGTATGAGCAAAAGCTCCCTATCCAGACTTCCGAAAGGTATCGCGGACCGTACCCGAACGAAGAAAAACGCGCAGAACTTGCTCGAAAGTCAACCGCCGATCCGAAGCGAACGAACAGGGAAAAGAATCGTGATCGCGCCACGCACTACTGAAGAACGAGATACGGATCGTCCGCCAGATTTTCTGACAGTGCTGCACTGATAGTGAAAATCCGGCGGACACTACTAATCTGTCAATCAACTGCAGAAAAACCTCCGACACCGTCGATACTGGGAAATCTGGAATCCTGGAAGACTCCTAAGAATGTCTGGATGCAGTGGAAACTTAACTTTGAATTGATATTCAAAAGAAAATAAATAAAAATTTGGTAAAAACTGAAGAATAAAAAGCCGGAATTTAAAAAAAGAACGGAAATGAATTTAATGTGAATGAAGCTAGTTGTACAGTTTACAGGGGATCGTTAGTCGTAGAACACGGTCTTCCGTGATCTGATGCGCTTCTCGGTCGAGAAGATACTGGACTTAAGTTCCCGTATTGTTACGTCCCAAGAGTTTTAAATAAACTAAAAAACTGCGAAGAGGATAACTACCAAATACAATAAATAAATCAATTATATTAGAATTTATAGAATAATTCATATTTATTTTAATGCAAAGAGAATTTTAATCATAGGGATCAGGTTTGACAAACTGGGTGGTTTCCAACTATCAGTGGGGTGCTTTTTTTTCCTTGCAAACCTCCGAGTTATTTCAAGTTATTTGATTCTTTGGTCCACCTTAAACAAGGAGGACCAATTAATCAAATGTTCATTGATTAGGGAGAAGATTGTATAAGTGTTAGATAATCTTTACTTACTTACAAAGTTCCCTCTTGTAGAGAGTAAACAATTCGCCCTCTCGTTCCTTGAACCGAAAGTGTCTCGTCTTTCTGTTAGCACCCTGTATGGGTACCCGCAGGGGATGGATGGTATTGAATATGGCTCTGCAGGCTGAGATGGTAAGTTCAACGTATATGGGCTACTTTGTCCCTTTGTGGCAGGTGTTCTCGACTCGGAATCCCACACAGAAGCTATTCTTCATAGATTTTAGATTTATATGGTTGACGGGCGAGGGCTGTTGGACCGGAGTTTAGGGCTTCGAAGATTCTATACAATCTGGATTGTCTGAGACTAAACTGAGACTGGACTAAAGACTGCAACTGGAGTATAATCGACTAAACAGGAACAAACTAAACTGATTTCTGCTTCCAAATCCGCTGTATTTATTCACAAGATCCATTATTAGATTCCCGTAGAGTTGAGTGGTTTTAAAAGTAGGGATTTTTCTTGGTTCCAATCAGCGTTGTCAATCAATTAGGTAGAAGAGTAGTAAGAGCCTAATTGTCCAATGGGCATTGAGAATGATGTATATGCCCATATATGGAGAATATCGTAGTAACCATAATGCCTTGTATCCCATCCTAAGTACCAAGGGGGTAATTAATGAGATAGCTAATCAGTGATTAGGAATCGTGCTGTGTCCAAATGTGGAGAATGAAGCAGTTACCAAAATATATTGTATCCCTACCTAAATGTCCAAGCGTAAGATATTATAATGCGTAAAAAAGCATAAGGTTTGGTTGTGGTTGAACGGCTCACCCTCCTATAGCTGTCATCTTTCTTAAAATGTGTCTTGCTTTTAGATCTAAGATGCTGGTATTCGTCATAGAAATATGTAGGTCAGAATGTCTAAATGATGTAGATGTGCTGTAGGTACCAGCATTTTGTAAACGTATGGGACTGAAAATCTGGTATGTTTTCAGTGTTGGCTTGTTGATTAATTTATAGCTCTTCAGTTTCTTGTTTGCTGGTATTATTAGTTATGCGAAAATTTATGTGTATCGCTTATTTTTGTTTACTGCGCTGTGTACGTACTTATAGGTACCAGCATATTGTGAGCGTATGAGATTGAAAATGCAGCTGCCTTTCTGGTTTCCTTGTTAATTAATTTATTGCTTTTTAATTAACGTGTTCCTGGTTTTTGTGCAAAAGATTATGCGTAGCTTTTCTTGCGCTGTTGGGTTAACCTTACACTGTTGCATTGTTCCTTACAAATCTGATCTTCAAGAATGATTTTAACAATACTAGGTTTTTTCTACAACAATAATTGGATGTTGAATATAATAATTTAAATTGTTGATTTTTTATTGAATATAAATGTTATGTAATTATAATCCATTGTTTATTATTATTTATTATTATTATAAAAGTCGCGGGACGTGACAGTATAATTCACAGGGAATCATTGGTCGAGCGACTGGTGCTCCAGCGGTGGGGAGGACGGATCGAGCCCTGTCATTGGTCGGCCGCTCCTCTCACCCGTTGGAATTCAGCGAAAATTTGCTGTTCTTCGGTTCGCGAGAATTTTGTCTTCTAATACGGTTGAAGCACACGCGGAATATCGAATCGCAGTTGTGGGCTTGAGATTGCAACCCTGCAATTTCCGAGAATAAGTGGGCCAACTTATTCTTGAAAAACGGAAAGTTTTAATCCCAACCACACTTGAGGATTAAAACGATGGTCGTTAAAAATGTGAGCTATATCAAATAATGATTGTCAATAACTGCGTCTTCATACAACATTAATGGGGTGCAAACGAAATGCTAAACTTGGTGGGTTGTTTCTCATAGAAAATCATTATCACTTTTTTCACGAATGGATGTGACCTGTTATGTACAATTGGCTACGTATAAAAATAATTTAATAATTTTTTTTTCTTCGATTTTAAAACCACTACTCGTGAGTCCCGAACTGGGAGTCAGAATTTTGACAGCTGCCTGCGAGCAGCTGGGATTGATTGGTGAGCAAAACATGCTCTTAACAGAACAAACACTCTGAATTTTGAGTCAATCTCTTTCGACCATTAGATTGTTCGATTTAACTTCTGTTTAATTAAATAAATATTAATGTTACCTATGAAGTCGTTAGATGGAATAATCCTAGGAAACCGGATCCGGAGGTCGTAGATCCTATGTCAGCTGACAGACTTGTCAAAATCGTCCGACCAGTGACAGAAATAAACCGATGAACACTACACTCACTAATCACACACATATTTTTTTGTTTTTTTTTTATGTAAACTGGAGCCAAAGGGCTCTCACCAAACTAATCAAACGTCACTAGCGACCAGGGGTCGGTGACAGGTTCACCACACAAACACACGCACACGTAATATGAAACAACGCACAGATCGCGGTACCACGACTGCGGAGAAGAGGACCCTGGTTTCTCGCACGGAAGTGAGTCCCATGCGACCAATGAAAACCAGGGAGACGACGTCCACAGTCTCAGCTGGACGATGTAAACAAACCGGCGCGGACGATATATATGTATATATCGATATATACGATATATATGTGTGTGTGTATATTTCATATGCATATAAGAACACAATTGCGAGACATTCTTTGTGTACCCAGATCAGTATCAGTAGTACTCTCTGCATTCTTTCCCAAAAGTCTCCTTAAAGGACGAATATCGTCTGCTCCTTTAATCCAACGGGTCTCGTGGAGAAATTTGAAGAGTCCTCAGGGTCTTTGAAGAATCTGATTCCTTTGATGTCCTTCGTAGATCCTTGTTCAGCGTATCTGCCAATGGAGAATCCTTTTACAGCTTTGAAAATCGTGGAGTTCAGTCAGTTTTCCCAGCAACAAGGGGCTTATGTCCTGATGAATGTGACTGGTCCTGTCACGATCGCCAATTTATGAACTGTATTTCTTCTTCTATTTAAGGAAAGGATTATAATTTTGGAGACTTTTGGATTTCAATATTTATTCGAGCAGAGTTTCTGCTTCCAGTTACAATATTAGAATGCTGCCGTGACAGGAGGCCAGACCGCTTATATGTGTATTGATGATAAGACGTCAGAGATCAGAAGTGGCTGGACTCCGGATTCAAATGTGTATGGATGATAAGACGTCAGAGATCAGAGGTGGCTGGACTCCGGATTCAAATATGTATGGATGATAAGACGTCAGAGGTCATAGATGGCTGGACTTCAGATCTAGATATGTATGAATGATAAGACGCCAGAAGTAGCTGGACTCTAGACTTATTCACAGATACTAACCTAATTCTATTCCAGCCTCGTTTTCCCGAAAGAATCATGAAGCTGGGATGATGAGAAGGGTTGTTCGGTTTTAAATTTAATTATTATAAACAATTAAATCTGAATTTACATTATCTTTACGCTTTATACTATCCCGAAAAACCCTTTTAATCTTTTACACTAGTTTGTTAATTACCTGGAAAAGAACATACATAAAAAATATTGTACAATACCATATTAACGGAATATGACTAACATTAATTAATTTCCTTATTAATATTAATTGTAAAGGGACTTTTCTTTGTTAATTGTTTTACTGAAAGCGCGCGCTGCGAATGCCGGTTGAGATCCCCGGCCGTTTTCCCCGTGCGCCTGCGAGGGAGGGAAGATGGGAGGACAAAGCAAGAATAGTGGCACATGACGACAGCATGTTTGTTTTCGTAAACTGGGAAATGGCAGGCTAATGACAGAAGGGAAGGAAGGCATAACAATACAGGTGTATACATATGAAACCGGTATTTTTTCAAGAAAAAAACACATTTATTTCAAGAGAATGATGACAAATATTTTATTCAAAGTATGCGCCCTCGCTGGC
>NC_046660.1:11136753-11139213 GCF_010883055.1 Belonocnema kinseyi
TGCACAGAAACTCATTTAATAACAAAACTTATTTGTCACTACTTAAGGGCCCCCACATTTTAACCGGCCCCAGGGCCCCCACAACCCTAAATTCGGCCCTGAGCCTATGGTACCAAAAAGGCGGCACTTTCCTTATCCGCCCGGGGCGGCAAATTTTTAAACCCGACCCTGGCCAAAATTCAGTCTCCAAATGATACTTTCCCCTAGATGCCCACATGGGCACCTACGTTCAGAGAAATACATTTGAGACTTGAAAACTCTCTCAAATGATCATTGGGAGCCCAATGAAATTTGAGCAGCAACAAATTTAACACCAGCGTTTTTCTGTGTAGAAAGATTAAAATATCATATCATTTTTTACAGAATAATAAAATTACTTCTTTTGATAGAGCATTGTCACAAAAGATTAAAAAATACAAACATTTATAAAATATAACAAACAGTTATTAATCACTCATACAGATAAAAGCAACATTACTGTTGTTCTTGATAAAGAACCATACAACAATAAAATGGAAGAATTATTAAATGATAATAAAACATATGAAAAACTAAATGAAACCCCAGAGAAGGAATTAAAAAGTTCGTTAGTGAGTTCAGAACTATGTAAAATATTTAATCGGAAATTGTAAAGCTACGCATAAGACTGAATTTCATATAGAACTTATAATACAGTCTTATCACTTATATGGCTAAAAGAAGCTTTTCGCTTTCCGAGTATTTGTGGAAGGTTTTCTTAATATTCAAAAGTTATTTTGCATTACATGAGAAAAAGTTTTGTTTACAAAAAAATACGAATAAAAGTTTCGTTAATGTGTTCTCAAAAGCGTGAAGTATTAATGTCAAGTGAGATACTTAATTACTTCCCATATAGCTATATAAATTTTTTCGGGTTTTCTCCGTTTTGTTTCTATGCCATCAAAATCTTTCTCTTAAAATTTACCACTGTTTATAAACTTTTAATTATGTAATGGATTTTAAAATAACACTAAATGTAATTTATTCATTTTATTAATGTAAAATAAAGATAACTCAAAGGACAATTGAGAAAAGGAGAATTCTGAGCCAATAATAATGTTTGACAGGATATGATAAGGAACTTTTATGTAGACGACTCTATCCTAATGAGGAAAATGTATAGTTTTCGAAACGTCGAAGAACTGAAATAAAGGATTTATTCAACATCTTAATCCTATGGTCAGAATCATGTCATTTTCATTATCTTACCTAATGTTTTAATTATTTATGACTCTTACCTTCTTAAAATTTATTTTTTTCACAAAAGAAGAATGAAAAGACATATGTATTTTTTCTATTCTGTATCACTTTTCAAAGTGAAGGCAAAAAATATTTACAATTGTGGATAGAAAATTGGAGAAATTCATATGGTTTATATGGTAAGTAATTAAGTATCATAAGTCCTCAATCGCAGGATGAAAAGAATTTTGTTAAAATAATTTTAAACAATTTTGTGAATGGATCCAAGACTGAATCATCACTGATAACGATACGACGTTATAAAACCCGACTGGCCTCCTGGCTCGGGCGCATTCATATTCTGTATCTTGAAGCGAGCACATCGTCTCGCTTGAATAAAAACCTACTATAATCCAACTATAGTCTCCAGTACCTAACCTTTTCCTCAGCAAAGCCTTAGTACTTTTTTAGAAAATACAGTTGCTAACATTCTAGATCACAATTTCCATAAAAAATAAGTTCGTTTTCCTATATAATAAATTATTTCAGTAATCAGCAAGTTTTAGAGTAAAAAAGAGATAAAATAAATCATGCCTTCCTTTTGGTTTTGTGTCCATTTCTAAAATCTGACGAATTTTTACCATGACACAAAAGTGAAAGAAAAATGCAGTTTGAATAATTATTTCAGTAGACAGATACATTGTGTTTTGTTATTAATTTATTTATGAATAAGTTAATTTATTATTTACTTAATGAATTATTGATTTTAATTGCTTATTTATTTCATTTTTAATTATTTTTAAATTTACCGCCCTAATGTTCAAATTTTAGAAACTTTGAAATGTTTCAAAAGTTGCATGAAACTTTTCACTTAGCCATTGTTTCATAATGCTTTAAAACACCATCTACACCTGTGAGTGAACATACCTTTCACAAGCAAGCGATATGTAGATCGTGATTAGTCTTTTGTATGTCAAGTACAAAGTTGAGAACCTCGGAAATTCCATGGAGCTGTATACGTAAACTCTTTCTAAATTTTCTTACGGGAAGTAAAGTGAAGGTCGAACGAAACAGCTTCAGAAATTTCCCAGGCTCGAAAACGACGAGTTAGCTTGTCTTTGAGTGTATCATCTACAGGTGTATACATATGAAACCGGTATGGCCATCTAGCGGCCAGTAGGCACACTTGTAGGCACTGTCGGAACTTACCATTTGTGCTAATTGGCGTATTGCCATCTGTCAACAATATCCAATACCAAACAT
>NC_046660.1:11139313-11146287 GCF_010883055.1 Belonocnema kinseyi
GAAAAAGAACGCATACGTTATTATACGTTTTTCAGAACGGCTCCCCCCACCATTTTCCTCTCTGGATACGTTATTCCGTCGATTCCAGTCTGGCAACACTGGAGATAGGCAGCAGCCAGTTAGTATCTTGTCGACCGAGGAGCGTAGCGGTTCACGGGAGACTCTGCACTGCGACTGCCCATTCCCTACTAATTTTATAACCTCATCAATTAATTAAATTCTTTTTTTCTTTGAAATTTCAGCCTTTTTATTCAGTTGTTTCCTTCACCCTTTATTTAATTCTATCTTCCCCCTAAATACCTTTCGAGTCAATTTCCTAGCGTCCAGACTCTGCGAGATTCTTCAGGCAACGTCACTCAGGATCACAGGACTCAATATCGACCGGAGGCACCAGAGGTCCATCAGGATATTCCGCTTCATGAGCGCCGGAGGTATTCACAGCAACGGCACGACAGGTTCGTAGAGCGTCCGTCGGATTACCTTAATTAGTGCGGCACTGTCGGAAAATCTGGTGGACAATCCGATTCAACGATTCTCCGATTCATCGCTCGTTTCGGGAGTTACTACCCCAAGGTAGTGAATTTCGAGCGAGTATATCGCGCTTTTCATTTCGGGCAAAGTCCGCGAGACCCTTCAGTCCCTATCCCTCCGAACGGACCCTTCGGCTACCGTATATTTAATCTTTCGATCGAGATATCGAGACGTTCTGACCCCTCATGTTTCCTTTCCTTCGATCGGCGCCCTCCAGTGATCGGTACTCCGTTGGGCATGCAGAGGTCATTGGTCGGAAACCTTAAAAAACGCCCCGTGAAACCCCGGAAACGACCGCGACGGCAGGAATCGAAGCCCAAAAGTCCAGACAGAGAGCTTCTGCTGATACCATTAGGGAGCTCACCATGAGCTCATCCCTCTCTCCACTCAGGGCCACGGTTAGACATGCCTTCTTTTGACCTATAAGCGTTTTTCTCAACCCTTACTAGGACTTTTCCCCTCAGTAGGAAATTCGGAAGGTTTTTGAATCTCCATTGATAACCAGGATCTTATCAATCGGCGCACGGAAATAAAATACCATGATTACCATATCGTTGAATTTAATATTATTTTAATAACCGTAATTTATTTCATAATATTAATCTTCGATTTTTCGGGGGGGGGGGGGGGGTATCAAGACCCAGAGAAAATATGACCTGCAGCCAATAAACACCCCAATACTCCACAAGAAACTCTTTCAAGTCCGACTATACCATGATACTTGAGATTCCGTATACTTTTTGGACATCTTGGAATTAAACGCTGACATCATACAAATGAAGGATTACATTGGATTAATCATGCAACATTGCAACAGTTTAAATGGAAGATGCACTACGACCAAGACGATTGGCACATTAGGACAAAGAATAAATAAATTCTCTAATCGCTACGATAACATCAAGGAATTATCAGCAAGAAGAAAAAAACGAGGATTATTCAACTTTATAGGTACCGCCACCAAATATCTTTTTGGCACTATGAACGGCAACGACGCGGAAAACATTAACAACGATATAGGCGAAGTCTAGAATAAAACCAAAGGAATCGCTACTCTAATTAAAAACCAGACTAGCATTCTACAAGCCACTCTATCTCAAGTTGAAAAAATTGAACACAGAACTGAAACTGAACTACAAACCATGTATATTTATACAAGTGCATTGACGGACGCAATGCAAATAAACAACATAATCCTCAGTTCATTATTCGATATGGAACTAATCGTAGAAGACATCGCAGAAGCCATACAAACCATTGATCCGCTTCTGCCAGATAATAGATGTGTTAAAAGAAATACACACTGATACCCCCTATTCCGGATGGTTACTTAGCAACGAAGGAGTACCTAGTAAAAAGAAGTATTTAAAAATAACTACAGATTATATTTATAGTTTCGCTAACAGCTTTCAGTTGTACATCTGACCTTATAATCCGCTACGATTAACGATAACCTGTCCAATGGAAAAGGATGTGATAGAAACCATTTCTTTATCAACAATTCTCACGTTATCAAACCACTGCAAAGCTACGACGGGAAAACAAACATTCTCCACGGCAACTCGTTATTCGAAAGAAAACACGGTGGAAGAACGACATATTCAATTTAATTTCTCTAAAATCAAAACAAACATTCTAGAATCCGGAAGCATACCTTTACCTGTCTTTTCTAACACTCATTTAAACAATACAGCAGCTCAAAAATTCTGCCTATGATTTAGCAGCCGCACAAGAAGACCTTAGCTCTTTTTTAGCTGAACGCCGTAATCTATTCACATTTATATTGCTTACAACTCCATGCGGTAAAGTCATTAAAAAATTAAGGGTCCAGCAACAATTAATCACGCTACCAATGCCCCTGTGGCAGCTCGCACCAGCTACCACTCTGCTGCTTCAAACCCTCTTTTTAAAACCAGTGAGGACATGGTTTAATTTCCGAGGGATGGAATGTGAATAAATCCGGAGTCCAGCCGCCTCTGACGTCTTATCATCGATATACATATAGATCCAGAGTCTAGCCGTCCTGCCAACTCAGATCTCTGACGTCTTATCATCGATACACATATAAGCCGTCTGGCCTCTTGGCACCGTAGCATTCTAATACTGTAACTGGAAGCAGAAACTCTGCTCGAATGAATACTGAAATAGTATATCTTAAATCCAAAATTATATTCCTTTCCTTTGAGTGCCTATTATCCCTTTAAAAAAATAATTAAAGAGAAATTAGATTTCACAATGGGCAATTGACACTGAGTAGTTCAGGTGTTTTTGTGAATTTCATATGGAACTTATCGCACAGTATTATCATTTATACTGCTATAAAAAGCTGTTTGCTTTCCGAGTATTTATGAAAGGTTTTCTTAATTTTAAAAAGTTATTTACATTACAAAAAAAAACATTTGTTTCAAAAAAACTACGAATAACAGGGTCGTTAATGTGTTGAATAAACCGTAAAGTGTTAAGGTCATGTGATACTTAATTACTTCCCATATAGCTATTTAAATTTCCCGGGGGTTTTGACTGAAAAAATACAATTTTTTGTTTTCGAAACTTTTTGAAATAGTAAACAACATGAAAACAGATGAAAATAAATGTCTGTCGGCTCTTAACTGCCTAAAATGAATTTTTTTTCAAAAAAGAAGAATAAACAGACTTACGATTTTTTTTTTTTAATTTTTAGCACTTCCCAACGTTACGGGAAAATATATATCATTGTTTATAAAAAATTGGA
The DNA here is from genome assembly GCF_010883055.1 of Belonocnema kinseyi. Classification (NCBI taxonomy): domain Eukaryota; kingdom Metazoa; phylum Arthropoda; class Insecta; order Hymenoptera; family Cynipidae; genus Belonocnema; species Belonocnema kinseyi. Next base: position 11,142,576 of record NC_046660.1, read on the forward strand.
GAAACTTATATGGTTTACGTGGTAAGTAATTAAATAAAAAACTGCGTAAAGTATTTAAGGTCATGTGATGCATAATTACTTCTCATAGAGTTATATAAGTTTCTCAGAGTTTTTGACAAATTAAAGTATTTATTGGTATTGTAATCTTTTTTTACCTCATTTTTAATTAGGAACATTTTTTTCAATCGAATTTTAACAAATTTGAATATTGTTAATGATTTTTTATTTCTGTTAATTAAAAAAAAGTTTTTTTAGTATGTATAAAGTATTTATAAATCTCAGTACTCCTGATTGTGAAAATTGGTGATAGTTTTGTCTTCGTTCATGTAACTCTCTTTCTCTTTCTTCCCATTTGAAAAATGGAGCAAAACGACGTTTTGCTATCATTTGAAAAAAATGTACATATTAAAGTATTTATTGGTATTTTTGACCTTACAAAAGTGGTTCTAATGAACTTATTTGAAGAAAAACTTTCTTCTTGTTAAATCAACTTTTTTGTTGATAACTCAATGGTAAATATAAGTTTCTTTCTTATTTCTTAACCTCACTTTTCAAAATAAAGAAAATTTCCAAAGTGTCTCAAAAATTATTAATGGTAAATTTAGATCTATATCAAAAATATTTTTTACAGTTCTCAATGAGAAGATGGAGAAATTGAGCATTAATATAATGTTTTAATTCTACTGGACTTTTAAATTAATTTTCTATTCAATTTTGGATATGACATAAACTACACGATATATACAAATCGTGTAACTTTGATTTCAGAAAAAAAATACAACACATATATTATATTAATAACAGTTTATTTTCAGTGAATTCCTAACACCAAATTATATTTTACAAAATATTTAATTTAAAAAGAAATTTCTTGGAAAAGTGATTGAAAATAATTATTTACAAATTTTTAATATTTTGTATGTATTTTTCTGTGAATTCATATAATTATATAACCTATAAATACATAAATTATCACGACTGCATTGTAGTTATGCTTTCTTTTTTTTACTTCAAGCGTCGTTTTGTCACGTCTCAATAGCTTCTATATATCAAGCTGTTGAAATATCATATGGTATTTAAAAAAATGTATCTATTAACAAATATTTTGAGAAATATTAGTCAGTCTTTCAAATTCAATGAAAATAAACTGTTATTCATCAAATATATGTGTTATAAATTTTTTTCTTGTCTGAAATCAAAAATTACACAATTTGTATACATTCTTGTGTATATTTTAATAATTATTTATTTAAATTACAAGAATTGTTTTGCAATGTAATTTTGAATCGCGCTTCAAAGGGTAGACAACCAGCGCTCAGACCTAACGCACACATGAATGAAAATTATTATCATTTTATTATTGCATTAAATAGTCCCTAAAAAAGAACACTATTTTTCGATTGCACTTATATAGAAAAATTACTTTCTACGAAGATATTAGAAAAATAGAGCAAAAATTAACCAATTCCCATGCATTTGGTCAATTGTTATCCCCTCAGTATTCAACGAGGTGAAGTGAGCTAGTGATTGGAGTGAAAATACCTTATTGTATATGTAGACGGTCATGACTTTTTCTATACATCCCGGCTTTAGTTTAAAAGTCAACAGGCATGACTAACCTAACTCTTGGAAGTTGCATTAGGAAGTTATAATTTTACTCTAAGTGACTGGTACGCCGTATTAAATGAAAGAAATTTGAAAATTAGGTAAATATTGTTTCAATTGGTTTCCTTATTAACAATTATTTAGGCTAATATCGCAAAGCGAATAGTTGCTTTGACAGGTATTCTGGTGGCTAACAGCGCGGTTCAGAACTCCACAACTCTGCATGAGCCAAAATCAGGCCTGGATTTACCGTAGGGTAAAATGGGCAGTGCCCCAGGGCGGCACATTCCGAGGGGCGGCAAATTTGGAACGAAATTTTTCAAAAAAAAAATACAAAAAATAAAAAATTTTATTTTATTATCAGAAATCAAAAGTTGTACAATTTACATAACATTCTCGTACATTTTTCAATCATTATTTATTTAAATTACAAGAATTGTTTTGATTCCGATTTTGAATTACGCGCCAACTGCGGACAACTAGTGTATGGTTCAAACACAAGCTTAGTAGCAAAAGTCGCCAACATTAGCATCACTGTCGTCGGTAAAACAAAAGACCGTTGCGTTTTGTATCAACATAACATTTTTGGATAAAAATTTGGAAAAATTTATCAATTTTGCCAGATAAATGAGTGACGGTCGAAGGAGATTGAGTGGATATGAATACAGAAAAAAGGCGGCGGAAAAAAAGCGGAAATTGGAAGATGTTATTACGAAATCTGCGAAACTTGATAGTTTTGTCAAGAAAAAAGAAAAACAGTGTGAATCCACTAAACTCGAAAGCCTTTCGACAAAAACAACCTCGAAAGGTAACTTATACACAATTCTATAACCAATTATTTATTATTTGTAAACTTTTCTTCTCTTGTGCAAGCTATAATCGCAATTATGTATTATTTATCACAGAAAATGAGCTCCATACACTAGATAGTACAACTACAGCAAATGACGTGACTGCAGCTGAATCTATAGGTAGTGACCTGAATATGATCAAATTATTTTTGTCATTCAGATAAACATCGTAGCCTAGTAAACGATCACTTCTTAGTATAATTTATATAGGTGAAAGAAAATATAAAAATTAATTTCTGTATAGACAACAATATCACATCGGTTGATCATGATTTCATCGCAAATCGAGATACTAGCGACATAAAGCTACGCATTAAAAAAGAAGACGATGAAACCAAAAGTTTTCTCTCTAATGACCCAGCTACCTGGCCGATCAGTGATTCTACTCGTGACTACATTGCACTCCACGGATGGATACAAAATGAAAAAGCAGATTTTACTAGTTCAAGAAAACTTTATAGTGATGGCAGCATGATATATCTGTCTAAAAACGTATTCAAACGAAAACTACTCAATGGCGAAGAAGTGCATCGACCGTGGCTCGTTTTTTCTGAAAGTAAGGGATCGTTATTTTGCATTCGGTTGAAAGAATATTAATTCATGCAAAACTCTCGTTTTCATGAGCAATCTGTTGCTGATTTGAAGCAGAGAGCTAACAAGTGTGGTCAGTTAAATGAAAAATTAACTTCCGAATTTGAAAAGGAAACCGCTTATTGGAGAAATGTTCTACGTCGGGTTGTATCTGCTACAAAGTATTTAGCATCTCGTGGTCTTCCATTCCGAGGAACAGATGAAAAATTTGGTTCTGAAAATGTAAGAGATAATGGCCAGCCTGTTGAACGGTTTTTATTGTTTATTGACAACGTTGGACATAAAGCGAAAGACGTAGCTGATGCAGTTTTTGACACATTGGAACACTATGGCTTCAATATAGCTGACTGCAGGGGTCAATCACATGACAATGCAAAAAATATGTCAGGTCAATATTCTGGTCTTCAAGCGAGAATTAAATTACTTAATGAACTCGCAGAATGGAATCCGTGTTCAGGTCATTCATTAAATTTAGTCGGGGTTCATGCTGTAGGGAGTTGTTCTGAAGCTTCCAATTTTTTCGCTATAGTACGATCGGTGTACAATTTTTTCTCGGCGTCAAGGCATCGTTGGGCAATTCTCAAACGATGTGCTCAAGAAAAATCTTTGACTTTGAAATCTCTTTCGACAACTAGATGGTCGGCTCGCGCTGATGCTGTTTCTGT
>NC_046660.1:11146387-11159282 GCF_010883055.1 Belonocnema kinseyi
TAGTATTAATATTTATATAATTTATGTTTTATACTTGAAGTAACGTAACCTCAAAATACACGCATTAAAGAGGCGCGCGAAGTATTCAAATCATGAGAATCGTCAGCCCAGCATCGAAATCTGGAAATATTAAAATCATAATCTCTTTATTTTATTTCAAAGCAGATAGAGATATAAATAGAACCGCCGAAGTGTTCCGACCGGCAATCGTGCACCTTCGAGTTTTCAAATTCAGAAGAGGAGAAATGGGTTGCGCGCGCAACCCAGGCATTTATATCGTCTCCTACCATATTCACACGGACATAGACGTGCCATAGCATTTGACCACGTCTCGTTTCAGATCTGGGATCACTGCCATGGGCGCGTTTGACCACTTATAGCGACACTAGCGCAATCTACAAGGTGGTGGCAAACTAAAGCGTATCCATGTGTTCGTGTACGTAAATGTGTATATTATTTGAATGTGTTGCATGAATTAAAATGAGAGAAAATAAGCGAATTAATTCAAAATTATACAAATTTAAGACGAAAAATGTGTAAATACAGTTTCCTGTACCATTTTTCGGCATAAATTTGTACAGTTTTGCAATAATTCTCCAATAAATGAAGAATTACATAACACATGAAATGTAACCTTTTTTCAACATTTTATTTATTCGCATTATAATAGAGAAATGAAATCAGTGACAACCTGGCACCGCACAAACATTTCAATTTACATTAAATTTGTACAGTAAAGTTATCTACAAGGAGGTGGATAACTGAAAAAGTATGTATACACACACACAAACACACATATATATATATATATATATATATATATATATGCATAAACGCGCCCATGGGAGTCGACCCAGCCTGGTCTTATGGGAAACTCAATAGTTAATATTAAATAAAAACGTTCCAGAGCATTACTTCAGCTCATAAAATTAAGACCAACAATTCTTTGATGGGTAATTGATATTTAAAAAATATAAAAGTCATTCAAGTGTAAAATGATGATTAAAAAAGGATTATTTTAAAAGTACTTACACACGTTTGTTACGAACAGTAGGCATTGAACATGTGTCAATAAGTATCTGTTTCTTAATTAAATGATTAATAGGTACTACATATTAAGAATACATTTTCTAATGACAAATATAAATTAATTTTTCAACAAATTGGAAGTCGGAACCATATTTAAAAAATAAAAATCCTAAGAGAAAACGAAATAGTATGATAAAAAATGTAACAAAATAAAATCATGAAATAACAATATCTTATAAAGTTGAATAACGAAATTAGCAAATGTAATACTATCTTAATGTTTTCTTCATTATTATATATTAGGAATTAAACAATTTTGAATGTTATCAATTTAATTTTTAAATTTAAAAGAATTTATGATTTTTAACAATATTTTTATTGTTCACATTATGTCAACGGTTAAATATAAATTATTTTCTAGCTAAGACATATTCAGAAATTTAAAATATGAAAAACAGTAGCTTATTAATTAATTAACATTGTTGAACTCCTATTGTAATCTGAAAAAATAAATAAATAAAAGATTTCGGACAAAAATAAAAAAAAGGAAAGAAAAATGAGAAGGCGACTAACCACATCCCCTTCCTTCTTTTCTTATTTCTTTCGTCTTCTTTATTTTTACTATTATCAAATTACAATAAAAGAACATTGAAAATGAAAAAATAATACAAAAATATTGCCAACGTTTCAGTACTCATACAGTATTCTTATCAAGGCAAGAAAAATGTAAATAGGTAGCGACAGCAACTAAGAACGGGTGCTCTCTCTTTGATACCTGAGAATCGAGTGAGGGTCAGTAGGTCAATCTGTTGTAAACACACATAAGTTCAATAGTTTTAGAAAGACCAAAAAATGGAAGAACAAAAGTATTAAATTAACTATATTCCTTTAACTCTTTCTGATTATCTGCGGGCAAAATATTACTCTGTTTGTTTTTGATTTGTTGAATTCTAATTGCAATATGTTTCTCAATGAACTTTTGTGGGCAATAATTTATAAAACGAATATTACTAACAATATTAAAATTTCCTGTGTAAAATAAAAAATGGGATATACCTAGAGCTCTGTCAACTAAGTTTTTGATTACTGCATTTTGTTTTGAAAAGGATGAGCTGAAAAGAAATTAAAAATTCTACCTGAATATGTACTTTTCCTATACCAGTTCTATGTCCAAAAAGTGATACTATTATACTGCTCTATTTCATGAGTAAACTGAAATTTTAGATTAAAACTGTTAAAAGCATCAATAACCATCTGCAACTTTGCTAGATGAACACACAAATAAGGTATCGGCGTCATGCCGAAAACAAAATCTAATTTCTTGAAAGCAAAAACCTCCAAATCGTCCATAACTATTTCTGCTAAAATCGGAGGAATCACGAAACCTATGGGAGTATCAAACTTCTGTCTATAAAAGAACCATTACATTTAAAATAAGTTGAGTTCATGATAAAAACTATCTCTTCGATAAAAACTTTGTGACATAATCGAGTACGTGTTTTAATATTACCCAATCTCTTACAATTTTCCGGTTCAACTAATTCAAGGGGTATACTCGGAAACATTGCAACAAGATCCAAAGAAATTATTACGTTGTCATCCGGGACCCTTTTTTGAATAATTATTTTTCTGTATTCCCAGCTACTTTTAATATTGTGTTCTGAAGTTGAGATAGAGTCTTTAAGAATCATATTTGAAGTTTTATTCTAAAAATGAAGTTGGAGCAGTGGCGGATCCAGGGACATAACTTAATGCAGATAATTAAATTATAATATTTCTTACCGCAATTAAAATAGATATAATGACTTGATAAATATCATTTGCAGGTCATGTCGCAAAGTTGTCAACATAAGGAAATATTCATATGCAAGACACTTTTCGCCTCAATTCATCGGTCGATAACTGTAGATCGATTCCTAACTTACCAGCTCTACTTTGAAAGCTTTCGGTTTGTCAATGCGACTTCATGTTTTTTTGCAAGACCGCTCTAAACGAACCCTTTTGGCTCTACAAGTATCTATTAAGGCTTAAGTTCTAAATGATACCAAGTTTAATTTGAACCGCAACTTCATTGAACCCAAAGTTTTTTCTGTGCTTTGTCATCCGTTGCTTGGTGCCTAGTTGCAAATATGGATCTAGAACGAATTTTTGAAAGTTGTGGTTTGAAATTTTCTCAGCAGCAGTAGGCAGTAACTCGACATAAAAAAATCAACATGATTTTCAGAAATAGAAATAAAGTGTTTTTTCCTGTTTGATATTTGACAAAATGTTTGTTTCGAAATATAGTCTAAATCGACAGGTGCATCTCAACAAGAGTATTAGGAAAAACGATTTCTTTTCGATTAAAAACACCTACAATATGCATTTGATGATTTATACGATTTGTTTATAGAATAATTATAATTAATGTACGTATAATGTGTAATTTGTGTTATTCAAAAATTAAGGAAACAATAAAATGAAAAATGTACTCTCACCAATATCTGGAAAAGTTAGTTTTGAATTAAAAAGAAATCCTAAATCGGTGCATAATATATTTCTTAATCTAGAATTAATATGTTTTGTTACTTACACTTAATCATTATAAATGGTAAATAACAAGTTAATGTTTAAAAATACTCTCCGCAAGATTTATGTCTGTTCCATCAATTCTTCTTAAAAGAGTTCAGCAGTATGCCTGGTGAATATTTTAAACGTCGCGCGCTATTATAGCCATTCTAGGCTTATATGTATGCCTAAACTATGTAAGTTACGTATATATGGGACTTCCTATTAGGGAAACTTTGCATAGCGTTTAGTAGGATACGGAAAACGCTAAATAATATGCCAACGAATGTCGGACAGTGGAAAACTGTAACCTTAAGCTCATAGAACATGCGCAGAACCGTCATCACGTGACTAGCGTTTGCCATAAACTATGAAATGCTATGCAAAATATCCCCATTCTATGGTTTCCGTTTCCTTCCAGAAATATAAAATCTGAAACTTCTTAGTAAGGTTGCACTTCACATGATTTTCTTAGATATTATTTTTATTAAAAATATCACACGTCAAGATCAATAATGTGACAACTCAAAAAAGTTGATCTTTGAGTTAGCTACACTACAGAATGTAGAGTTCCAAGCACTACAATTCGCGAAAAAAGTGACTATCCTAAGTGCAAGAGCGGCCGTGGGGCAGCGTTTGTTACACTACAGCTCTACAATGAGAATAGTTACAATTAATGCAGGTATTACGCATTGTTCTTACATCTACATTCCTTAAGAATCAATTTATTTATCTTTTATGCATCAAACGTAGACAGAGGCCCCATTTGGGCCATACAATACTCCCCGTCGGGCCTCATCGTAGGTCTTCCACATTGGGCAGACCTAATCATCATTATAGATTTTGACGTAACTTTGTGATTTTGACTTAGGCTATCAGAAAATCGAAAGTCTGAGTGGAAAGGAGGTTCTGGATGAAAATTATGCCACCGAGAAAAATGAAAAACTTTGCGATCAATTTTCTCGAAATGACTTTTTTAGATCAGCTTTGCTGAGTTCTTAGGCTGCCACAAAGTGCTGCAAAGTTCTGCGAGAGGGTAAAAAATACATATCAAATACAAATATTTAAATTAAAAAAATAACATTCTTTAATATTTTGTTACAAAACAAACATTGCGCTACATTTTTATTACTGATTATTTTGACTTCCTTTCACTTGCAGACGTTTAAAATCAAGCTTATTCCATTGAATTTTCGAAAGCCTGGAGTAGTTGCTTGCTTCTGTTACGCTCTAATTGACATTATTAATTTGTTTAATTAACAATAATGATATTTGAAATAAAACTCTTACGAATGCAGGTAACGGAGCTTCAAAATCGTGAGGTTATACCATAGACATATAGAAATGGGCCGCTTACACTGTGGAGAGAACGGAAATTACCTTTAGAGAGAATAAAAGTATTTGGGAGGCATATCGGCCTTTATCTATTCAAATGATTCTTCATCAAGCTCCACCTATCGAAAATGCTCTCGACCAATCAGCTTTATCTAGAAAGAGACATGCTACCGTCACAAATGTTCTCTCTCTCTCCCTCTCTCCCTGTCCCCTCACCCCATTTCCGCGCTTCACACAGCGTTATCGGTTGTAATGGCATGTGCCGTTTGATGAACTAAAACTCCAGGGGGCTAAGATCCTTTTACATAATACTCTCGGCTCTAGTAAATTCTCTAGCAGGAAGATTCAAATGGCTTTAAAACCGAATTGGTTATGAATTTATAGAATCAATAAATATTAAGTAATTATTATTGTACATGAATTCTAGGAATACTATATCTCGGCGCCCGCGTTTCAAGCTTGATCATGCGACTCTTATATCTTCGTATACTGTTTAGTTTTGTGAGCATCTTTGAGAATCTGTGAGGTAACATAAGCTCACTTTAGCGATTAAGGTGAGTACGTTTGTGTTCGTTTTTGCCGGAATGTTAAGTGCTAAGTTTACTTGCGTGGAAAGGAAATCAAGAATGTATCATCCATGATCAATTAAATCCTCGGTAACTCATAATAAACAAATTGAATTTATCTGCAAGTTAAAACAGTGTACAGTGTAACTTATTTTTAAACCTGACCTATATTTCGTGGCTACTGGCTCCCACCATTCAACGACAGGTAACAGAGCTAAATCTCAACAAATCATCGCAGAGTTCCACCGAAGAAATTCGATTGCAGAGATTGAACGTAACACGGTACATCTCTATATGTCGATGGGTTATACACAGTTCTACTAGTCCGCCGCCTTGGACCGTAATTTATTAGGCATTTTACATGTTTTCAACGGAAAATACTTGACATAGGTATTTTACGTCAAAAACTTCCAGTTACGCGCAACTGCACATACGTGCTTGGATACGCATGCGTACGTGCTTGTATACACGCAGAGGTGTAAATGACTTTTAAGTATTCATTCGTCCAAAATTTGATTTCTTCAAAAATAATTTTTCCTAAAAAGGACCAGAATGTTAAGAAGTTGACAACCTAAAATTAATTCCAGGAATAATTCAAAATATGCGTTAAGTTTATATATGGTTTATATCGATGGGTTCGTCGAAGAATATGCTATCCTTTCGTTACCGTTAAGAATCAGGCTAACTTAATTTTTTATAAAATTTAGCAAACACGCAGGAGTGTTAAAATAAATAAGAATCTTTTAAAATGTCTTGTTTTGAAAGTTATAGGATTCTACATTACATTAAAAACTGTAATACAACATGCTGGAGTTTTTAATTCGTTGGAAATGTTACGAAAAATAATAGGATATTTATTCCTCCTGAAAACTTAGCTAAATGAAGTTAGATTATTCTTAATGTAACAAAAATCTAGCTTGTTCTTCGTAGAATTCATCGATATATAGTGGATAAGGCTACGATATTTTAAATTTATTTTATAAATTTTTCTGTATAAAAAAAAATAAAAAAATATCAATGTTTTGTTTACTATATATAACTTTTTCACCTGGGTAAATTTTATGTAAAAAATGCAAATCGTAATTGCATGATTCAATTCTTGCCGAAAAATGTATCGCCACAAATAAGAAAGACCGCTAAATTCAAATTATTAAAGAAGTCAAAGTAATAGAAAATATATTTCTCGCATTACACAGTATATAATTAAAAATAAGCATGTTTTATTCATTTCAGTAGGTGTTACAAAAACCAGCAGTGCCAATATCGCGGTGTATGGTCGTACCAAATGGTACACGGAGAAACTTGTTAGAAGAAATCAGCCCTGGCGGGAATTGCAAACGGGTCTCCGGGGCAACAGAAGAGAAATATTTTCCTGTGATAAAACAAATTATAAGGTTTAGGAATTTTATCATCCTCATGAACTTCGGCGTCATTCAGTACTAAATCGCGAAGCACTACATTCAAATTTTTTTCCTCTCATTGCACCTTCCCATTGAAAATGGTAATTTTTCTTAACTGTTTTGCAACATAGGTTATTTTAACTGCTAGTTATTGCAACTGCGGTTTTATCATTTCATTTGTGAATAGGGGTCAATCACAAAATACGTGACACGTTCAGGGGTGGATGGGAGTCTGCCGAAGTATCATTCTCCATGTTAAGACTAATGGGAAAAGTATCACGCAGGGGGGGGGGGGGGGGGGGGGGGGGTGTCAGAAGTTCCTGAAAAATGTATCACGTATTTTGTGAATGGCCCCATATCACTTTTTTCAACTTCAATCTGCTATCAAAAAGATTAATCTTTCTAACTATAAATGGCAATTATTAGGTTTGTAGGATATTTATAAATGAAATTAGAAATATATTTCTTTGTATAGCTGCGGCAATAATACTATTTTCTCGGCTTTATCCTATATTTCCATCGAACTTTTGTAAAGATCAATATTATAATGCCCAATTTTACAATCAAGAGTTTCTCCGTGTACCACATCCCGAAGGGATATCTAGATCTAGTTACAATACCTTAAACGTTAAAGACCAAAACTCCGAAATAGGATACCTTTTCACGGACATGATTCATATTTTACACAGTTTTCGCATCTGGGATCTGAGTCAATCAGATTTGCCATAAACCAACAAGGTAACTAAAAATAGTGTTATAAAGAATTTAAGTTATCGCAGGAATTCTCGCGAGCACATGAATAAGCTCAACTTTAATGTAGTTTAAGAATTTAATAAGCATTTATGAGAATTTTATGTTACGATTTAAAAAATCGTTTATTCCATTTTTAATGATTTTCAAAGCATAAAAATTCTGTTCACTTTTTATTTATAACTGTGATAATGTAAATATAGCTAAATTGATTAAAAATAACCGAAATAATAATGTTATTACTTAAGTTTCGCGGGAAAATGTATCACCTCATAGGGTGCGTTCCAGGCCCGGGTGCATTCGGAGCTGTTCCACGCGGTAGGTGAGTGTGCGGCTTCACTCAGGTGAACCGCTCAGTGATCACTAGGATGAACAGTGGGGGTTACTCAATGGGTGACTATTTCACCTACCGAAAATAGGTAGGCGGGAATGAGGGAACAGTGGAATTGGCGGGTAGAAGTGGCGGGAAGTCGCAAGTTTAGTAGAAGGACGCGTCAGTAAGCAGTTAAGCAGTACGCTGTACAGAATGTGAAAAATAAAAAGTGATATGGAATGTGTGCCGGAAAACTACGTTTTATTTTTAGTTCAGAAGGTTGTTATGCTGAAGGATGACTCAATTCTCGATGATAAGACAAACGGGCTCTCAATTTCAAGTATAGATAAACTGATGAAGTTTCACAAATTAGGTGCGCTTCCTTCTGTTAACCATAAATCGAAACATTTAACAGTGCGGAATGTTTCAATACTATTTTTCATATTTTCATTTTATAGATCGAAGAAATTAATGGTGGATATTTGAGGAACTCAAACCCTCAGTTCGGAAATCCAAAGAAACAGTAAGCTTACTGAAATTCCATGCCCAGTCTTATAGCGTTACCACTTTCCATGAAGAATATAAAGCAAATATGATTAACATTTGATTTCAAAACCCATTTTATCTTGAGAAGATTAACAGAACAATTGCTTTGCCCTTTTAGTATGAACCTAATTATGATAATTGGGCTACGATCGGTAAGACAGAAATCGCAAAATATTTACAGTGTTACCCTACAGGGATAAGACCTCAGAGCGCATGGGCATGTCGCCGACTTCCCGGAGCTTAAATCTAATTATGGTAACTGTACTACGGTCAGTAAGTGTAGTGTTACCATGGAGGGATAAGAACTCGGAGAGCACCGGTGAGATACCGATGCTGGATCATTAAGAAACTACAGTTGCGCACTGTACCGTTATACAATATTTATAGTTTGGATTATAATCATACGAATGTATTTATACTTTTAATAGTTTAAAATGACAATAAAGCTAAAACAGAAAATATAAAGTATAAATACACACCCGTGATTAAAAACTATAATAGCGTTTCATTATAATTATATGCTTCGGTTCACCATTAATGGGTAGTCCACGCAGTGGAAGAACATGTATGTAGTCAGACACACGAGACTAAAAAGTGTCTGACCTAATATAAAAATTATGATTAAGATGTTTTAGATCCCTGAAAGGCCAAGAGAAGAGCCAATGCGAGCGTCGAACACTGCGGTTGAACAAATATATTACTCATCCACTACCATTACTGACCGATGCGGTGCATATAAAACATTAGTCAAAATATCAAGTCACATGAAACTCAATATCGAGAGTATCCCGCATGAAGCAACGTTTCTCTGAATTGTTAGGGCATGCCAATTTACAAATGAATCTCTACGTGACAATTTACAAACGCACATCTACGTGACTTTTCCGAAGTCCCGAGCGTATATAAACCCCAGCACTACCCTCGTAGATCGTCTTTTAGTTTGTGGCAGTCCCACTGTAAACTTAAACTCCAAATAAACGAATAGCTTAGATAAAGTCGCGATCATTTTCAACAAACGTGAAATACTCCTTAAGGAAGAACCGCATTGTATAAAGTCGCGTACCTGTTACTTTCCATCGCGTAATAGTACGGAGTGTTAAGAATAAACTAAGTGCCTTCGGCTTTCGGTCGTCGTACAAGCTTATTTCGGAATATTTCGTGTTCATCAACTAAAAACACCCGGTGTAATTCCGTCGCTATTCTACCAATTATCGGGGATATCATCGACACTGCAAATCTTCTCTTGCCCTTTCAAAACTGAAATGTAGCGTAAGTGTTTATAATTACTTCACTGTAATCTAATTTTATACTTATAAATTCTGATGAATATACATGTATCTTATGAAAATTGTCACAATTTTTGAGTTTACATAACACGCAATCCCCGTAGGATTGACAATTGACTACGATCCCACATGAAATAATAGTCAGGCTTTACCACCCGGAGTTAATCAGCCCTTTAACCTCCCTTAACTATCACATTAACAAACTACCATCTCCTATTTGCTCGGGACGTGACAGCTGATTTTGGATCCGAATTTTAAATTATATTTATTTTGAGGTGCTTTGCTTAATGTGTGTTTTTTTTTTTGGTTTATTTTCAGAGGTTCCGACCACGCACCGTGATTGCTGTCGGCTTTCAATGAATGAGTTTTTATGCAAGATAAGGCTGCTAGTAGTTGGGTTTTCCTTTTATTCCCTATCAGCTCAGTCGCTTCAAGAGAAGCGAGAAAGAAATATTACTGTGATATTGTCACCCAATCCGACGGAAACGCATGATATTTTTATATTATGTCAATTTTGTTGTTTCAGCGTTCTCGTCTTCAGCCATATATTTTGCCTCTGTGGCCGGCACGTCCACATGGTCGGGAGGGAGGTCAAATGCATGTTCGGAACGCTCCTGCATGATAACGTAGGTAATCCTTGGTGTCCTGTCCCTTATCACTTCCGTTCATTTTTTTTGTCAATGCACCTTAATAATTGTATTCTTTTTATTGAGGCTCCCAAGCCGGAAGTAGTCTGGATCGAAGAGGAATTATTTTTGTAAAAACTCTACTACTTTATGTTAATTCTTCTCTTTTTTATTGAATTTTATTTTAATTTTTAAACGTAATTAGTAACTTTATGATTGTTGTTATAATTAGGGTGAAGGTCGATGATGTCCCAATCATAGTATAATTGTTTGTTTTATGGTATTGTTGGTCTTCCTCCAGACTTAGTAATTGCCTTTCGATTTCTTCCAATGGTTTTTCATTTTTAAATTGTTTCCAGTTTCTTTCGCGTTGTATTTTTAACTCATGGTCCAGTATTGGTATGGATTCCGAGAAGTTAGATATGACACGTGAAATATTTGTCAAATTTAAAGAGATTTCTGGACTATAGATCTATTCTTCTTTGTATTTATATATAGCTATTCCAGTTAGCATTGTTTCCTTTGTTCTTGCAATACATCCATTTCCTAATTGGAGTATTCCGGAGCCAGAGATATACTCTCTTTTAATTTTCTTACCTGGTGTAAATAAGTCCGGAGTCAAGCCGCCTCTGACGTTGTATCATCGATACACATATAGATCTACAGTCCAGCCGTCCAGCCACCTCTGATGCCACCTGTCAGTGCAAGGTGAATTTCAAGCTTCAAGGATTGATCAGCAACATATGCTTCACCTATCTTGACGATCTCATTGTCATCGGAAAAACGAAACAAGAACATCTAAAAAATTTACGAACGGTTTTTATTCGTCTAAGAGAAACAAAACTTGTCCTTCAACCAGATAAATGTAAGTTTCTAGAAAAAAAGATGGAGTATCTTGGACATTTGGTCGGCCCTAAAGCAGTAAAACCTTTACAAAAGAACGTGGAGAAAGTATTGAATTTGCCAACTTCCAAAAATACTAAAGAGATTGAGCAATTTATAGGCCTCGTTTCCTATTATCGTAAATTCATCAAAAACTTTGCAAAAATCGATCACCCGATAAATCACCTGAAAGGAAAGAAAATTCCGTTTGTATGGACACACGATTGCGAAAAATCTTTCCAAGAATTAAAGAATCATTAACGATCTATCCATTATTAAGACATCCAGATCTCACAAAACATTTTATACTCTGCACCGATGCCTCTAATGAGGGGTTAAGAGTAGTCCAGAGTCAACTCATCAATGATGGAAGAAAACACCCAGTTAGCTTTGCTAGTAGGAGCCTGAACCCTGCCGAAAGAAATTACTCTACCGCAGAGAAAGAACTTTTGGCAATGGTATAGGGTATTAAGCAGTACTGACATCTGCTCTATGGACAGAAATTTTAAGTGATTTAAAAATCAGGGAAAGAAAATGGGAACGCTGAAGTACTCAGTCGAGCCTCTCCATTTCAAATCGCTGACAATCAAGAACTAAGCACGAGTCAGGAACCTCCACGAGCAAGTCCCCCGGCAGAATTAGAACTGGATGAATTCCTAGCCGATTCCGGACGGGATAAACCACAACTACAAGAAATAATAGACGATTTCAAAAGATCTCTACCGCCTGCTGAAGATTCACTCAATACGGAAAATACAACAGTTGAAGAATCCATTGCAAAAGAGAATCTCGCTATTCAAATAAATACAGAGGACACACCATTCATCATAAAAGCTACAAAAATAATTCTAGAAGCCATGCCCGATGTAGAAATAGAGAAAAGGGTTAGAGGAAATAACAATTATTTAACAGTCAATGTAAATACAAAAAAGTAATCAAATAAAAAAAATTTTTAAATGCTCTGTAATTACTTTCTCCAGGAAGAAAGTCAATATATTCCATCACTACAATATTTGAGGGGTCGAACTGACTAGAGTCACTCAGGTGACCAACCTTCCTACAATGTAGTTGATCAATTTGTGATAAATGAGGAGTGCCGTCAGATCTTGGCGCCCATATCACAGGTACCAATACCTACACATAATTTACTCAGCGCGATTGGCAGAATCGAAGGAACTTGCGTCTTTCATTCGATACCGGAACAGGGCGTCCTAACAACGGGCGAGGATCTAGCGATGTTTATCTATCTCACTAACATCAGAGACATCCTAGTTAATCTTTCTAATGAGGAAAGTGATGGCGCTATACGCGACCAATTCCATTCAATGAATCCTTTACCAGGAGCAGATTGGATACAACATCAAGGCCACTGGCTTCTTCGGAATCCTGACACCATCTGGCCGCCTGATTATACCGTTGATACACTTCAACAAGATGTACATGCGTATGGTGGCTTGCTTACGCGTGTATCAGGCCGTTTACCACCAAGTTTTTTGTCATCCGATTTTTGTCATCTAGATTCTGAGCTTACTTATAGGGATCACATCTCTAAGGCTGCGAGTAAATCTCTAAGATCTTTAAGCTTTGTCACGAAAAATGCCTTGAAATTTAGGAA
>NC_046660.1:11159382-11161764 GCF_010883055.1 Belonocnema kinseyi
ATACGTATGGTGGAAAAAAAACGTATGACAAAACGTATCATAGTATTTTAAGCCCAAAAAAACGTATTTTCCTGTAAAAAACGTATATCTGGCAACACTGCCTATCTCTCGTAGCTCTTAAAGCGCCGAGCAAACCTGCGCGCATTCCAGCGGTGGGGAGGACGGATCGAGTCCTATCGTTGGTCGCCCGCTCCTCCCACCCTCTGGAATACGGAGAGAATTTGCTGCATTCGGTTCGCGAGTATTTTAGTCTCCTAACACGGTTGATGCTTACGCGGAAATCGAATGGCAGTTATAAGCTTGAGATCGCAACCCTCCAATTTCCAAGAAATCATTAGAATGTGAACTATATCAGACGTTACCATCTGGAATTGAAGAAGGGTCTAGTTATCTGTTGCGTAGAAATGTTTAACATCATTAAAGTGTCTTAAGCATTTTTGCTCGTTGAAAAATAAGGTTACAGTTTTTGTGTCGCTATTAACATCCAGTACGGCTAAATGTTTTGTCCATGTGGGTTTTCCATTGGTCATAATTTTTAATAGTACATATTCTCCTGGGGAATATGTCTCCTCCTTTGCTTTTCTAGTGATTTTTTTCTGGTTGACTATCTTTGCCATTCCTGTCCTTTTTACTGCGTCTTTCGTTATGCTTGTGCTCTGTCAGTACGGTCCGGAAGATATTCTTCTCTATCATATCGGATTTATTTGGGTTTCGCAAATAAAAGTTCATCGGGCGCATAATTAGTTATATCATGGGGGGCTACTATTATATAATTTTGTTGATTTCATTATTTTTTGTGTCACTTCTCCTTCCAGAGTTGAGGCCAAACGTTTTATCGCACCAATCACTCTTTCAGCTATCCCGTTACTTTGGGAGTGATAGTCTGAAATCTTTATTTGTTTGATTCCTAGAAGAGCTCTTAAGGACTGCATCTTTTTATTTGTAAAGACAGATTCGTTTTTCGTAATTAATTTTTTAGGTGTATGAATTGCGTGGCAGAATTCCTTGACCAGTTCTGCTATTTTACATTTTCTGACTAGTGTAGTCCAAACATAGCGAGTCAAACTTTCTTTGAATAAAAGAAAATCTTTTCCTTCCAATGTTAATTTGTCTAGGTTCATGGTTTCGAATGGGCTTTGAGCTGGTTCAATTATAAGAGCATCCGCTTTTATTAATCGTTCTTGAGGTTTAATAGCACAGATGGGGCACCCTTGTATGTATGACTCTATTTGTTTGGTTATTCCGGGCAAGAAGTATTGTTGCCTAATTGACTTTTTCATTTTATTTGTCGTCAAATGTCCGGCTTCATGGGTTCGAACTATTAGATTTAATTGGGCCCCTGTTTTCCTAATGATCCGTGGGCACGCTTCTTTAATTAGATAATATTGTTCCACATCCAGTAGTCGCGAAGTTAAGTAAATGAAACTTGCGGTCATTTGGTATTCACTCAAAGAGGTCCAGTTTTTTATTTCAATGAACGCTGAATTTCCGTCCTTTCACCTGACCATATAATTTTGGCCAATTTCAACAGATCCTCTGGTATGTGCAATACAGCTCCATTAACTTTTGGGGTTCAACTTGAATGGTATACTGAAAGTACTTCTTTGGTATCTGTAGGTTTGGTAGTCTGTTTTGAAAATTATCAGAGGTCTGTGCTACCTTTATTGGTGGAATCACAAATTTTCCTGATTTATTTTATTTAAATCAGTGTACGGGTAAACCCCTTTGGCACATATAAATTTACTAACTAAAAATAACGCTTAAATCTAAGTAAGAGATACTCGAAAGGCTAGAACCGCCGCGGCTGTAAATCGTGTTTCGCACAGAGCTTCTGAATTGATATGCAGTTGTGTCAAAAAAGTCGAGCTGATTGTTACGATTTATTATAAACGAATTGGCCTCACAGCAAATTCTGGAGGTCACGGAATTCGCTCCGTAATTTGTTCGGTGATTCGTAACATAAAATAAAGATTTCTTTTTACGGAGCGACTTAGTTGGTGCAAAAAACTTAACTTCAGATAAAATCGAAGGACATTTTATAATATTGTTGACAATATCTGGAGGCAAGTTTCGGAATATTTAGTAGGACTCTTATACCATCGTAATCGTGGTCTCTTCTGTCCATGGGCATACCCAATTGTCTAGCCGCAAATCGAAGGAAACGGTTTTGAACCCATTCAAGTCTAGTTTTGAGAACGAGGTATTGTGGTGACCAGATGATAGAGGCATATTCTAAGTGTGGTCGAACGAGAGAAAAATACAAAATCTTAAGTGTAAGGAGATTCCTAAATTTCAAGGCATTTTTCGTGACAAAGCTTAAAGATCTTAGAGATTTACTCGCAGCCTTAGAGATGTGATCCCTATAAGTAAGCTCAGAATCTA
>NC_046660.1:11161864-11164577 GCF_010883055.1 Belonocnema kinseyi
CGCGCAACCTAGGCATTTATATCGTCTCCTACCATATTCACACGGACATAGACGTGTCATAGTATTGGACCACGTCTCGTTTCAGATCTGGGATCACTGGCCCATGGTAGTGGACCCAGCATGCTTTTCTAGAACAGAGCGATTGACACGCCGCCCGGCGGATTAGTTCATCCGCGAAGTGGAACTTGTAAGCATGGAGAATAGACACAAGGACACCAAAGTCCTGTACATTGACTTTACCAAAAATGAGCAGGTTTTTTCGCGAAGTACACGCGTCTGAACTTCTCGTGCGTAGCGCTAGTATGAAAATATGTAAAAATATGGCCGTCCACGTGAAAAGAATAATATAACGTCAATTCATCTGTAATTAAATACTCTATAAAATATACTCTGTACATTAAATATATAATTTATAAAGTGAAAGTCCAATATCAAAATGGTAAGTACAATACTAAAAGACCTATGAAAATAATTTATCATAAAAGAACGAGTTCAATCACCGAAGTTATTTTCCTGTAAATGTTATTCTTACTTACCTTTCTTAAGTTTCGTACCACTTTCAAAAAATGTATGACCATATTTACACTTGCGCAGAAAGTTATGACTTTAAATTAACCATTATTTATTGCATGGCCAATAATTTCATAAATAATATTTGATACTTATTGATTTGAGGTTATATTATTGTATTGTTACGATTGTCTCGTGGGCGCCTATATTTGTGCCACGTGATTTTTACAAATGATCATACTAGCGCCACATACGGGAAATTCAGGCGTGTGTACCTCGCGAAAAAATATGCTCATTCTTCGTTACATTACTTTAGTTTCCTTGTGTCTATTCTCCATGATTGTAAGCGACATTAATTAATTAATAAGCTACTGTTTAACATATTTTAAATTCCTGAATATTCCTAAGCTAGAAAGTAATTTATATGCAACCGCTGACATGACGTGAACAACAAAAATATTGTTAAAAATCATAAATTCTTAAATTCTGTCATTCTCGGTTGTATAACCTGAACTTAAATTCTCGGGAATTTAAGAACTCTACTCATGACAGTTCCACATCACTAGTGAACCTATAATAAGTTCTTAGAACTAAAAATGTGGTACCATTTCTACAAGAATTTTCATTACCATTTCAACCAAACTTTCACGATATCCAAATATGGTCACCAAAAGTACTCAGTTAAAATCTCAGAAGCCTAAGGTACTTTATAAATAAGTTATTAACGTTTTTAATATCGTCATATTTAACAATGCGTCTTATGAGAGATGGCGTTTTTGAGCTCTTTACAGAGTAATATCTAAGTAACCACCATTAAGATATTATTGAAAATTTTTTTAATGAAAAACGAGTATTTCAAAATTGAGTTGCAAAAATAATATGAACCATTTGGTTCCTACATAAACATGAAAAATAATAATTAATCACGAAACTTGCGCTTCTGAACGTTGACTCTCGCAATCTGGCAACATTGCGAGGAACGATCAATGTAGATCTTAGCCGTTGAATCACGTCGCCGGCGACATGATCACAATGTTGCCAGATTTCAACTCAGTAAGTCATACGAGTGTAGGTATTACGACTTGGTAATCGACTGATCTCAGCAGTAGCGATGGTTCCTCCTTAAAGAGAAATGGAGATAGCTGTGTCTCCTTTGAACAAATGAATTTTTTTAGTTCTTGTACTTATTATATGGTCACTAGTCAGGTACTGCATCTAGGCTCACAGAAAATTGCCGATCCTCCAATGTACACCGAAATCGGTGTTCAATAGAGTTGCAACAAATTTGAGCCACGCAGGTTCATTCGGAGAATCTAGGGGAAAAGCATCATTTAGACACTGTTTTTTCTCATCCAGTGCAACGCAGTGATCCCAGATCTGAAACGAGACGTGGTCCAATACTATGACACGTCTATGTCCGTGTGAATATGGTAGGAGACGATATAAATGCCTGGGTTGCGCGCGCAACCCATTTCTCCTCTTCTGAATTTGAAAACTCGAAGGTGCACGATTGCCGTTCGGAACACTTTGACGGTTCTATTTATATCTCTATCTGCTTTGAAATAAAATGAAGAGATTGGGATTTTAATATTTCCAGATTTCGATGCTGGGCTGGCGATTCTCATGATTTGAATACTTCGCGCGCCTCTTTAATGCGTGTATTTTGAGGTTTCGTTACTTCAAGTATAAAATATAAATTATATAAATATTAATACTATTATATATATTAATGATAATATTATAATAGTCTTATTTAAATCTTGATCCGCATTTGAAAGAAATTTAAGAAATTGGTGATTTTGGAATTCATCTCGTTTGGATAAAAACTCAATTATTTGATTGAAAAATTAATTATTATGTTGAAAATGTAACTATTTTGTAAAAATGTCCTCTTTTCTATCAAAAATTCAACTACTTTGTTCAAATATTTATTTCTTTTATTTGAAGGTTCATCTCTTTCGTTGAAAATACATTTTTGAAACTGAGAATTAATCTATACCATTTTTAGTGAAAAATCATGTATTTTGTTAACAATTCGTCTTTCTTTGTAAAAATTAAATTGCTTTATGGAAAATTTATACTTTTTGAATAAAAATTATGGTTATAATTATGGTTGAAAATTTAACTATTTGGTTGAAAGTTTAACTCTTTGATTGAAAACTCATATTTTTCGTTTCAGAAATCCAACTTTTTGTAGATAATT
>NC_046660.1:11164677-11166589 GCF_010883055.1 Belonocnema kinseyi
ATTAAATTGCTTTATGGAAAATTTATACTTTTTGATTAAAAATTACATTTTTCGGTTGAATTATCAACTGTAAATTTTTTTTGGTTGCAAAGTCGTTTTGTTGTAAAGTCAACTATATTGTTAAAAATTAAAATCATAATTTTTGGGTTGGAAATTCGATTATTCACTTAAAGTTGAACTACTAGGTAAAAGAATTAATTTTTTCTTATTAAGGATTCATAATTATAGTTGAAACTTCAACTGTTTGCCTTTAAATTAGGTTAAAAATTCAGCTTTTTTGTAGATAATACTCTTTTTGACTTTAAAATTTAAAAATGTCTTAAAATGCAATTGACCTTTTTTAGTAGAAATTTAATCTTTTTGGTTGAAAATGGATCATTTTTAGTCAAAAATGCAATTTTTTGGTTAAAATATGAACTGTACATTTTCTTGGGTTTAAAAGTCGATTATTTCACTAAGAGTTGAACTACTTTGTAAAAAAAATACGTTTTTTTAACAAGGTTTTATAATTATGGTTGAAAATTTAACTATTTGGTTGAAAGTTTAACTCTTTGATTGAAAACTCATATTTTTCGTTTAAGAAATTCAACTTTTTGTAGATAATTCTTCTTTTTGACATTAAAATTAAATAATTTGGTTGAAAATTCATGTATTTTGTTTGAAGTTTGTTTTTTTTGTAGATCATTAATTTTCTTGTTCGAAAATTCATGTTATTGGTTGAGAATTTAAC
Organism: Belonocnema kinseyi; assembly: GCF_010883055.1. NCBI lineage: Eukaryota > Metazoa > Arthropoda > Insecta > Hymenoptera > Cynipidae > Belonocnema > Belonocnema kinseyi. Next base: position 11,165,408 of record NC_046660.1, read on the forward strand.
AACTTTATTGAAAACTTATTTTTTCGATTAAATTTTTTTTTTTTATCTGAAAATGTACCTATTCTAGGATTGATTAAAAATTAATCGTTTTTATCTGGAAATTGAACTATTCAATTTTTGTTTGAAACTTTATCCAATACATTGTATTAGTTCAAACACCAATTACTTGATAGAAAATTAATTTAATTTGTTAAAAAGTAATCTTTTGGGTTGAAAATTGATAAATTTTGTTAATTAGATTTTTTTTCCTAACATTAAAAAAACTGCGAAATAAAAAAATTTTCGTAAAATCTCCAGTCTAAATCGTGTTTCAAATTATTTGAAATAATTTCAAGTTTTAAATTAATTCTGAATCTTTTTTTAAATTAAAACTGTAGCGTTTCAACTTAAAAGTTAGCTCATTACAAATTTAACAATTCAAGGCTTTCTATTTCGAACCATTCTGTTCAAATTTGTATAGTTTTTAACAGTTGTTTGTAATGGATTGTTCTCAATGAAAGCTCAAATATTGCTGATGATTAACGAAATTTCCTTTTTTTAATTAAAAAATTTCAGTTTGTTCGGGTTAAAAATAAAAACTTTTTATACTGAAATAATATTTTAAGTCATAATCGAAAACAAATAAATTAATATTCTAACAAATAATTGGTGTTTTAACTAATACAATTTACAGGATAAAGTTTAACCAAAAATGGAATAGTTCAATTTCGAGATAAAAGCTGTGATAAAAAATTCAATTGAACAAGGAAAAAAACGAATTTTCAGTAAAATTGTTAAATTTTCAAGGGAACAGGTGAATTTTTGACCAAGAAGATTAATGTTCTACAAAAAAAAACGATTTTCAAACTTAACCAATATATACGATTAATTTTTAATCAATCCTATAATAGTTACATTTTCAGATAAAGATAAATAATTTTTAACGGAAAAAATTTATTTTCAACAAAGTTGCTGAATTGACAACCAATCAGATGAATTTTCGCACCAAGAAAATTAATCATCTACAATTTTTTATCAATTTTAATGTCAAAAAGAAGAATTATCTACAAAAAGTTGGATTTCTGAAACGAAAAATATGATTTTTCAATCAAAGAGTTAAACTTTCAACCAAATAGTTAAATTTTCAACCATAATTATAAAACCTTGTTAAAAAAAAACGTATTTTTTTTACAAAGTAGTTCA
>NC_046660.1:11166689-11168908 GCF_010883055.1 Belonocnema kinseyi
TGCGATATTAGCCTAAATAATTGTTAATAAGGAAACCAATTGAAACAATATTTACCTAATTTTCAAATTTCTTTCATTTAATAGGGCGTACCAGTCACTTAGTAATGCAACTTTCAAAAGTTAGGTTAGTCATGCCCGTCGACGTTTAAACTAAAGCCGGGATGAATAGAAAAAAGTCATGACCGTCAACATATACAATAAGGCATTTACACTCCAATCACTAGCTCACTTCACTTCGTTGAATACTGAGGGGATAACAATTGACCCAATGCATGGGAATCGGTTAATTTTTGCTCTATTTTTCTAATATCTTCGTAGAAAGTAATTTTGCGGTATAAGTGCAATTGATAAATAGTTTTTCTTTTTTAGTGACTATTTAATGCAATAATAAAATGATAATAATTTTCATTGTTGCGTGCATTAGGGCTGAGCGCTGGTTGTTTACCCTTTGAAACGCGATTGAAAATTACATTGAGAAACAATTCTTGTAATTTAAATAAATAATTATTAAAATATACACAAAAATGTATACAAATTGTGTAACTTTTTATTTCAGATAAGAAAAAAATTTATAACACATATATTTGATAAATAACAGTTTATTTTCATTGAATTTGAAAGACTAATATTTCTCAAAATATTTGTTAATAGATACATTTTTTTAAATACCATATGATATTTCAGCAGCTTGATATATAGAAGCTAATTGCAGAATATAATAGTGATAATATTAGAATAATTCTAAAACAAAATTTCTTTTTAAATTAAATGTTTTGTAAAATATAATTTGGTCTTTGGAATTCACTGAAAATAAAATGTTATTAGTATAATATATATGTTGTATTTTTTTGCCTGAAATCAAAGTTACACAATTTGTATATATCCTTGTGGATATTTTAATAATTATTTACTTAAGTTACAAGAATTGTTTTTTAATGTAATTTTGAATCGCGCACAAAGTGCGGCTGATGAGCGGTCAGCGCTAACGCAAGCGCAGTAGCTCAGGGTGCCAACATTGGCATCACTGGTCCACACTATAAACCGGAAAAATAAATCAAATCAGCCGGCAGGAAAAAGTTGGGATATGAAAGCCTCAATTAGGTATTTTCACTTCAACCATCAGCTAACTTCACTTTGTTAAAAGCTGAGGGGGGAAAAAGGGATCAAATGCATGGAACAAAACTTTATTTCTGTAATATATTTGTAATTGATCATCATTATGCTTATTTTATTATTTCATTAAATAGTAATTAAAAAGTAAAAACTATCTTTTAACTACATTTATATAGAAAAAATTACCTTTTACGAAGATGTTAGCAAAATAGGGCAAAAATGAACTGGATCCCATACATTTGGTCCCTTATTTTCCCCTCAGCAATCTACAAAGTGAAGTTAGCTGTTTATTGAAGTGAAAATACCTAATAGGCTTTTATCTTATCAGTTTGAGTGTTCCCGCCGCTATATTTGAAACATTGCAATGTTTCACGAAGCTCCCAATGTTGCATGAAACTTTTCATCAGGATAAAGTTTCATGCAAATTTACATCCCTACTCATCGCGAAAAACAAATTTCTGTTTTTATTATACAATTGTATTTACCTTATCTTTCATGTATGACACTAGCCACTGCAAGATTAGATATCTAAAGTATCTTTAAACTTCCGCAGAAAATCTAGTGGAAATTTGTTCGAACGACCAGGCATCAATTTCGATGCAGACGATCACGACTTAGTTTGTAAATCCCGGCTTTGGTGGTTTGAATGTCATATAGTAGGTTTTGACTAACCTAACATTTGGATATTACATCACGCCAAATACTATTTTTATTCCAAAACTATTTAGTCGCTGGTAAATGGGAAGAAATAAAAAGTTAGGTAATTATTATTATAACTTACCTGCTTATTAATATCTGTTTCACTTAAATAACGACCGACAAAATGATCTTGACAGGTGACGTACAATTTGTAGACGACACTTCACGTTGCACCAGTGATCCCAGATCTGAAACGAGACGTGGTCCAATACTATGACACGTCTGTGTTCGTGTGAATATGGTAGGAGACGATATAAATGCCTGGGTTGCGCGCGCAACCCATTTCTCCTCTTCTGAATTTGAAAACTCGAAGGTCCACGATTGCCGATCGGAACACTTCGGCGGTTCTATTTATATCTCTATCTAATTTGAAATAAAATGAAGAGATTATGATTTTAATATTTCCA
>NC_046660.1:11169008-11175200 GCF_010883055.1 Belonocnema kinseyi
GTTCAGAGGAATACATTTGAGACTTGAAAACTCTCTCAAATGATCATTGGGAGCCCAATGAAATTTGAGCTGCAACAAATTTAACACCACCGTTTTTCTGTGCTGTAATATACATATAATACCTTTGCTTCTGGTTCCAGCCTTTGAAAACGCTAATTATATTGTGGTAAGTTTCTGATAATGTTTTATTTGGGAAGATAATGAAGGTGTAGTCCCATGTGGGCAGAAAACGTCGGCGTAAAGAAGAAACTCGTGAGAGTGAAAGAGATGGAGATATATATTGATCTGTTTAACTCTTGAAGTTTCTACTTTCCGCCGACTTTATCTGACTGCATGGGACTGCACCTTCAGTCAAATACAAGGTTGGTCAGTTACGCGTAACTCTATTATTTTCCACGCATAATACGTTTTTGACGTAATATACGTCGAAAATAGTAGAAAAACGTAGAAAACTCCTGTAAGTTACGTTTTCAAGATGACCGAATTGTAAAATCAGTGTCATCAATGTTAACAAGTACATAACCTCCCTATTGAAATATAACCCAGTAGACACAAAATTCGGCGACGTCTTTACTACAATTTTACGACATACCATGTCCATGTCGTTACGGTGCCATTACGATTTCGTAAAGAAATTGACAGACTATACGACGGTTTTACGATAACGTAAAGACCCCTTGACGACATGGACATAGGATATCGTAAAGATGTCGTTAGGATGTCGTACAGACGTCGCCAAATTTTGTGCTCACTGGATAATAATGATTATTAATTCTGTTGAATGTGTTATAGCAATTGAAGACAATAATTATGCCTGGGCTAGGAAGAAACACCCAACATAATAAAGTAATCTCATGGAAGAATTTTTTTGAGCGGAAGAAAGGAGAGAAAACTTCCGCAAAGTGTCTTTTCTGCGTAAATATGTTAAAAATACTAGTTTAAAACATCTACGAGGGTGAATCAAATATTAACCGGAATACTTTTTTAATATTTATTTATTTATGAAACAATACAAAAATACTATTGATTATTTTTCTACATAGTCTCCTTCACGCTCTACACATTTTTTCCAGCGGTTTGGAAGCTTGTTAATTCCCTGCTCGTAGAAACTTTGAGGTCGAGTCGTCAACCAATTGCGCACGAATTCCTCCAGTTTTTGTTTCGTTTCACCCGCCGTATGTGGCCTGGCATTGTCATGAAGAAGGATGACGTTTCTGATGGGGTTACCGCGTCTTTTGCTTCTGTAAGCGGTTTTTGCTGCCTCTCTGTAGTCGAAAAAGACGGTCGCGAGGACCTTACCGGCTGAGAGACGGGTTTTGGTTTTCGCAGGACCGGCTTCGTCTTTCCTTCGCCATTCTTTACTCGCCATCTGGGACTCGGGAGTGTAATGATGCACCCATGTTTCATCACATGTCACGATATGCTTCAAAAAAGTCTCTCCCTCCCGCTGAAATCGATTCAGATGTCTCTTACTGATTCGCAGTCGGATGTTTTTTGATCTTCGTTCAATAACTTCGGGACCCATCGGGCACAGATTTTTTTGGAACCAAGATGATTTTTAATGATTGTTTGAGCGCTTCCACAGCTAATGCCCACCTGTAAAGCGATTTCATGAATAGTGAACCGCCTGTCACTTTCAATAAGGTCACGAACTGCACCAATGTTATCGCCAGAGACACTTGATCTTGGTCGTCGATTATGACTCACATTTTCCACACTTTCTCGTCCACTCTTAAACTTTTTGGCCCAATCAAACACTTGAGTTTTAGACAGAGTATGATCTCCATACTGATCCTTCAATCGAGTCAAAATTTCGCACGGTTTAACGCCTTCTTAAGTTAAAAACTTTATTATAACCCGTTGTGCAACGGACGCTGGAACCTGTTGCTCACTCATAGCTGGACTGACGAATTGACTGAGTCAAACAGCTCACCAAGCGTTTTACCCACTCCTAATACACTACATTACAAGAACCTACACTGTGAGAGTGCTTGCGATTGGCTAAGAAAAGTATTTGTAAAATTCCGGTTTATATTTGATCCACCCTCGTAGATCCACAAGTATATAAATATTTGTTAATTTTTTTGATAATAATTATTATACATCATATTGAAGAATATTATACATGTAATAATGCAGGGTCTCCCTAATTATAACCTCAAACTGCTTAGACATTTATTCAAATTTAATACATTTTTAAATATTTGTATTTCACACGAGATTTATTAGACAAATAAAATACATAATATAACATGAATTGATAAACTTAAAACCCTAAAAATCTATCTAGAATTCCAGATTCTACAGTCTTGTAAGCACGGCAACCACAACCCATATGTTAAGGAAAACAGATTATTTGAAGAATTTTTTTATATTGACGCATGCGCACTGAAAGTTTTATTCGAACATAATATACGTCAAATCGCGTAGAAAACTAGATAGGTAATATACACTTACGTAGTAATGTAGGCGTAGAAAACCACGTATATGACGTGGAGTATTATACGTTACCAGTCCTGGTCAAATGTCACCAGTTTTATCAGAGGTGGGTAACCGATATCTGTTAAGTTGGCGCTCCAAAATTTGGAAATGAAATTTGTTTCATGGAATACTTTGGTGGTCCTTAGTTGTTATAAGATGGTGTTTTTTCATGTTTGGTGGTGAAAATTACAAAAACTGCAGAGTTTTTCAAGTTAGAGTGCGAACTTCACGTTGCACTCCACTTTGTGACTTTTTCCAGAAATTATATTTTTTACACTTTGTTGGTCATTAGGTGGTGATTTTTTATGTTTGGTGGTCAAAATTGTGGCAGATATTAAGTTTTCAAACATTTTCTTTAACATGCGCAGATGCGTGTGCGCGTATGAAAATGGCTCTACGTTTAAATCAAGAAATGATACAAGTGTTACGTAAAGTCTTTATAGGTATAATTCAACTAAAATTACTGGTATGTACCTAATTATTTACCTAATTTGTTATATTTAAGTAATATAGAAATAAATTTTAAAAATTAAACCTAAACGCTACCTGCCTGATTATTGGTTTAATTTGCATTATTGTATATTATTAAATACTTGATGGATTAATATAATTAACCAATTGTTCACTTTCAAAAATACTAAAGACTTTACTTTGAAAGTTATTTTAGAATTCGAATTTTTTTCCAAATTGTCACAGAAGCCTAAATAATGGTGTCTAACCTCAAGATACAATTTCCAAGTCGCTAACAAATTGTGCGTGATTAACTTGTAAATTTAAAGAAGATTACATGAAACAAAAAATATGTGTTTGGAAGAAAATATTGGAATACAATTTTTAAATTAGCTACTGGGTTCGCTCCGACTTTTTATAGGTTAAAAATGCGGTATGTGGATATGATTCAATCCAATCCTGAAACTAACAATGAATTCCCATAGAAATTTTCAAGTAATAGCTTTAATTATTTATAGTTTGAAAGTCACAAAAAATGTATGCTCTACATAATATTAGGTGTCACCTTTTTAATGCGACAGTACTATTCACTCAAAAATTTTAAATAATGGACTAGGCGTACTCTCTCATACGACCTGGTGGTTTTTTAACGGATTGTTTTTTTTATATTAGGCAGAGAAAAAATTAAAACCTCACAAAATTTTACATAATATTAAATTATCTTTATTTCAGTCTACAAAATAATTACACAAAGACCTTGGGATCTCTCCATATATTTTATAATCCCTTTACTCAAAATAAGATGTATTATATCTATAGTAAAATACTTTTCCAGTCTCAACAAATATATCTTATAACTACAATAAACAAAAGATGAGTTATACCTTCACCGAATTCATTTAAAAACAGGCAAGTTCTACGCTTAAAGTCGCGGAACCTTCCATAGACGAAATATGATGTTTTTTTAGAGGTAATGAGGCGATACATACATTTTCTATATGTAAAAAAAGCATTTTTTTTAAATTCTGTTAGTGTTTATTGTTTTCTTTATAAATTTACGAGGAACATTAAACACATTCAGAATTAACAAATTGGCCGCGGTTTTTCTGAAAATATTAAAATTAGAACTTATTTCGCAAATATAATTTCGAAAAGATTTAACTGACTCACTGAATTTCAACAAAATAAATGTTTTATACGGTAAGAGTTGGAAAATTATGAAAATGTATGGTTCTGTGAAAAAGAGGAGATTTTTGTGTTTAATTTTTTTAAGTCAACGAGAGTTATAGATTTCAAAGTTTCTCTAGATCGTAAAAAACACTATTAAGGTTTAGAAAATTTAAAAACTCGTTTATATATTTGTCAGCTACTTCTTCTTTCTTCTTCTTTGGTGAGTTTCTTTAGCACTAGATCTGTAGAGACGTCTGGGTTTTCGCAGTGTAGATGCGCCTTGGTGGTAACAGCGAGACCTATCCGGCCATGGCGAGTAATGGCTTATTTCATTTGTAGAAATTCATGTGTAGATGGCGCAATTGGTGTTTGGCAAGCGATAAGCGGGTAGGGTCAAATTTAGTTGTGCTCAGGTGTTTATCTTTTACAACTTTCTGGGGTTCACATGCCATGCAAGCGCGAGAGGTTGAAAGCATGAGGTGCACGAATAACTAATCTTACTAGGTAAAGATTAAAAGAGGTAGCAGAGGCTAAACCAACAATTTACAGTTTTTCATAAACTTAAGAATTGAATGACAAGCAGAATTATTAGGCTCGCAGAGGAAGTTCTCCACACAGAATGGGGGGAATTTCCCCAGTTTCATTAAGGATTTTTCTAGTATTTTCCTCTGTTCATTGAAACAGGGACAGACGCAGAAAAGATGATTAATATCTTGGTCAAAATCTCTACAAGGACAATCCGCATATTCTAGCAAGTTCTTTCTAGCTAAGCTACTGGCAAGAGCATAATGATTACTTCTAAGGCGTGCGATATTAACAATATCACTTCTTTTTTCCGATTGAGACAAAAAACCAAGGTTTTGGTAAATCTAAAAAATAGTTCTGGAAATAATAAATACCCAATCTTCTACGATTACTGTCTTCTTTTAAGTCAGCTTTAGATAGATTATACAGTTTATCAGAAATATGTCTATAAAAGTCAGTATAAGGGATTCTGATCTCTAAAGGGGTACCGGTTGTTAGAGCTCACTTGGCGAGTTTGTCTGCAACTTCGTTTCCGAATATACCTTTCTGTCCAGGTAACCAGTAAAGGTTGACTTTTATGTTATTATTTTCTGCATAAGAAAGAAGGTTTCTTATTTTGTAGATAAGGAAATTTTTAGTTTATATGTAGTCAAAGTTCAAGCAGGCGGGTAGAACACTGCGAGAGTCAGAGGCTACTATGGCGGGAGATATTGCTTTTTCTATTATAATATCTAAAGCTTCAGATATGACAATAGCTTCAGCAGTAAAAATGGAGGAATGGTGGAATATTTTATATTTTTTGAAAATTTGGAGAGGGTGACATGTTATTCCAATCCCTGTTAATAGAGTATCATCATTCTTGGGACCTTCTGTATAAAAAATAGTTTCGTTTTTAAGATTGTTTTCTATATAGTGATTGAAATCTATATTAGGAAAAGAGCTATCCGTCAACATTTTACCGATTTTTAGATTGATGTTAGGTGTTTCAAATTCAAGGGAGTAATCCAAGAGATAATTGATGGGAGTATATGAGTACATGATTTTGAGTTCAAATTTATTAAGGTAAATGTAAGCATTTAGTAAAAAGAAGGTCTCTCTGAAGTTGTAAGCATTATTTTTAGCTGTGATAGTCTCTAGATGGTGAAGAGAGTCAAGAAATGTATGGTCTTCTATCGAGAAAACTTTTAGTAGAAATTTTTTTGTTATAAATTGGAATCGGCGGAATAAAGGAGGTTCTTTAAGTTCGGCAAACATAACTGGAATAGGCGTTGATCTACGGTAACCAAGGAATTAATCTTTGAAGAAGTTTCAAGAAGCAGGAGGCTAGTGATATAGGCCGGAATTAAACCGAGTTCGATTGAGGAATGAGGAAGACTAAATATTTACTCCACGATTCGGGGAATGAACCTTCATCTAGAATTAAATTGTAAATTATAAGGAGTTGGTTAAGGATATTTTCTGGGATGTTTTGAATGATTTCATCATTAATTTTATCTAGTCCGGGAGAATTTTGTTTTCGAGTTTTTAATAGCCCGTTTCATCTCCTGGAGCTTAAGAGGCATCGAG
>NC_046660.1:11175210-11227973 GCF_010883055.1 Belonocnema kinseyi
GGGAGAGGTGGAAAAGGAGGTAAATCATTTGGAGGGGAGCTAGGCTCACAGAATGTATCAATGAACTGTTCCATCTTTTTGGTGGTTTCTATGTTAGCCAAAGAGGTAGTGGATGAAGGAGAGGTCAAAAGTCTATGTCTAAAACCCAAAATCTTTCTCCAAATATTAGAAGTCTTAGAAGTGGAAGATAATGATGCGCAGTAAGATTTAAATCCTAATATTTTGGTTTTTTTTAAAGTTCGTTTAGCAGTAACTTAAAATTTTTGGAGATCTAGAAAATTTTCGTAGGTAGAATTGTGCCGGTATCTACCAAGTTTAGCCCTTCTTAATCTCTCATATTTTGTACACTCCTCATTCCACCATGGAGGGGAATTTGGATAGTATCGCTTAGGCCTACTTTCAATTTTAGGTCCAGCTATATGCAGGGCATTATCTATTAGCTCAAGAAGATTCAAGTAGGCTTGAAGAGCCGAAAAGGGCGTGCCATCAGGTTACTTATTATTAAATTCTTCTTCTCTAAGGGCATCATGAAAGGAACTTCAGCAGACTTTTTGAGGTTATATTTATGAGAAAAGAATTCGTAGTAAGAAAAGCAAAACTCAAAGGTAATCAAAATGGGAAAGTGATCTCTGCCCATTTTGTCCTGTTCAACTTTGCAGGAGCTCAACGGAGCTAGGTTACTAGAAACTATATCTATTGCCGATTTAGCTTCATTGATTCGAGTAAAACGTGTAGCGGAACCATCGTTTAAAATATTAAAGGTAGAATCTTCAATAGCCTTAAACAGTTTATTTCCATATGTAGAGGAATTATCACATCCCCAGGATTGATGGTGGCAGTTGAAATCTCCTCCTATGATAATAGGGCGGAAATGATCCGAGAAAGAATCGAAGAAATTTTCCCAGTTAATGGTGTTATTTGGGGCTCTAGGACTTCTGTAGACATTAACTATGAGGAGGTCTCCCCAGTTAGATGGGATGGTGAGAGCCAACGTATCCAAATACTGAGGAACTTCATAGACTGGGACCTTGGAGAAAGGAATACCTTTTATTACTGCGAACATCATTCCGCCACCAATATTATTGGGGCGATCTTTCCGAATTATGTTAAATTTTTTCAAAAAGAAATTATTTTTGTTTTGAAGCCAAGTTTCGTTCAGTAATACGACATCATAGTTATGCAATATTCTTTCCAAGTTACCTTTGTGTTTATAATACCACGAAAATTCCATTGAAAAATCCTTAATTTCTTGAGATTACCCATCGGATGTGTAAGAGGAAGACATCGTATTATTGAGAGCAAAAAATGCAGAAGGTATCCAAGCTTTACAAATTATTTGCTAGCTCGATTTTGTATATTCGTATTAGTTAGGGAAGTAATTAATTGTTCATGGCTAATGTTTTTAAATAGAGAAAGGATTGGAGAAAAGCTTTGAAGCAAGTCCATTAGAGAAGAGATCATTTTTGAAAGAATTTCAGTATTGATGTTTGGAGAGGGGGGGGGGGAATGGGAGATCTAGAAGGCGAGCTTAAAGGTCGATCTTCTAAACAAACCCCGTTACCGAAAGGACTAGGGTCCCGAGAGTACAGATGCGAAAAAGCTCGTGATTGAGTAGAATTGAGGTTTCTGGGAGATGAGGAGAGGGTTGAGGAAAAAGAAGAGGGTAAGCGACTCCAGGGTGCAGTGGGTTTATTTATTGTGTAATTGCTGTGTTGTTCTCCACGATTTGAGTTTGTGAGGATGGGATCTGAGTTTAGGTTCTCATCACCTAAGGAAGGGAAATTAGAGAAGTTAAAGTTTTGGCTTGAGAAGTCTTGAATTACGTTTTGTTGAGATGAAGCTGAGTGTATAAGATTTGCGATGCTACCCGGAGAATTTTGCTCTTTATTTTGTATAAAGGCTGCGGATTTAATCGAAATATTACGATAGGCTGCAATTTATCGGATTTCTTTTTCAAAAATAAATTTGGGGCATTTTTTATCACTAGCCCAGTGGGGGCCGTTGCAGTTTAGACATTGAGGGGGTTCCGATCCTTTAGGGCAAAGTTGTCCCTCTTCATGGGGCTTTCCACCACAGTAAAGGCATCGTGTGTTTTTACAGATATTTTTGACGTGTCCATGTCCAAAGCAACCGTAGCAGATTTTTGATTGAGTGATATGGGGATCAACTCGACAGAACTGAAAGTACACTTTAATGTCTTGAGAAAGCGTTTGTCCGTCAAATGACACTAGGATTGTAGTACCAGGAATAGTTTCACCCTCTTTATCCTTCCAGTTGAATCCTTTAGCCGCGAGAATGGGGACGGAGCTGATGGCACACTCCTTCAATTCTTCCATGGTCAGATCAATAGGGGCCCCTCTAATAATACCCACACGCGTAACTCTAAAGTTAGGAATGAAAGCTTTAAGGTTAGGACGTATCTTTTCCAAATTGTCTACAATTCCATTGGCTCCGGAGCCAGTTTTGCAAAGGATTGTGGTTCTACCTAGCCCCTTTTTTTACATTCAATTACTTCGTCTTTAAAGTTTTTGTGTAAGATTTTCCCTAAAGAGAGGATCTGAATGGGAAGATTACTAGTCGAGTCTATTTCCACGGTACATGGGCCCTTATTATATTTCGAGTACATGTTTATCGGTCTGGGATTCACGTGGTTAGATAGAGAATTATTAAGTTCCGTATGCCTGGATTTGTTGGAGTTATCATGTTCTCGCAAGCCTTCAGCCAGTCTCTTGACAGGTGTCTTCGCAGGTTTGGACGGATGCTCAAATGAGACAGGCGTGGAAGGATCAGTATCCATAAAATTAGGACTAGAACTGACGAAATCAGATTCTACATTTGCATGATTACGATTGTAATGTGTGGAAGCCATTTCTAGGAGAAGCTCTCTTTGGATTTCATCAAAAACCTCCGTATTTATGCTGTCTTCTATCTCCGTATCGTCATCGACAGACTTCGGATGACCAAACCCCATGTAAACTCAACTCGACCAATCCGCATTAGGCACATGGCTTGTCGCATCCTTCCTTAGAGGATCCTTAGTAAAATTCAATGCGCATGTGCAACCACAATATTTTCAATTATTTTGACATCTCGAAAATAAAAAATAGTCTAAGTGTCAAATTGAATTTAATATTATTGAATTTGTTATTGTATAACATTGTCTGAAAGTTGTATTGTGCAAATATTATATTTTTATACGTACTGTGCTTATTAATGTTTGCTGATTTAATAAAATGTGTTGATTGGTAAGTATTGAATAAAAAAAGAAAGTACTATTTGCTTGATTGGAGGTTAGGTTCTTGTTTGAATATTTCGAAGCAGTGACAAATAACTTACAAGTAATATAAATACGGATATAAATATAAGTAATTTTGAAAGATTCAGAAGTCGTTTATAAACATTTATTTGTTAGAGAAATAAAAAACTTCATTGCAAAACATAACCTGAAATGTAAAACAAATTAATGCATTTATTATTTCAAAATAAAATGTATTGATTTTAGGGCACTGAGATGAATAAGAGAATAATAAAAAAAAATTAAGAATCGTATTAACATTTTTAGATGTATGAATATTTCAGACGATGGGACTCTGCATTTTTGAAGCTGTAACCTTTAAAATCAAAACATTGTACATTGCAAACCTTTGTGATTAAATTATTGGAGGTACTTTACGTATGGGCAGTTATTGGTAAACTTCAAATTTTCGTCCTATTTATTTTCAATAAAGAAATTATTTAATTACCATATTGTTAATTTATTTACAAAAAAATATATATATGAAACATTCTAAGTAAAGTAAAATCCACTTTATGTGGTATATTTTAATTCGTACAAAAGTTAACAAGTATTTCTCCTCACAATAATTTATTATATGCATAGTATTTTCAGTATTCTTGTTGTGGAAAAAATAATGAACTATAGTATGAAATTCATATTTTTTCAATGATAAACTATTAATGCTGCCCTGCAATAATTGATATCTCTTCTTTTAATTACAACAAATTATACTTCTAGTATTTAAATGAATATTTTTCGTGTAAAAACCTTTTTATCCATACATTTTTCATCATTTGTAAAGTTTATTCACAAGAAATTCAGCGAAATTTAATATTTACGAGATTTTTGAGGAGGCAGAGTTTGGAAATATTTGCTGTAAGGGATCTGTAGGTTCATTTACTTTTAGTGGCCGGGGGCAGCGCTAGATGGCGCTGATTTGGAGCCTTAGTCCTCAAAACCATACATGGGGGCATAGTGGTGGTACTATTCAAGAGAAAAAAATTATTTATAGTGGTGGTACAATTCAAAAAAAAAAATTATGAAAAAATAAGAGTAACTATGATGAATAATTCTATGACAGAAAAAGTCATGAAAATATGCAGTTTAATATAAATAAAATTTTATTTTGAGATGCGCTTTGCACGCATCAGTTCGACTTTTATATTTCTATTATTTGTTTTGCTAATATTATCTGCTTTATTATTTGTTAGAGTTTAAAAAATGATCTGTTTTAAAAATTAGAATTTTAGCTAATAAATAAAATTAATAATGCTTAGGACCTCAGATAAAAATGTTCAATATAGTCAGAAGATCAGAAGATTTAATAAAAAATATATCTTTTATCTTCAATAGGGCGTATAAAAAAAACAAAAAGTTGTGTGCACAAAGTTCAAATAGCAATCACAACTTTTTTTTGGCAGCCACAAAATTCCCCCAAAATTCCATTGCAAAAAGATCCTTTTGTCTCCGCATCGTAGATATAGTTAAGAATCTTAAAAAACGAAGCACCTCTTTAAATTTGAACAGCAAAAATTTTTTGTGATTTAAATTACGCAGGCTGACAAAATATGGCAAAAATATTTCTTAGGAACCCGAGTACACCTTCCCGATATTATTTGGGGTGCTAAATCCAAATCCTAGGTCATAATTTTTCTGGTGGCTCAGGTTTTCGAGAGATCCTAACCTAAAAGTGAGAAAAACGCGATTTTGGCCTATGTTTAAGGTTATGTAGAATTGCTAATTTTGTTCTTTCAAAAATCTATATAAAACACTTTGAAGTATAGATCTTTTTCTTCCAAATGCTGTTGAGTTTGCTTGAATATCTTTTTTTATTTTTCCGAGATACTCAATTTTGAAATAATGGAATTTCACGAATTTTTCGAATGTAAAATACTCGCGTAGGTGGGGTTGTGTTGACTTCGGTTTGTGGGCTTGGGGGTGAATGTGTGTGGGATTTGTGAGCTTGGGGTGTGTTGGCTTGGGATTTATGAGATTGGGGTGTGTGGGGTTCGATTAGGGGGCTTGGGGTTTGTGAGCTTGGAGTTTGTGGGCTCGTGATTTGTAACGTTGGGATTTGTTACTTGTCCTATTTTACCTCCCTTAAATATTCATTTTAAGTAGTGGGAACGAGTATTTCAACCTTTGAAAAATACTTGAAATTCCATATTTTCTAAATTGAGTATTTTTGAGAAAAAAAGATATTCGAGCAAACTAAACGGCATTTAGAAGAATAAGACCTATACCTGAAGGTTTTCTTGTAATTCGAGGTCAATACAAATTATTGTAATATCAAAATTCCTTACATATTATTGTTGCATCATATTACAAATGCATTACCATTCATGTATATCACGCATTATATGGTCAAATACAGTCCGCTCTCTGAATATTTCCGCTCTGAATAGTGCCGTTTCTCCACATTTTTGCTCGATTGAATCTCCCACCATCGCGCTATCGCTTTAAGCGAAATTTATACATTTCGTACTTGCGAAGGAAAAAGAAAACTGATGAGTGGCACTATTCAGGAAGAGTGGATGCGAATTCGATAGCGCTTCTATGTGACAAAAGCAGGGGAAGCTAAGTTCCACGAAAAATACTCCCATTTGCGGCATTATTCGGAGTTCCGCGAAAAATACTTCCCTACCAGTCCACGTGCGAAATTATTATTCGCAGTACAGACTGCAGTCGAGAAATTTACTGCGACTCTTAGAAAATAACAAAAAAGTCAACTTTTTTCGATTTTTTAATGCATTAAAGTCAATTAGGGAGGGTAAAAAATATGTTAACGGAATTATCACTATAGAGGTATGCTATCGGCTTGCTTTGAACTATTTTTATTGATAATTTAAATCTCAACAAAAAGTTTGTTGCTGTTCAAATTTGAAGAAGTGTTTCGCTTTTTGAGATTTTTAGCTACATTTAAAATGCGGAGGCAGAAGGAATTTTTTTATTAAACTTTATGGGAGTGTTTTTGTCTCCCTAAGGAAAGTTTTCCTTGCTATTAGAACTTCGCGCAAGCAACTTTTGCACACACATGTGCAGAATCACACTTACGTATAGTTCAAAACTTCCCGAGCGTGGCGTGCCAACCGCACTTTAAAAAAATATGGCTGCCGATGTGAACGCGAGTCAAATGTAAATAAATAATGATTGAACAGTTAATAGTTTGTGAATAAAGGCAAGGATGTTAAAATTAAAAATCACGGTATAAAAGTGAAAGTTTCCAATAAGTGTGGTTTAAAGTGTATAGTGTACAAGACTTTCAGAGTGTTGAAAAGTTGTACGTTTATTGTTTTTGTTACAAACGCGTCAAATACCTGTCGCACGCAGAGTTGGTAAAAGTAATTTGATATTTTCATAAACATACTACCTACCTCTTCCATGGCGAATAATTTTTTATTCCACGAACATTTTACAAAACCTTGTCTGATTATTAATTCTTTATTTTTACGAGCGTCCTGTCAAAACAAAACAATGGAGGCGGCTATATATTTTTTTAAGTGCGCTTTGCGCGCCACGCTCGGAAAGTTCTAAACTATATGTAAGTGTGATCTTACACATATGGGTGTGCGTACTTCTGGCAACAGAAAAGTGACCGTTTCTGGTGAAATCCATGCATTACAGATTGGTCTCCTTATATCTATTCTCCATGGTCCCATGAATGCAGAACTGCGTAATGCGTTAATTCACTAGACATTTCAGCCAATTATATTCTCCTAGTTATTCAGAGAAACGCTGTAATTGGCTGAAATTTCTAGTGATTTGACGTAAAACGCAACGCAATTCTGCAATCATGGGACGCCACCCTAAGAATCTAGTGTTTTTTTTTCGTGAAAATGATTTTAGGGATAATTGAACTCATCTGATTGTTTTCTTGAGGTGATCTCAACCTTGACACGTAAAGCCACTGCACTTGCCTGGCACGGTGGATGGTGGCCTTCATTAGGTATTTTAACTCCAACTACCAGCTAACTTCACTTCCTTAAATGCTGATGGGAAACCGATGGACCAGATACATGGGATTTAAATATAAATATAATAATTTAAAAAATCTAAATCTCTAAAAATTGGTATGTGAAATATGAGACAGCTTATAAAACTTTTATAAATTTACAACAAAAAACTTTTCCAATAATTATACAAATTTAGGACCAGACCTTAGTGCTTCTTATTTAGTAACCCAAATTTTCAACTCAAAGTGGCACTTTGTGTAGAAAGAAAAAAAAGTGTCGTCAAGGTGGGAATCTGGTCACGTGATCCACTCGTCACATGGCCTTAAATTATATAATTTGAATTTCTATGCAATTTAAAATAATTTGTTTTTATTTCAATAATTATCAATTAGGTATTTACAATTCAATTAACAGCTAACTTTACTTCGTAGATTGCTGAGGGGAAAACAAGGGACCAAATGCATGGGATACAGTTCATTTTTGCCCTATTTTGTTAATATAATCGTAAAATCTAATTTTCACTATATGAATGTATTTACAAAATAGTTTTTGTTTTTTAATTAATATTTAATGAAATAAAAAAATTTAATAATTATTATTAATTACAAAGGTATTACAGAAATAAAGGTTTGTTCTTTGCATTCGATCCTTTATTTTCTCCTCAGCTTCTTGCGAAGTGAAGTTAGCTGATGGTTGAAGTGAAAATACCGAATTAGGTATTTTCACTTCAATCAACAGCTAACTTCACTTCGTAGATTGCTGAGGGGAAAACAAGGGACCAAATGTATGGGATTCAGTTATTTTTGCCCTACTTTGCTAATATCTTCGTAAAAGCTAATTTTTTCTATATAAGTGTAGCTGGAAAATAGTTTTTATATTTTAATTACTATTAATTGAAATAATAAAATTATAATAATTATTATTAATTACAAAGATATTACAAAAATAAAGTCTTGTTCCATGCATTTGATCCATTGTGTTTTCCCCTCAGTTTTTAAAAAGTGAAGTTAGCTGATGGTTGAATTGAAAATACCTAATTAGCCCTGGTATAAATTGCGCGTCAAGAGTGGCCAATGAGGGTCACTGCGCCAAGCAAGCGCAGTAGCTCTACATGCCAAAGTTGGAATCCCTGTTTTCTTATGGGTCTAGCACTCTAGCCACTTCGTAAGAAAGAAAAATTAAGAAAATCATCCTGTAATTTTCGAGAATTTACTGCTCAAGGTATGAAGCAGATAGTAATTAAACGTATTTCTAATTACTTGGATAATCTGAAATGCTCTTTGGCGCAATCTGCGATTTCGAGATATTTTGTGTGAAAGAGTCTTTTGAGGTTAGGGAGTAATGATTTTTGTCGTTTTTTTTTTCATGGGCCTATTGTAATGCCCCCTCGCCAACTAGGCGGTTCCATTCCTCGAGGAAGACGTCGTGATTGGCTGATTTTCAGTATTTTCGCGTGGGAAACGTAATGCGGCCCTATTTTCGTTGCAAAGATCATCGTTAATCCTTTTTCCATCTACTGTATACTTTTTCTGAAACATACATGTTGTGCGCGCCGTAATAACTCGAGCTCGGATTTCCTTGATCGATTTCACAGCATTTTAGTAAAAACGGCAGAAATTTTGACGCATATCGAAAGGTAAACCCGCAAACAAAAACTCACGACGGGATAGATTGCGAAAGGTCAAAGTGAGAGTTGCAAGTCAAAAGTGAAATTTGGTTGGCCTCCATTACATTTTGTATTTATTTGCCCCCAAAAGTTATTGTTTTTGCTACTCGCCTTACATATCCTTGAAGCCGGTAGAACGATTTACTCTAGAGTTTCAAAATCCATGCGAATGTGCGATGCAGTTTATTTCTCTTTTGTGGAATCATTATTAAAAATTACTTTAAAAAAAAGAATCGAAAGTGACGTTCGTACTGGGTACGAATAACCTCTTACGGTTGCAGATTTTCAATTAAGTGTCGGGATTGAAATTTATTTTCCCTGAAGAATGAAGCCAGTTTTTTTAATGTGGAGTCTGACATTTTATATTTTGATAAAAAGAGTGTAACTAGAGATGTTTGTGAAGGAAAAAGGTTGGAGTTGATTTACTCGTGATTTTTTCTTTTTTAAGATATTGTTATTGAAGAATTGGAGGTCCACCCTTTAAAGTGCGGGTCATGCCGACCACTCGCGGGGTAATGTGATGAATAGCTGTGGGAACTCTAAAATTGTCCCAAACCTAAGGGGATCAAAGAGTTGTGAGATTCAGGAAGATCCAGTTGGGCAGGCAGAAAATTCAGAGAAAGAAGATAGTAAAGCTGATTACGGCTTAAATGATTTTTCCATCCCAAGAGGCACTCTTGTCATCTGTCAACGAAACTCAAATAATTACTCATCAGATCACAGCTTCTCGAGATTTAAACCAAGGTATGTTGAAATGTTTGGCAATTGTGTGAAATCTTGTGAGATATGTGAAAATTGTGTCTATTCAGGGCCGAAACACTTTTGGTTCGCTCAACTGTATCGATAACAGGCTTCACAGGTCAAAATGATATAAAAGAAGATGGGGAATTTTTAACTCAAATTGTTGAATTTTCTACCAATCGGATGAATTTTCAACAAAATAAAAGACTAATTAAAAAAAGAATTCATGAATTTTCAACCGAAGATTTGCATTTTTAACCAAAATGATGCATTGTTAAACTATTAGTTCATATTTCTACCAATATTTGAAGTTTCTACAAAGAAAGGGTAATTTTCAACAAAGCACATGAATTTTCAACCGATTAGTTAAATATCCACCCATAAGGATGCATTAAAAAAAATAGTTCATATTTCAACCAAGTAATTGAATTTTTGCCCGTGAAGTTTAATTTTATACGATAAAAGAATAATTTTCAACAAAGTAAGTGAATTTTTAACCGAATAGTCGAATTTTGAACTAAAAAGATTAATTTTCTACAAAAAAAAAAATAATTTTCGAAGAAATACATGAATTTTCAACTGAATAGTTGAATTTAAAACTATAAGGATTCATTAAAAAAATATATTTCAACAAACTAGTTGATTTTTTAACCAAAAAAGACTAATTTTCATACAAATAAAGGCATTTTCTACTGAACAGTTGAATTTCCTACCAAAATACTAATTTTCAACAAAGTGCACAAAATTTTAACTGAAGAGTTGCATTTTTAACCAAAAAGATTAATTTTCAAACAAATAGTTGAATTTTTAGCTAAAAAATACTAATTTTCATAAAAATAAAGAAATTGTCAGCTGAGCAGTTGAAATTTCTACAAAAAAAAACTAATTTTTCAAAAAAAGACATGAATTCTTAACCAAAAAGAATAATTTTCTACCAAAAAAAAAACAACTAATTTTAGAAAAAATACATGCATTTTCAACTATATATATACTATATAACTATAAGGATGCATTAAAAAAATATATTTCAACAAAATAGTTGAATTCTGTATCAAAAAGGCTAAGTTTCATAAAAACAAAGGAAGTTTCAACTGAAAAATTCAATTTTCTACAAAAATACTAATTTTTCAAAAAAGTACATGAATTTTCAAAAGAATAGTTGAATTTTTTACCAAAAAAGACTAATTTTTCGAAAAAGTACATAAATTTTTAACCGAAGAGTTGAATTTTTAACAAAAAAATACTAATTTTCATAAAAATAAAGAAATTGTCAGCTGAGCAGTTGAAATTTCTACAAAAAAAAACTAATTTTTCAAAAAAAGACATGAATTCTTAACCAAAAAGAATAATTTTCTAACAAAAAAAAAACAACTAATTTTAGAAAAAATACATGCATTTTCAACTATAAGGATGCATTAAAAAATATATATTTCAACAAAATAGTTGAATTTTCTATCAAAAAGGCTAAATTTCATAAAAACAAAGGAATTTTCAACTGAAGAGTTCAATTTTCTACAGAAATACTAATTTTTCAAAAAAGTACATGAATTTTCAAAAGAATAGTTGAATTTTTTACCAAAAAGACTAATTTTCTACAAAAAAGACTAATTTTTCAAAAAAGTACATGAGTTTTTAACCAAAAAGAATAATTTTCTACCAAAAAAAACAACTAATTTTCGAAAAAATACATGAATTTCCAACTATAAGGATGCATTGAAAAAATATATTTCAACAAAATAGTTGAATTTTCTATCAAAAAAGCTGATTTTCATAAAAACAAAGGAATTTTCAACGGAAAAGTTCAATTTTCTAAAAAAATACTAATTTTATAAAAAAAGTACATGAATTTTCAACAGAATAGTGGAATTTTTTACCAAAAAAGACTAATTTTTTTAAAAAGTACATCAATTTTTAACCCAAGAGTTGAATTTTTAACCAAAAAAGACTAATTTTAATAAAAATAAAGAAATTGTCAGCTGAGCAGTTGAAATTTCTACAAAAAAAAAAATAATTTTTCCAAAAAAAGACATGAGTTTTTAACCACAAAGAATAATTTTCTACCAAAAAAAAAAACAACTAATTTTAGAAAAAATACATGCATTTTCAACTATAAGGATGCATTAAAAAAGTATATTTCAACAAAATAGTTGAATTTTCTACTTAAAAAACTGATTTTCATAAAAATAAAGGAATTTCCAACTGAAAAGTTCAATTTTCTACAAAAAATACTAATTTTTCAAAAAAAGTACATAAATTTTTAACCGAAGATTTGAATTTTTAACCAAAAAGATAAATTTTTTACCAAAAAAGCTAATTTTCGTAAAAGTAAAGGAATTTTCAACTGAAGAGTTCAATTTTGTACAGAAAATTCTAATTTTCGAAAAAAGACATGAATTTTCAACCGAATAGTTGAATTTAAAAAAAAAAAAAAGACTAATTTTCATAGAAACAAAAGAATTTTCAACTGAAAGTTCAATTTTCTACAAAAAATAATAATTTTTCAAAAAAGTACATGAATTTTTATCCGAAAAGCTGAATTTTTAACCAGAAAGATTAATTTTCTAACAAAAAAAACTCATCGAAAAAACGCATGAATTTTCGACTATAAGGATGTTTAAAAAATATATATTTCAACAAAATAGTGGAATCTTTAACCATGATGATTAGTTTTCTACCAAAAAATTCTATTTTTTCAAAAAAGTACATGAATTTTTAACCAAAAAGATATATTGTAAAAATATTAGTTCATATTTCAACCAATTATTCGGATTTCCACCAACAAGATTAATATTCTACCATAAAATAGTAATTTTCAACAAAATACGTGTATTTTTCATCCGATTCATTGAATTTTTAACACAAAATTTGAGAAGAATTTTTCACTAAATTGGTGGATCTTTAACTAAAAAAACTTAATTATGAAGAAAATAGATGAGTTTTCTATCAAAATATAGTTGAAATTTTAATCCGTAAATATGAATTCTCAACTAAAAAAGCGAAACGTTTAACTAAAAACGAATTCTTCAACTAAACTCCTTCTCCTATAATCCCCTCTTTCTTTCGTTCCTTATTTTTATAGAAAATTTATTTATTTTTCCCTGTTTTTAAGAAACTTCCCCTTTTCTGGAACTTTTCGCTTCAAATCGAACAGAATTAATAAAATCCAATAAAAAAATTCAACTATTTTGGTTAAAAGTTCATTCTTTTTGCCTAAAAAGTCTACTATTATATTTTTCATTCAGAATTCATCTCTTTTGTTTGAAAATTCTACTATTTCGATGAAAATTCCATTTTTAGTTAAAAATTTATCTTTTCTAGTTGAGTATTCATATTTTCAGCTCGAAATCTCAACTATTTTATTAGAAAATTCAAATATTTGGTACAAAATTAACTGTTTATAAAAAGTAATAGTGGATATTTCAAACAAAAAAGATTTTAATTTTAAATCAAGAGAACTGAAGTCCTGTAAGAAGAAAAAATACGAATTTTGAACCAAATTATTGCATTGTTTTCAACTAAGTAATTGTTGAATTTTCTACAAAACACTTTAATTCTTTTAAATAAAATTCAGGTGTATTCTATATTAATTTAAAATATTGCATTTTTAACAAAATAGATTATTTTTTAATCATATTCTTCAATTAACAAAAATATATATAAATCTTGTACCAAAAAGATGAAAAAAAATCGAATTTTTAGTAAAAAAAAAATTCAACTCACAATCAAATAGTTGAATTTTCAGCTAAAAAATATGAATTCTTAACAAAAAATGAAATAGTTGATATTTTGTCCAAAAACCACGAAAAATATTTTTTTTTTTGTTGAAAATAGTTTAATCCTCAACCAATAAATATTAATTTACAATCTAACAGTTACATTTTTTAACAAAACAGACGAAATTTCTACTAAATAGATGAATTTTCCACCAAGAAAGATTTTTCGTTCAAGGAAGAAAAAAAATGGTTGAATTTTCACCTCGAAAATACAATTTCTTAACAAGAAATTAAAATTTCAATTAAAAAAAAATCAATTTTCAACCTAGAAAAACGATTTTTCAACAAAATAGTTGACTTTTCAATCCAGAAGTATTTTTTTCACAAGAAATAAAAAAAAAATTGTAAAATTTTCTACAAAACAGTTGAATTTTCTACCCGAAAATATGAATTTTCAACTAAAAATAGATACATTTTCGACCAAAAATGTGATAGTTAAATGTTCAGTGTAAAAAATTAATTTTTAACCCAAAAAGGAATGAATTTTTAATTGAAATGATGAACCTTCAAAACAAAAAAATTAATTTTGTACCTGATATTAGAAATTTCTATCAAAATAGTTGAGATTTCGAGCTGAAAATATGAATTCTCAACTAAAAAGGATAAATTTTTATCCAAAATTAGAATAGTTAAGTGTTCAATATAAAGAATTATTTTTCAAACAAAAAAGAAACGAATTTTCTATGAAACAGGTTAATTTTGTACCAAATATTTGAATTTTCTACCAAAAATGGTTGATATTTCGAGTTGAAAATATGAATTCTCATCCAAAAAGATACATTTTTAACCAAAATTAGAGTTAAAAAAAAATTAGAAAATATCTTCAATATAACAATTAATTTTCAAACAAAAAAAATTAATTGTGAAACAAATAGTTGCATTTTCTACAAAATTAGTTTAGATTTCAAGCCTGAAATATGAATTCTCGACTGAAACGATAAATATATAATTAAAAACGAAATAAATTTTTAAAAAAAGTTTTTTTTAAATCGAAGATATGAATTTTCAAATTTATTTATGAATCTTCAACCAAAAATATAAAATTTTAACAAAAATGTTAATTTTGTTACCAATTATTTGAATTTTTTACCAAAAAAGTTTAGATTTCAAGCCAAAAATATGAATTCTCAACTGAAGCGATAAATATTAAATTAAAAACGAAATACATTTTTAAAAAATAGTTAAATTTTTAATCAAAGATATGAATTTTCAAATTTAATTATGAATCTTCAATCAAAAAGTTAATAATTATTGAACAAAAATTTACACTAGATTAGATTTCAAGCCAAAAATATGAATTCTCAAGTTCTGAATTTTCATCTAAAATGATGACTCTTCAATCAAAAAATTATTTTTTCACAAAAAAAATTTAGATTATATTAAATTTCAAGTCAAAAGTATGGATTCTCAACAGAAACGATACATATTAAATTAAAAACGATATTAATTTTTTTTAATAGTTTAATTTTTAATCAAAGATATAAATTTTCAAATTTATTTATGAGTCTTCAACCAAAAATATAAAATTTTATCAAAAAAATTAGTTTTGATCCAAACAGTTTAATTTTCTACTAAAATAGTTGAGATTTCAAACCGAAAATATGAGTTCTCAACTAAAAAAAATAAATGTTAAACTAAAAACGAAACAATTTTAAAAAAAATAGTTAAATTTTTAATCAAAGATATGAATTTTTAAATTTAATTATGAATCTTTAACCAAAAATATAAAATTTTATCAAAAAAGTTAATTTTAAAGCAAACATTTGAACTTTCTACCAAAATAGTTTATATTTCGAGCGGAATATATGAATTTTATAAAGTGATTAATTTTTAATTAAAATGATGATTCTTCAATCAAAAAATTATTTTTTAACAAAAAAATAAAATAATAATTTTTAAACAAATTGTTGAATTTGCTATAAAATTAGTTCAGATTTTAACCCAATGTATGAATTCTTAACTGAAGAAGATCAATATTAAATTAAAAACGAAACCAATTTTCAACCAAATAGTTACATTTTTAATCGATGATATGAATTTTCAAATTTATTTATAAATCTTCAACCAAAAATATAAAATTTTATCAAAAAAGTTAATTTTGAAGCAAACATTTGAATTTTCTACCAAAATAGTTTATATTTCGAGCGGAATATATGAATTTTATAAAGTGATTAATTTTTAATTAAAATGATGTTTCATCAATCAAAAAATTATTTTTTAACAAAAAAATAAAATAATAATTTTTAAACAAATTGTTGAATTTGCTACAAAATTATTCCAGATTTCAATTTTCTATCAAAATAGTTTAGATTTCGAGCTGAAAATATGAATTTTATAAAGTGATGAATTTTCAACTAAAATGGTGATTCTTCAATTAAAAAATAATGTTTGAAATGAAATAATAATTTTGAAACAAATAGTTGAATTTTCTTCAAAATGACTTCAGATTTCGTGACAAAAAAAAATAATTTTAAAGTGGAAAGGATAATTATTAAATTAAAAATGAAATTTTTTTTTAAATAGTTTAATTTTTAACAAACAAAAATTTAGATTTCAAGCCAAAAATATCAATTATCAACTGAGCAAGATACATATTAAATTAAAAGCGTAACCAATTTTCATCAAAATAGTTAAATTTTCAATCAAAGATATGAATTGTCAACTTCAATTATGAATCAAAAATATGAAGTTTTAACAAAAAGTTAACAAATTAAAAAAAAATAGTTAAATTTTTAAACAAAGATATGAATATTCAACCAAAAATATCAATTTTTAACAAAAAAGTTCATTTTGAACCAGTTTAATTTTCTAGCAAAATAGTTTAGATTTCAAGTTGAAAACATGAATTTCCTAAAGTGATGAATTTTCAATTAAAATTATGATTTTTCGATGAAAAAATTATTTTTTAACAACAGCAAATTAATTTTGAAACAAATAATTGAATTTTCTACAAAATTAGTTTACGAAATTTTCAAATAACTAGTAGAATTTTCAAAGAAAAGATCTGAATTCTAAAGCAAAAATATAATAGTAGACTTTTCAATGAAAAAGAATTATCTTTCAACTATAAATCGTTTCAAGTTTTTCATTGGATTCTAGTAATTCTGTTCACATTTAAGTTAATTTTCCACTGTAAATTTGTTTGATTTCTGACTATTTTTGACTATTTTTGACTACAAATGATTCTGGGTCCTTTATCAATTTTTTTTTTATATAAAAAATAAATAAAATATGGTGATAATGAAGTTGATATTTGTTGATTGGCTGTTAGAACTGGTGGTGGACCACGAAATGAGTTTCGAATGGCTCGCGGCGGTGGAAGCGGTGATCGAGGTAGAGGCGGTACGAGAGGGCGAGCTTTTAAAAAGACTCCCATGGGTGACCGGGACTCGAATTCAGAGTCTGGCTACCACCCACCACCTAGACCCAAGTTTCAAGAATCGTTGAAAAACCACGAAAATTCCCAAAGCAAGTACTACGATGATAAAAAAATAAATGGTGAGTGGTCTCTCTTTTATTTTTAATTCCTGTTTTTGCTACATTTTTTAGTTTTAAAGCTGCTGCTGCTGCTGCTTCTGTACTAATTTCAATGATTTAAGATCATAAGAAAATTTTGAAAAAAAGAAAAAGTTCGAAACATTAAAAAAGAAATATTTTCCAAATACAATTTTGAAAATTCGATTATTTAAAATTGAAAGAAATTAAAACTGCATCATTTGCAATTAAGGGCGTTCCAAATTGAAAAATTTCAGTTAATAATTTTTTTTTTTAATGGAGAATTTTATTTATTACATTTTATATTTCTGATTAAAAGCGTTTAAAATTGAACAATCT
Source organism: Belonocnema kinseyi (assembly GCF_010883055.1). NCBI lineage: Eukaryota > Metazoa > Arthropoda > Insecta > Hymenoptera > Cynipidae > Belonocnema > Belonocnema kinseyi. The sequence continues at coordinate 11,192,455 of NC_046660.1, forward strand.
TATTTTTTATTGAAGAATCTCGAATCTGAGTAATTTAAGATTGAAATTTCAAAAATAGGACAAGTTAAAAACTTTAAAAGTTCTATATTTTCAGATTAGAATTTTGATTTTTAGTTCTAAATTTTATTATTTTATTGGAAATTTAATAACTTTCTTGAAAATACATCAAATTTATTTGTAAATTGTTTACAATTCTTATTTTGGTGTTAGAAAGTGAACTGGAATCTTCTTTGGATGATAATTTAATTTTTTTATTGAGGTTTTTTTGTTTAATTCATCTGTCTAAGGAGAAATATCACCTTTATTGAGTAAAAATGTAAATTTTCAGTTGAAAATTCAACTCTTTTTTTGAAAGTTTGTCTTTTTGATTCAAAAATTCAACTAATTTAGCAGAAATTACATCCTTCTTGGATGAAATATGTAACTGTTTGTTTGAAAATTCAACAATTTTGTAAAGTCGTAATTTTTAGTTGGAAATCCGACTGTTTAAATATAATATTTGGGTATTGAAAAGGAAACTGAAATGTTTTCTGGATAAAAATGTAACAAAATATTTTAATTTTCTTTTTAAAAAATTGAGATTTCGAGCTGAAAATATGAATTGTCAACTAAAACGATACATTTTTAACAAAAATTAGAACAGTTGATTTTTCAATATGAAAAATTAATTTTCAAACAAAAAAAAAACGAATTTTCTATGAAATAGTTTAATTTTGAAGTGTTGAATTTTAACTAAAATGACGATTCTTCAATCAGATCAATCTGGATAAAAATTTAAATATTTTTTAAATTTTGTTTTTATTTAATTAAATATCCATATGTTTTTAGAAAAATGTCGTCTTTTTGGATAAAAATGTCACAAAAATGTCTTCTGTTTTAAGAGAAATTTCTTTTGTTCTTTTTGATAAAATGCAACTATTTGGCAGAGAATTCAACAATTTTGTTAAAGTCATGATTTTTGGTTAAAAAATTGTCTTCTTGGATTGAAAATTCAATCAATCTTATTTGCTTTATACTCAAGTAAAGAATGATTTTTAAACAAAAAGTTAAGTTTTCATTGAAAAAAATGGAATTTCTGCTATCACTTTGTTAAGAAATCACTTTTTTTGCTAAATATTTAGATTTTTTATTTGAAAGTTCAATTTTTGTAGAGAAAATATGTCTTTTGACTTGAAGTTGTAATGATTTAGATCAACTTTTTTTTGGTGAAAAATCTTTATTTGTTGGAAATTCGTCTGTTGGCTTAAAAAATTTTTTTCTTTTGCTGTATAAATTTTATTTTTTTATTAAAATATAAACTATGACACTTTTTTGTTGTGAATTTGTCTACGTTCAGTTTTTAGCAAAAGAGACGAATTTTTAACAAAAAATGTAAGAGTTTATATTTCAACCCAAAAAAGAATTAGATTAAAAATAAAAAGCAGATGGATTTTACCAACAAACATGACCAAGTAGTTATATTTATTACCAAATTGTTGAATTTTCGAGTCGAAAATACGATTTTCTAGAAGACTTAAATTTCCAACTAAAGAATGTGAAAATTCTACAAAAAATTTAATTTTCAATGAATAAGCTGAATTTTCACTAAAAAAATTTATTTTTCAGTTAAAACGGAATTTTTAACGGAAAAAAATTTTTTTAACTAGATTTATGAATCTTGAACCAAAAAATGAACTTTCCAGGAAGTAGTTCAACTTTCAACCAAGGAATTAAATTTTTAATAAAAAAATGTAATATTTGATATTTTAGATCCAAATTAATTTAATTTAAAATAAAAAGTGATTTGATGTTACCAATAAAAACGATTTTTCAAAAAAATTCTTGAATTCTGAACTAGAATAGATTAATTTGTAATAAAACAGTTTCAGTTTTAACAACAAAAAGTGATTTTCTACCAAAGAAGGCGAATTTTCAACCAAACTGTTAAATTTTCCACCAAATCGTAGAATTTTCGAGTCAAAAATACAATTTTCTACAAAACTGTTAAATTTTCAACTTACTAAATTTAAGAATGTTCAACCAAAAAAAAAAATTAACATGCATTTTTAACAACAAAAAACAGTGTTTCTAACCTAAAAATATATTCTATACCAAAGAAGACAAATTTTCAACCAAGTGGTTAAATTTTCTACCAAATTTTAGAATTTTCGAGTCGAAAAAATATATTTTTTGCTAAAAAAAACCCCAATTTTCAACCTGACAATATGAAGTTTCATAAAAAAAGTTAATTTTCAACCAATCAGTTAAATTTTCAATCAAATCTTTTAATATTCAGTTAAAAGAACGAATTTTTAACGAAAAGAGCTGAATCTTCTGCAAAACAGATTAATTTTCAACCATATATTGGATTTTTAAATAAAAAATAATCAATCTCAACCAAACGGATGACTTTTTAACAAAATCGTTGAATTTTCTACAAGAAATTTTAATTTTTCAAATGAGAATTTGAATTTTTAACAAATAAGTTCATTTTAAAAACCATAGTTGAATTATCAGTTTGAAAAATTAATTTTTAGCCAAAAACAACGAATTTTAAAACTAAAAATATAAACCTTTTTAACTAAAAAATTAACTTTCAATAAAATAGTTCAACTTTGAATCAAGAAGTTGAATTTAAAAAACAAAACATTTTTAGAGTTTCGAAAATCCTAAAAAGATTAAATTCTATTTAGAAAAATCTAATAGTTTATAATTCAACAAAATAATAATTTCATTCAAAATAAAAAACTGGTAAACTTAACCATAAAAGATTTATTTTCAAGAAAATAGTTAAATCCTCAGCCAAAACAGAATAATTTTCAACATAACAATTGCATTTTTATCAAAAAATATTAGTTTTCTATCAAAAAAGACGAATTTTTAAATATAAAAAATCAACTTTTACTTAAAAATATAATTTTTCAATAAAAAAATGTGATATTTACATTTACAGTTAACAAAAGTAATTACCAAAAAAAAGAGTTCTTCAGCCAAAAACATTGAACTTCAAGAAAGTAGTTAAAGAAACAAAGAATTTCTATAAAAAAAACTAATTGTCAACAAAATACGTCAATTTTCAATAAAATAGTTGAATTTTCTACCAAATTAATGCATTTCTTATGTTAAATTTTACCGATTACTGGTGTTTAACATCAGAAATTAATTACATCTGTCGACAAAATAAAATCAATACTCTAAATTTCTACCAAATTGTTGAAATTTCCAGCCAAAAATAAAACGAATTTGTAACAAGGTTAAATATTCAACCAAGAATTATGATTTTTTAATAAAATTGTAATAAAATAAGATTTTTAATAAAATTTGAAGTTAATTTAAAATTAATAAAAATATAAAAAAATAAAACTTTTAAAGTATAAAATAAAAAATAAAATAGTTTAGCATAAAGTAAATTACTAAAATTTCGCATAATTAAAATAATTGAGCATAAAACTTTTAAAGTATCAGGTTTGAAGACTGGAAATTTTTCTTGGAAAATAAGGTTAATTTTCCGTTGCACACTTCTTGATTTCGGATCAGACACTTTTAAATTATGACTGCACACAAGTATAATAATTGAAAAATTCGACACTATTTTTTCAAATTTGTGACAATATTTTTTATCTCTTTAAGAGAGTCCGAAGCCTGCAATAAAAACTTGAAAACAAATTTTAGTTATCATTTAAAAAAAGGGAATTAAAAAAAAATCCCTTTTCAAATGCATAATTATAATTGTTTTACAAAATTTTCTGTTCCAAATCAGAATTGTATTTCTTATGGTCAAAAATGATCTGATGTTCCAACTCATTTTCAAAATTCCCTGTTCCAAATTCAAAATCTCGGAAATATTTTAAAATAGTTGCAAATCTTTTAAACTCTTTTTGTCTGGGTAAAAATGAGCAATTAACCGAGGAAAAAATGGGAAATGATTATATCGTTTTTTTTTCTATTTCTTTATTTCAGAGGACTCTAGAATATCTAAGCTTTTGAGACGCCTGTGTCGGGAGGACGATTTTGATCACTTTTTGGGACTTGCTAAACAACTGCAAGAGGGTATAGTGGCACTAGAAAATCAGAGATATATTAGGAGAAATTTGGATCTCATTTGTGAGACTCTACTCGATATTTTGCACTCTGCGCCTGGAGTGGAAGCGAAACACCAGATTTCCAAATGTTTAGGTCGTGTTGGATACGTTGTCGATCAGGATTTCAAGAGGTACATGGAGTGGATGTTTAACAAATATTCATTGGAAAGAAAGGACGAAATCAAGTGCCTGATAGTTAAGTCTTTTGGGGAGACACTCAGATTGGATGCAGAGGCGCCAAAACTCAAGGAATTTTCAATGGTGAGATGAAGCAACTGTTTTTTTTTTTTTCTATTAAAAAAATAAAATAATTGCACTAATGCTAAACTATTTTTTTAATAAATTTCTCGCTAACATTACTATTTTTTCATTCTAACATGGTCCAACTTTGATTTCAACTGATTTTTTTTTTTAATTTGTTAAACTGTGATTTTTATAAATTATTAGATCATTCAGTTTAGAATGCTTAATTTCAAAAATCTTTCACTTTACAAATTTTCCATTTTAATTTTTAAACATATATTTTAATTTAAATTATTCTAAAATGCCGTTTTAGAGGCTTAAAAAATTAAAAATTATAATCTTTTAAAAGCTAGTATTTGTTAACAGTTTTTTAAATAATTAAAGTGGAGCAAATAAATGCAGTAAATATAAATAAATTATTTTTTAAATGGATCTGTAACTGTTTCAATCCGAAAGTCTTGATAAGGATTGACATTAATATGTTATTTATTCCGATAATTTTATTGTTAAATAAAAATTTTCATGATTTATCAATAAAATATTTTTAATTCAGAGTCTCAGGTCTTCCTTTATTTTATTTCTTATATTAAATTTAATGAATAAATTTATTAATATATTTCTATTAATTTTTTTAACCATTAAAAAATTTAAACGTGCTTTTTACTTTTTTTTTCAGATTAAAAATAACTCCATAATAATATAGTCGTAATTAAAGGTTTTTATTAAATTTAAAATATTGCTTGAATGTAAATTATTTAATTATTAACCAATTTAATTTGAAATTCTTAATGTAAAAAATAATAAGTATTTAATATTTAGCAATATTTCACTGTTCATTTAAGAAGCGTAAATTGAAACCAAATATTTAAAAGAAAACAATTTGAAACTGAATTGTTTTACATAGAAAGTTTTGAATCTCTAGAATTTCGAAGATCTTTTTTTAAACTTTAAACGTTACAATTTTAATTGTTCTATTTAAAAAGTGTTTAATTTATAAGTAAAATTGTTAAATTTTGACGCATAAATAATAATTGAACACTTATTATTTGTAGAAAAAATTCGAGTGCTTTTAAGAGATATTTAGAAGTTTTGAAAAGTTTCAAAATCAATTAAAAAATTGAAATGATTTCAAGTAATTTAAATGAAGTGTTTTAACCTTTTTTTCAGAACTTCTGAATGTATTTCTTATTGAATCGAATTTTTCCTACAATTCTTGGAAAACCCTGCAAATTAAAAAAAAAAAACCTTAAAATCTTCCATAATTTTTCAAAGTGAAAAATCATTTTCAATTTTCCTAAGAATCTTAAGAAAATTTTTTATTGTTTGAAGTCTTTCACAATTCTTAAAAAAAAATCTAAATTTTTTGTTTGAAATCTGCAGAAATCTACATTTTATTTTAAATTCGGCTGTAAGTATTTGAAATTGTTTTAAGTTCTAAATTTAATTCGAATCTTTTTAAAACTTCTAAATATCTCTTAAAATTACTCTAATTTTTTATACAAATAATAAGTGTTCTATTTTTATTTTTAAATTCAAATTTTAAGGATTTTTTTTTTTAAATTTGCAGGATTTTCTAAAAGTTATAGAAAAAATTCAATTAATTTAAAAATGATTTTGAATTTGGTAAAATTTAAAACCACTTCTAGATTGCTCAAGGGTTTGAAATAAAATTTTTAAGCTTTTGAAGGATGCCTAAACTATTTAAAATAAAAATAATTTAACTTCTAATTACAGAAATGTTAAATTTAAAAAATTATTTTTCAATTTTTAATGTGCCTACCTTAAAATTACTTAAAATAATATAATTTTGAATTTTTTTAAGTTAATTGCTTGATTCTTTAATTTAGACTGTTGAAAATGTTAACCGTGATATTTTCTGGGTGAAAATGTAACTATTTTGTAAAAAATTAGTCTTTTAGGGTAAAAATTGAACTGTTTTGTTGAATATTTTTCTTTTTGAGTTACAAGTTCTATTATTTTGGTAGGAAATTCACCTATTTGGATGAAAATGAACTTTTTGGTTAAAAATTCGCATTTTCTAATTTGTAGAGGATTCGTTTTTTTGGCTTGAAAATTTAAAAATTTGGTTGAAATTTGGATTCTCTATTGATTGGAAATTCTTTTACATAGTACACAATTTTGGAATTGAAGAACTTTTAAACTTCAATTTTAAAAGTTTGGAATTCAAGGGTTCCCCTTTGAATGCTTTAATTTGTTGTTTATTAATTAAAACGGCCAACCTGTGTAAATTTAAAAATATTTTCAAACTTCTTAGCTAGATTGGCAAGAAGTACATGTCATACATTAAAAAAATTGAAATTTCAGAGGATTTTTTACAATTTTACGAGACTCGGGAAAATCGGGAATTTTTTAGCAGATCCAGAAAATTTGTCTTTATAAATTTAAATGATAAATTTTTATTTTCTGCGAATTCTTGCTGCATTATACTTTTAAAATTTAAGCTTCAAAATTATTAAATTCAAACGCTCAAGAATTTACATATATAAAATGGAAGCTCTTAACATTATAAACAATTTTAAAATAAATGCTGTTAAACTCCATATTTCGAATTTTTAAATTTTAGGATTTAAATTTTTTTAATTTTTAGTCGTTTGAAATCAGTAATTATTTCATTGTTGTTTGTAGATGAAAAAAAATCACTTATAAATTAAGAATTCAATAAAATAAATTAAAAATAAAAATTCTAACTTTAAAGGTTTAAATTTTGCACTCTGATTTATTTGTAACGATTCAAGGCTTTTTATTTTAATCAATTCAGTTTGAAATTGTTTATTTTTGCAAATTTGATTTATCATTGCTCATTTAAAATAAAAATTCTAGTATTTCCGAGTATTTGAAAAATATGTTATTTTAAATTAAAACAAAAAACATTTAATTGTATGAGTTAAAAATGGAATATTTGATACTGAAATCGCTGGAAATATTTAAACTTTCTTGAAATCCTTGGAAATTCAATAAAATTACTTAAATCTTTTTAAGTGCCTTAGATCCCTTGAAATTTCTTTTTATAGAATTAAGTTATCTAGGAATCCCTTGAAATATATGGAAATCGTAAAAACTTATTGAAATATAAGTAGACATCATTTCATTAAATGCCTCTAAAAAAAGCGTTTAAATCCAAAATCTTTAATATTCATTAAATTCCTTTAAATCTTGTGAAATTTTTTTAAAAACCTTATAATACCTTAAAATATTTAAAATCCTTTAGAATTTCTTAAAATTTAATTTAATTTATTTTCCAAAGCAAAATTCCTTTAAAGCTCTTGAAAATTCTTTTTTCGAAACTTTTTAGCCCAAAATCATAAAAAAGACAACTTTTTAAAGAATATTATTAATTGTTAACTAAAAAAAGAGTAGTACTAAAGAAAAACTTTAACGTTGATATTTCAATCAAAAAAGATTATTATTTTAATTTAAAAACAGTTGAATTCATTAAAAAAAATTTCAACCGAAGAGGTGAATTTTGAACTAAAATGATGAATTTTCAATCTTACAAATTAATTTTTAACAAAGAAGTTTAACTTTTAACAAAGTAGTTCACTTTTTAACAACAAAATATGAATTCTTAACTAAAAATATAATATTTTATAATTTAACTAAAAATATTTTTGATTTAATTTCAAAAAGAGCTAAATTCATTGAAAAAGACGAATTTTCAACAAAATATTTGAATTATCAGCCGAAAAAGATTTTAATTTTAAAAGAAATATTTGTAATTTTAATAAAATGATATCAAATTTGTACCAGATGAGATGAATTATCAAACCAAAAAGACGAATTTTCAACACAAAAAAACTCTTAAATTTACAACCAAAACAGATTTTTTGGTCAAAAATAAAAAAATAGGCAATTTATGATTTGAAGGAAAAAATATTTTTCAATGCAAAATAATAATTACGAATAAATATTTTTTATTATTTTTTTTTATTTGCTTCAGGATTATATAAATATAATTTTCCTAGGTTTATCGAGAAAATTCAAAACTATTTTTGAAGATTTCATTAGATCGAAAAAGTAACTAGAAAATTTATAAGAAATTGCTTTTCAATTTACAGGATTTTAACAAATTTTAGGAAATACTTAAAGTCAGTTAAAAATATTATTATAATTTGTATTATATTTTAAACAAAATTAATTATAATTTCTGGAATTTTGAATTCCTACAAATTTTTAATCTGACTAGAATTATTTGTAAAAATTTTTTTATTATCTTGAAACCTTTCCGAAATCTTCAAAAATCAACATTTTGATTTCAGTTTTTTAATTTAAAAAAATTATTTTTGAAGTTTTAAAAAACGCGAATATCTTTTAAAAAGATTCGAAGTTTTCTGCACATTTTGAGAGGAAAAAAAATACAATATTAAAATAATTTCATTTACGAAATTGTAAAATTTTGCTTGCAAATCTTTTAAATTCTTTCTCAAAATTAAAAAAAAAATCATTTGTAATCTTTTTGTAATCTTTTAAATATTCCCAGGAATCTTAAAACATTTGAAAATATTTTTTAAAATTGAAAATTTTGTTTCAAAATATTCAAAATTTCACATTTTGTTTCAAGCTTTCAAAAATCTTTTATTATTAAAATTATGTTTAACTTCTAAATATCATTTAAAACGTAAAAAAATGTCTACAATTTTGGAAAAATTCTACAAAATTAAAAAAATTGCCTTTGAATCTTCCAGAACCTTTTTTGATTTTATTGGAAATGTTTTGGAATGTTTCAAACCCTTTTTTAATTTTTTCAAAATAAATTTTGTAAAATAAAAAATCCTCAACAATTTTTCGAGAAATCTTAAGAAACATTTTTTATTCTCTTGAAACCTTTCAAAATTCTTGAAAAGCTTCGATATTTTTTTGTGCGAAATGTTGAAAAATCTACATTTCGTATTAATTAGCATTTTTTTTATTCTTTCAAAACTTCCTAATATCCCTGAAACTTATTCGAATTTTGTCTACATTTTTGTAACATTGAAAAATGTTACCTTGAAATATTCCAAATTCTTTTCCCAAGATTTTAGGAGATTATTTGATTTGAAAAAATCTTTTAAAATTAATTTTTTAAATAAAGAATCAGTTTAAATATTTCTAGGAATCTTATGAAAATTTTTTTTATTATCTTGAAACCTTTAAAAATACGTTTCCTTAAAGTCTTCCAGATTCTTATTTGTAAACTTTGTAAATCTTTTAAAACCTTTTTAAATAGTCTCATAAAATAATTTTTTTAAATTAAAAATTATTTTCAATTTTTCTAGGAATGTTGAGAAAATGCTTTTATTCATTTTGAATCTTTTCAAAGTTTCTAAATATCTCTTGAAATTACTCAGATTTCATCTAAAAATAATAAATGTTTAATTTTTATTTATACATACAAATTTGTGAGGAAATTTTCTCAAATTTGCAGGATTTCCTCAAAATTGTAAGAAAATTTCAAAAATTATTTTAAATTTGAACAAATTTTGAAGCTTTCCAAGGATGCTTAAACTATTAAAAATGAAAATGATTGAATTTCTAATCTAATAAGTGTTCAGTTAAAAAAATTCAATTTTTTATGTTTCTAGCTTAAAATTCCTTAGAATGATATAATTTTCAAAATTTGAAGTTCATTGATGGATTTTTTTAATTTAGAGCCTTGAAAATCATAACGTTGATTTATATTTTTTTATACTGAAAAATCTTATTACCGGAAATGACCGTCAATTTTATGTGACCGGGAAATGACAGTGAATTTATTTTTATACCGATAATTTTATAAATTTTTAGAAAAAAAAAATTCTCTCTGAGTTGGATTTTTACAGTTTCTTTTTTTTAAATAATCAATTGAATTTTTATTCTTTTTAATTATATCATTCAGTTTACAGTGCGTAATTCGAAAATCTTTTACTTACAACTATTTTCCATTTTATATTTTAATTTTTAAGCGTAAATTTTTCATTTAAAGAATTTAAAACTATAGTTTTAAAGACTTAAACAATGAAAAATTAGTAGTGGCGTTTGTAATCTATAATTTTTGATAAAAACCCTTTTTATTTGATTAAAAGTGAATATAAATTAAGGATTAATAAGTGAATAATAATTGAAAATCGGTAATTATAAATAAAATATTTAAAACAAAACAAAAAACTAAACATTGAACTTTACAATTTTAATTGTTCTATTTGAAAATATTTGATTTACAATTAAAATTGTTGAATTTTGATGCATAATAAATATTGAACATCTATAATTCATAGAAAAAATTGTACTAAGATAAAAAGGTATTTAGAAGGTCTACAAAGATTCAAAATTAATTAAAAATTTGCCTAATTTAAAAAAATATCGATTTTTGCAGATTTCATACAAAAAAAAAAAAAATATTAGGAAGAATTTTAGTAATTAGAAAAGATATTTAGAAGTTCTGAAAAATTTCAAAAATAATTGAAAATTTATATAAATGTAAAACAACGTGTAGATGTTTCAAGATTTTAAATTTAATTTAAAATTTTTTTTTAATAAGAAAATAATTGAACTTTTAATTTAGGAAGTGTTCAGTTTCTAACCAAAATTGAATCGTACAATTTTTAATATTTCTATTTTAAAACTGCTTAAAATTATTTACAGCTTAGATTTTATTACTTCAAATGGAAAATTGTTTAGCTTTATAGCTCGAATTTGTTTAATTCATTGACCGTGAAAAAGTTTGTGCACCGGGAACACGGGGAATTTTTTAAAACCGCAAAAAACCGGAAAATGACAGTGAATTTATTTTTTGACCGGAAATTTTACAAATTTTTCTAAGAAAAACCTATCCAAGTTTTATTTCAACCATTTTTTTTTTTTAATAATTAGTTGAATTGTTATTCTTTCCAATCATATCATTCAGTTTACAATACGTAAGTTTATAATATTTTTCTTTAGAAAATTTCTAACTGAGATTATTATTTTTAAGCGTAAATTTTCAGTTTTAAGAATTTGAAAATGCAGTCTTCAAAACTTAAACACACGAAAATTAAGAGCATTTGAAATTGAAAATTTTGGATGTGCAAAATTTGTATTTGATTAACTGTAAAAATAAATCTGTACTTTAAGTATTAAAATTAAACAATAATTGATTTGACAAAAAGATTCTAAATTCGTTTAAAATTTAAGAATTCCCATATTAAAATAGTTTCATAATAATATATTCGTAATTAGAGGTTTTTATTAAGTTAAAAATATTGTATTAGTTTGAAATATTCATTTTTTAATCTATTCAATTTGAAATTTTTTAATTAAGAAATTTGAATCGCTATTTAACATTTAACAATATTTTACTGTTCATTTAGGGCAAGTAAATTAGAACCAATTATTTAAAAGTAAACAATTCGTAACTGAAGGGTTTGACATAGAAAGCCTTAAATCGTTACAATTTCAAAGAGCTTTTAAACGTTAAACGTTACAATTTTAATTGTTCTATTAAAAAAAATTTTATTTTGTAAGTGAAAATGTGGAATTTTGTTGTATAATTAAGAACTGAGCACTTTTTTTTGTATAATTTTGTAGAAAAAATTTGAAATGATATTTCAGTCATTTAAACAAAGTATGTCTTTCGACAAAATCCGGCTATTCGTACCGAAATTTCAGTGCAAATAGTCACAATTTTAGTTAAAAGAAAATGTAAATTTTTGCAGATTCCAAACAAAAAATTGAGAAGCTTTTTAAAAATTTTGAAAAGCTCAAAAGAATAAAAACATTTTCTTAAGATTCCTAGGGAAATTGAATATCATTTTTCATTTGGAATAATTATTTTAATAAATAATAAATAATAATTTTAAAAAATTTCTTAATGTTCAGAATGTTCTAAAAATTTGAGGAAAAATTCGACAAATATATTTTTTTGAATGAATCAGTATTTTCCTGTTTTTTTAAATCCTGCAAAATAAATTCTTTGATATCATTTCAAATTAATTTGGAATGTTTCCACACTTAAAATAAGTTTGTTTTTTTCTACAAATAATAAGCAGGATTTTCTAAAAATTGTACAAAAAAATTCGATTAATTTCAAAAGATGTTTAGAAATTCGGAAAAAATTAAAAAAAACTAATTTTAAATTTGAAAAAATTTAAAATAACTTCTAGATTTCTCAAGGTTTGGAACTAAAATTTTGAAGCATTTCGAGGATGTTTAAACTATTTGAAATGAAAATAATTTAACTTTTAATTTAAGCAGTGTTGAGTTAAAAAAATTTAATTTATCAATTTTTAATGTTTCTAGCTTAAAATTGCCGAAAATAATATAGCTTTGAAAATTTTAAGGCGATTGATTGATTGTTCAATGAATATGATAACTTAGACTTATAGTTTTAGAACTGAATTTGAATATTTGAACTCTATAATTTATAAATGTTAAAAATTCCCAATGTTGCTGTTTATCTGAATTTAATTTAAAATTGTTCAATTGCCCGATGTATATTGTATATCAGATTTAACCCTTACTTGACACACTGGGGTCTTTTGTACCCCAGCCGATAAACTGTTATAAAAACTTAACGGTTGTTTACTTTGGCCTGCCAATTTTTTCATCGCTTCTTTGGGTATCACTTTCCAAAGAAATATTGGTCTCATAAAAAAAATTAATTTAAGTATACCAAAAAAATATTTAAAAAAAAAAGTGGGAAATTGAATGGAGAAATTTCGCGGAAAAAAAATTGTTTTATTTCAATTGAAAAACATCAAATCTTTATTTCTTTTGGCTAAAATGTTATAAGTTTGATCTGAACATTATAAAAAAAAAAACATTGAAACTGGCAAACGAACAATTAAAATTATACCAATCTTCAGTTTCCTACGCAATCTTCGCACATGCACAACTGCTTCATTCATTTCGTCATCTTGGAGCAGCTCGTCGCATATGCGTCGAGAGCGTAAATTCTAAGCCATCTAAAATGTCAAATACCATATTAGACATTGTAAAAAATATATATACAGCATGAAAAAAAGGCAAGCACTGGGAACGTACTGGCGTTCAAAATGTGACGCCAACAGCTGTAGGGCATAGTAGTACTCTCCAACTAATGCCAGATGGCGTTGTATACCCCACTCTATCGAGTTTGAGTACACAAAATAAACTTGGAAATATGCTGGGGTATGCTGTACCCCAGTGTGTCAAGCAAGGGTTAAAAAAAACAGTTGAGCCCTCGATTTGATATTTAATTTTTTTTTCTTTTTTTGTTTTGTTAAATTGCAGTCGATAATGTCTCACTTGCAATCAATGCTCGAAAACGTAGACAGACCAGACCTGCTGATCGTGACAGTGGATGCTATTTTATTTGTAATTGACATCTACCCAGAAACATTTGCAAGTCACTTTCGCGACACCGTCGACATCCTCGTCGGCTGGCACATTGATTCCACTCAGCAGAAGCCAATTGTCGCCTATGCGAGTCGCAGTTTGCAAAAACTGCGCAATTTTTGGATAGCCGACTTGCAATTCACCCTGACACTGCTCGGACAATTTCTGGAAGACATGGAAAGTTACGACGAGGACTTGACTCTACCAAGATCGGGACAGAGTTCACCAGGAGGCGAGGAGGCCGCTCCATGTCCGAAAGAATGTATTCTCCGAATTACCTCGCTCATATCAGTTTTTAACACAGTTACAAAAAGTATCTCGGAACATCTCAGTCCAAATCTCACGCCCACTGTGCAGTGGAGCTTTCTAAGCGATTGTTTGTCGAAAATGTTGAGAACGGTCGTGAAAGCAATTGAACTGGACACGGGCAATATTGCCCTCGCGGCCAAAGATCTCGGCCTGTCGCAAGAAAATGCCACGAGTTTGACCAAGTGCATGAAAAACATGAATCTCTCGCAAAAGAATATTGAAACTCTGCTGAACAGTCTGGAGAAGAATGATTTGAATGAGGAGAGCCTCGTCAAGTCGCTGAACATCAATCGGAAAAACGACAACAAGAAAAGTGTGCGCATTGGATCCGAGCGGGAAATCACGTGCAAGGAGAAGGAGGAATCGTTGATCAATTTATTGAAATCGATGGATTTAAGGTCGAGAAAGTATTCGGATCTGACCGAGGAGAAGGAAGAATTGATAGTGGTCGCCAATGAATGTGCATTTCTCCTTCTAACTCACCTCCAGAGTCGCGTCACGAAAAATCACGATCTGCTCTACAAATTTATCGACATACAACTCGCACGAGTGAATATTTTCTGGGATGAGACGATTGTCTCGACTCTAACGACAATCTCGAAAGTGATTAGGGAAGTGTCGGCGAATCTGCCCCTAGAATTGGTTCACACGCTTCTCGGGCAGAATTCTGTTCTCCTGAAATTGCGATTTCGCGATACGGTTCTGATTCAAAATGCCAGTCTTGGCGTTTATCAGAGTCTCTTGAGTTTAAAGAATATTCCTCTGCTACAAGAAGCCTATCGCTACGTTCTCGCGGATCTTGAAATTGCCTACAAATTGTTCGTGAAAGATATTGAGAATTTGGTGGCTGACAATCCGTTGACCGCAATTCAGTACAAAAAGAGGGACGCGGAATTGGTGGTTGTGTTTCTTTTGCGCGCGCTGTCTGACATTGCCAATGCAAGCAATTCCATCATCGGAATGTGGGCCCTGAAACCAAGTATTTTGGAATTATTGGCAGTTAAGCTGAGACCCTATGATCCAGTTTTGTCGCTCGAGAGTCCACTTTTGCAGTACAGCATTTTGTATTTGCTTTTTGCGCATTGTTCTAGGTAAGAAAAGTTTTATTTTAGTTATAAAGAGACATTTTTTTTTTATTTTTTCCAGGGCCTAATTTGTAACAATTGATTCATTTTTAACTACATGGTTTATCTTTTTGAACAAGCAAAAAAAAAATATGTGGATTTTTAAGCAAGAAAATTAATTATATATATTTCAAAATATTAATTATAAAGAAAGTACATACATTTTCATCCAATTGGTTGAATTTTCAACTAAAAAATATAAATTTTTATCCAAGAATTAATTAATTTTTGCAAAATATTTGGTTAATTTTGCAGTTAAAAAGGTGAATTTCTCAGAAACAACAAAAAAGTAATTTACAGACAGAGATGAATTTTCAACTAAAAATGTTGCCTTAAAATCTTTTACATTTTTTCTCCAAAATTGTAGGTTAAATGTTTCCAGGAATCTTAAGAATTTTTTTTTTATTATATTGATATCTTTCAAAATATTTGAAAAAATTCGAAAACTTCATAAATCTACATTTTGTTTCAAGCTACTTAAAAAATTTGAATTCAAATCTTCCAAATTCTTTTTCGATAATTTTGTAAATCTTTTGAAATGTTTTGAGATATTTTAAAATAAATTTTGGAAAATATAAAATCTTTCACAATTTTCCGAGAAATCTTAAGAAAATATTGAATTCTCTTGAAACCTGACAAAATTCTTAAAAAGAATCTAATTTTTTTTAATAGCACTATTTTTATAATTTTAAGTTTTTCCTGGAACATTAAGAAAAAGTACATTATCTTAAAACGTTCAAGATCCTTAAAAAACTTAAATTTTTATTTCAAAATCTGAATCTTATTTAAAAATGATCAGTACCGGTATTTTTTGTTTGTTTTTGAAAAGGATAAATTTTCAACCAAAAACGGATTAATTAAATTTTCAGTTATAAAATTAATTTTCAACTAAAATAAGTTTTTAACCACGAATGGAATTGTTAATTTTGCAGTTAAAAAGATTAATTTTTCAAAAACAAAAACAAACTAATTTCTTTGATTTAAAAATATGTTTTTAAATATCCTTTTTAAATTAATTGTTAAAATACAGAGCCAGTTTAAATATTCCCAAGAATCTTAAGAATTATTTTTTATTATCTTGAAATCTTTCAAAATATTTGAAAAAAATCAAAAATTCATTTCGAGATCTTTATCAATCTATATATTGTTTAGGCTTCTTGAGATTTTAAAAAAACTTTTACTTGATCATCTTTTAAAATGATTCGAATTTTTCTTAAAATGCAAAAAAATCTGCAAACTTAAAAAATATGCATTCAAATCTTCCAAATTCTTTTTCGATAATTTTGTAAATCTTTTGAAATGCTTTGAAATATTTTTAAATATTATTTTTAAATAAATGTTGGGAAATATAAAATCTTTCACAATTTTCCGAGAAATCTTAACAAAATATTTAATTCTCTTGAAACCTTTCAAAATTCTTAAAAAGAATCTACTTTTTTTTTTAATAAAACTATTTTTATAATTTCAATTTTTTTTTCTGGAACCTTAAGAAAAATTACATTATCTTGAAATCTCCAAGATCCTTAAAAAGCTTCAAAATTTTATTTCAAAATCTTAATCTTGTTTAAAATTGATCAGTACCAGTAATTTTTTGGTTCTGAAAAGGATAAATTTTCAACCAAAAACGGAATAGTTAAATTTTCAGTCAAAACATTCATTTTCAACTAAAAAAAAAAGTTTTTAACCAAAAATAAAATAACCTGTCAAAATTATTTTAAAACTTTAAATTTTTTGTTAAAAATCTTCAAAAATCTACTTTTTTAAACGAAACTATATTTAGAATTTTAGTTTTTTCTGGAACTTTAAGAAAAATTACATCACCTTAAAACCTGCAAGATCCTAAACAAACTTCAAAATTTTATTTCAAAATCTTAATCTTTTTTAAGATTTGTCATTCCCAGTAATTTTTTTGTTACCGATGCCGACTTATTTTCATAAACTAAAATAATTTAAGTTTTTTGTCCATCATTTTATTTTTCTCGTCTCTTTTAATATGTGTAAAACTTTACAAAATCTGTTTGCAAAATGTTTCATTTCAAATGAATTAATTTCCAAATAAAAAAATTGCATTTTCAACAAACTTGATTAATTTTCAAATAAATAGTTTCTTTTTCAACAAAGAAGATACATTTTTAACCGAGAAAATTAATTTTCTATAAAAGACTAATTTTCAACAGAATACATACATTTTCAATCCAAATAGTTGAATTTTCGGCTAAAAAATATATATTTTCACACAAGAATGGAATAGTTAAATTTTCGGTTAAATAGACCAATTTTCAACAACAGAAAAAATTAATTTTTAACCAAAGATATGAATATTTTAACCAAGAAGGTACATTTTCAACAAACGAGTTAAATCCTCAACAAAAACACATTAATTTTCTATCAAACAGTTGAATTTTTAATAATAAAAAAAGAATAAATCTCTCCCGAAAAGGTGCATTTTCAACAAAACAGTTCAATTTAAAAAAAAAAGACTTCACGAAATAATAAAATGTTTAACCATAAAAAGAGGAAATTCCTACCAAAAGAGACGAATTTTTATCGAAAGAGTTGAATTTTTATCAAAAAAGTCGAATTTTCGAATAAAAAGGTTCTTAGTCAAGAAAAAATAATGGTTAATTTTCCTGCTAAAGTGTTAATTTTTTTACCCGAAAATATTAATTGTAAAGAAGAGAGTTAGTTTTTAACCTAATAGTTTAAATTTCTTCGCAAAAAGACGAATTTTCAAACAGACAAAAAAAGTTAAATGAAGTGGAACAAAGTAGATTTTGTGGTGAAAGAAAAATATGAAGTTGTTTATTTTAATTAAATTTTCACCCAAAAAAAATTAAGTTTCAAACAAAAAAAATTGCATTTTGAACACGTAAATATGATTTTTCAATAAAACAAAAAAATGTAAGTTTTCAACAAAATTTTCAACCAAAAATGGAATAATTAAATTTGCAATTAAAACATTTTATTTTTACCAGGAAAAGGAATTTTCAACTAAAATTATGAATCTTCAATAAAGAAAAGAATTGTTGACGTACAAGTTTAACTTTAAACCAAAAGATTGAATTTTCAAGCAAAAAAAAGCTAAGTTTTCAACAAAAAGTGGAATAGTTAAATTTTCAGTTAAAAAATTAATTTTCAACAAAACAGATAAATTTTTGACAAAATACATCAATTTTCAACCAAGTAGTTTAATTTTCAACTAAAAAAGATAAGTTTCTAACCAGAAATGAAATAATTAAAATTTTTTTTTGACAAATTAATCTTCAATACAAAAAAAAAAAGATTTTCCAACAAAATACTTAAATTTTGAACTAAAAAAGATGAATTCTCATCAAAAATATATAAAAAAGCTAGACTTTTTAACAAAATAATTGAATTGTCAACTAAAATGATGAATCTTCAAGTATAAAAAAATTAGTTTTCTACTAGAAATAGAATAGTTAAATTTTCAGTTAAAAACAAATTAATTTTCAACCAAAGGAATGAGTTTTCAAAAAAATACATACATTTTTTACTAAAAAGCTTAGTTTCCAAAAAAAAGAGGCAAATTTTCAACAAAAATGAAATTGTTAAGTTTCCAGTTAAAAAAATTAATTTTTATTAACAAAAAAAAACAATTTTCTAACAAATCATTTAAATTTTCTACCAGAGATGAGTTTTCCACTAAAATGATGAATCTTGAAGCAAAAAAAGTGAATTTTCAACAAAATAGTTGAATTCTCAACCAAAATAGATTCATTTTTAACTTCTAAGTTGCATTTTTAACCAAAAATTATTAAGTTTTAATAGAAAGAGATTAATTTTTAACCAGGGACGGTTTTTCAGTCAAAAAGAAAACAAATTGTTGAATTTTCTACAAAACAGTTGAATTTTTAACCCGAAATTATGAATGTAACTAAAAATATATAAATCTTTAACCAAAAATGAAATACTCAAATCTTCTGGGGAAACTAATAATTTCCATCTAAAAAGAAACGAATCTTGAACAAAAATTTTTAAGCAAAAATAAAATATTCAAATTTTCAGGGATAAAAATTAATTTTCAACTAAAAAATAAACGAATTTTCAACTAAAGAGAATAATTGTTAATGAAAATGATGATTCTTCAAACAATAAATTAATTTTTAACAAAAAAGTTAATTTTAAACCAACTAATTGAATTTTCTGCCATAATAGTTGAGAATTCAAGTCGTAAATATGAATTCTTAAATACAAAAGATGAATTTTTAACCAAAGTGGAACATTAAAATATTTAGGAGAAAATATTAATGTTTAACCAAAAAAGAAACGAATTTTCAACTATACAGCTATTTTCTAAATAAAATTATGATTGTCAAACCAAAAAATTAATGTTTAACAAAAAAGTTAATTTCCAAACAATTATTTGAATTATATATCAAAATAGTTGAGATTTGAAGCAAAAAATAGGAATTCTCACTTAAAAAAGATACATTTTTAAGAAAAAATAAAATATTTAAATCTTTAGGGGAAAAAATTAATTTTAAACCAAAAAAAGAAACGAATATTAAACGAAAAACTTCAATTTTCTACTAAAGAGAAGAATTTTCAATAAAAATGATGAATCTTGAAACAAAAAATTAATTTTGAACTAAATAGTTGCAATTTTTACCGAAAATAATTGAGATTTCATGACATAAATATGACTTCTCAACTAAAAAAGATACATTTTCAACCAAACATGAAATATTTAAATCTTCAGGGGAAGAAAATTTATTTTCAACTAAAATGATGACTCTTCAACCAATAAATTAATTTTTAACAACAAAGTTAATTCTAAAACAAGTATTTGAACTTCATACCAAAATAGTTGAGATTTAAAGCCAAAAATAGGAATTCACAACTTAAAAATATACATTTTCAAGCAAAAATAAAATATTTAAATCTTTAGGGGAAAAATTGTATTTCTAACAAAAAAGAAGAAACGAATTTTAAACGAAAAAGTTCAATTTTCAACTAAAGAGAAGAATTTTCAATTACAATGAAACAAGTATTTGAATTTTATACCAAAATAGTTGAGATTTGAAGCAAAAAATAGGAATTCTCGACTAAAAAAGATACATTTTTAAGCAAAAATAAAATATTTAAATCTTTAGGGGAAAAAATTAATTTTCAACCAAAAAAAGAAATGAATTTTAAACGAAAAAGTTCAATTTTCAACTAAAGAGAAGAATTTTCAATTACAATGATGATTGCAAAAGATAAATTTTTAACAAAAAGTGAAATATTTAAATATTCCGGGGGAAAAATTAATTTTCAACCAAAAAAAGAAACGAATTTTCGACCATACCGTTAAACATTCAACCAAAAACGGCTATTTTTCAACGAAATTGATGATCCATCAACCAAAAAATGAATGTTTAACAAAAGGTTAATTTGAAAACAAGTATTTGAATTTTCTACCAAAATAGTTGAGATTTGAAGCAAAAAAGAGGAATTCTCAACAAAAAAAGAGACATTTTTAAAGAAAAATAAAAAATATTTAAATCTTTAGGGGAAAAATGTAATTTGAAGCAAAAAAGCAAAGATTTTCAACTAAATAGTTCAATTTTCAACTAAAGAGAAGAATTTTCAATTAAAATGATGACTGCAAAAGACAAATTTTTAACCAAAAGTGAAATATTAAAATATGCAGGGGAAAATATTAATTTTTAACCAAAAAAGAAACGAATTTTCAACCATACACATTTAACGAAAAACGGCTGTTCTTCAACTAAATTGATGATTATCCAACCAAAAAATTAATTTTTAACAAAAAAGTTAATTTGTAAACAAGTATTTGAATTTTCTACCAAAATAGTTGAGATTTGAAGCCGAAAATATGAATTCTCAACTAAAAAAGATAAAATTTCTAGACAAAAAAAGGGATAGTTCAATTTTAAATGAAAAAAATAATTTTCCAGTTTAAAAGACAAATTTTCTACAAAATAGTTGATTTTGTAAGGAAAAAGGATAACTGTTTTAAAAAATAGTTGAATTAAACGAAAAAGATTAATTTTTCTACCTGAATAGTACTAGATTTTTTAACCAAAAAGAATTAAAATATTAACTCTTAACTAAACTTATGTTGGTTTTTTTTTTATAAGGTAAAGACATAAATAAATGTATAATATATAATAAAGATGAATTTAAAAAAAAAAGTATTTAGGCTAAAGGATAATAGTTTCAAGGAGTAGTTTAAAATAACAGTTTTCTTAGAAAATAAAGAAACTTTTAAATAACAACTACACAAATTATTTTATATTACTGAACATTTTAGGCCCTGGATTTTTCAGTTTAGAGTAAATATTCTCAATTTATTATTACAAATTTAACAACATTATTTCAGGTACAATCACTTTGTGCCCAGCTCAAGCCTAATAACCGGTACAAACGTTTGTCGTCCAATGGATATTTTTCCTCTGGATGTACCAACAATGTCACCGACAAGTGGACACTTGTCGGTCATTTTAAATTTACTCGCTCGCACTTTTCAACAACAAACCTGCAACGCAACAATTTTGCTGTTGACCGAATGGATGCAGGAAATTTGCAACCAGGCAGAAAATTATCTCGCAATGTTGTACAAAACCGAGGAGTATCAAAATATTATCGCGAGTTTACTCAAATGTGCAGCAACAACTAATCATGACATTTCGGCTGCAATTTGCACCATTTTTGAGTCGATATTCAGCACAAAAGGTGTGATTTGGCCAGAAAAAACGTATATGGAGATTGTCGATTTGGTGATAATTCACTCGACTTCGTCAGACAAAATTGTCAGGGAAAAGTACGGACGTTTGCTGATGAATGTGCCACTTGATATTGTCATTCCAAAATTAAACAAGGAGTCACTTTTATCGGAAACAAAGGTCTTTTTTTGTTGTCTAATTACTCTGTTTTCTGGTCTTTTTTTTTTTTTTTTTTTTTTATAACTATTTTGTTGATTTTTTCTTTGCAGAGGTCCCGACAAATTCGAAATTACTCGGCTGAATCGATGACTCTGGCACAGAGATTGCATATGAGAGGCAACAGTGGTGAAATGCAGGCACAACATTTCAAGACCTATATGGCCTTTTTATTGCAAGAGTACCATTTCGAAGCTTCTGGTCTGGCCGAAGTTTTTACGCTCTGCTGGCCGACAATGTAAGTATCGTAAAAGATTTTTTAAACTTTTTCATTTTCAACAATCAAAATTCTCGATTTTTCGCTCAAATGCACACTGAATTAATTAGGGCTTTGTAGCATTTTGGAAATCCTTGAAAAATCTAGAAAAGTCCTTGAATTTTGCTCATGCTCCTGGAATTTATATTCTCTTGAAGAAAAAATAGGTTTTCTAACTTTTCTTTACTCTGCTGTACGAAAATAGTGGCTGAACCGTTTTTTGGTTGTTTTCATTTGATTTTTAATTTTTTTTAAAATTCTATTTGAAAGTAGAAAAACACTGCTTTTTAACAATAGGTTGTTGATCTTATCACGGTAAAAATTTCATTTGAATTTCTGAAATCTAATAATTTTTTGCTGTCAATCTTTTGGTTGGAAACTAATTTTTAAACTTATAGTTCAACTTTTCCATTATTGGTTGAGAATTGATTGTTTTTTTCATGGTGGTCGCTGGACCGGAAAACCGGGAAATGATAGTGAATTTATTTTTTGATCCGAAATTTTGTCCGACTTTGCTTTCAACCGATTTTTAAATAATTTGTTAAATTGAGATTTTTATAAATTCTTATATCATTCAGTTTAGAATGCTTAATTTAAAAAATCTTTCACTTAAAAGATTTTCTATTTTAATTTTTAAGCATATATTTTAATTTAACGAATTTTAAAATGCAGTTTAAAGGCTTAAAAAATAAAAAATTAGAAGCTTTTAAAATCGAAGAAATTTCTATAAAAACCAAGGTGGCCGTCGGACCGGGAAACCGGGAATTTTACAAATTTTCAGAAGAAAAATCTGCCCAAGTTCGATTTGAACAGTTTTTTAAACAATTAAAGTGCAGTAAATATAAATAAAGAAATTATTTTTAAACTGGATCTGTAAGTGTTTCAATCCGAAAGTCTTGATAAGGATTGACATTAATATTTTATTTATTCCGATAGTTTTAATTTAAAAAAAATTTTTCATGGTCTATTAATAAAATATTTTTAATTCAGAGTTTCAGGTCTTTCTTTATATTATTTTTTATATTAAATTTAATATATAAATTTTGCTAATATATTATTTCTATTAATTTTTTTAGCCATTAAAAAATGTAAACGTTTGTTTTACTTTTTTCAACTTAAAAATAACTCAATTAAAAGTTTTTATTAAATTTAAAATGTTGTGAGTCTAAATTATTTAATATTTATCCCATTTAATTTGAAATTCCTAATGTAGAAAAAGCATAAGTATTTAATATTGAACAGTATTTCACTGTTCATTCAAGACGAGTAAATTAAAACCAAATATTTAAAAGAAAACTATTTGAAACTGAATTGTTTTACATAGAAAGCTTTGAATTTTTAGAATTTCGAAGATCTTTTTTTAAACTTTTAACGTTACAATTTTAATTGTTCTATTTAAAAAGTGTTTAATTTGTAAGTGAAATTGTTCAATTTTGACCCATACATAACAATTGAACATTATTTGTAGAAATTTTTTTTTTAAATTTCAAAGAGATATTTAGAAGTTTTGAAAAGATTCAAAATTAATTAAAAAATGAAAATGATTTCAAGTCATTTAAATGAAGTATTTTAACATTTTTTTCCAGAAAATTAATCGAATTTTTCCTACAATTCTTGGAAAATCCTGCAAATTAATGAAAAATCCTTAATCTTCTAGGTTCTTCTTTGATAATTTTTTAAATATCTTAAAATCTTCTTAAACTTTCTGTTTGAAATAATTTTTCAAATTGAAAAATCATGATTGAAAATGCAATAATTTGGTTCAAACTTTTTTTCACTTAAAAATTTGTTTAGTTTAAAAATCAACTATTTTTTGAAAAATTCGTTTTGTAGATGAATTCAACTGTTTTTTACATACAATTAAAATTGGTTTTAGTTGAAAATTCAACTACTTGGTTGAAACGTTGATTGAAAATTGAGTTATTTTGTTAAAAATTCGTCATTTTAGTTGAAAATTCAAGTATTTGTTTGAAAATGAATTTTTTTAAATACAAATTCAACTATTTTTTGAACATTCGGTTCTTTCTTTGTAAGAAATTACTTTTTTTTAAACTGAAAATTTTATTATTAAATCTGGTGCAAAATTGATCTTATTGAAATCAAAATTCATTTATTTTGTTAAAGTTCAACTTTTTTTTTAAGAATGATTGTGTTTTTCGTTAAAAATGGATCTTTTTCAGTTCAAAATTTATATTTTTTATGTACACTTCAACTATTTCCGTTGAAAGTTGATCATTTTAGTGGAACATTTATCTCTGGTTGAAAATGTAACGGTTTTGTTAACAATTTCTCTTTTTAGGGTGAAAATTTTACTATTTTAGTAGAAAATTCATACTTTTTGGTTGAAAATTTAAGTTTTTTTGTACACAATTTACCTTTTTGACTCTGAAAATAATTGCAGTAATTAAATCATTAATTAATAATTAATTTGCAATAATTAGGTTCAAATTCGTATTTTTTAGTTGAAAATATATATTTGTTGTTAAAGTTCGCCTATTTTGTCCCAAATTCAATACTTCTACTTGAAGTTTAAGAAATTTAAAGCGTTTCTAGGAAATAAACTGTTTAGGAAATATTTTAAATTGGAATCGTCAAATAGAATCTCTTTCAAAGTATCTTGGTTTTTAATTTTTCGAATTTATATTTATGATTTTGAAAAAATGAATCAAAACTCAATTTTGTATTTTTCTTTTCAAATCAATAAAAGTAGTCCGGCTATTGGGTCGATCAGATGAAAAATCATTAAAATTAGTTTTTTTTTGCTTTTTTTGCGGAGAAATATGTCCTCTTTCACGTAATGCCTTTTTTAGGGGCCCTTTCCAGGTTAAAATTTGAATTATCACTGTTTAAAGTCGTGTCAAAAAACATGGGATCTTATGGAGAGGCCTTTCGCGGGCTCCAAACATGGTTAATTTTGGCTTTAAAACATGTTGAATATTGTTAAGAAAACTTTTTTTCAGACAGAAAATATAATGCAAAATTTGAATTACTGCTCAATTATACTTGCTTCCAGGGTATTTCAGTTTAATTTTAGCAAAATGTAGCCTAGAATCAAAAATGTAGCTAGAATCGAGTCAAATCTACATTTAATTTAAATTTTATTATTATTTAATAAACATTTTATTTATATTGACCAGCATAAAGATTTGCTACCTAATTTAGTAATTGATGTCCTGGCCCAAATTTGGTATTTAATTTCAAATTTCAGAAAAAAATAATGGACATAGCTTTGACTAGCTTTCCCAGTAGCCGGACTACTTTAATTGTACATCAATTTTGTTTTCTCTGTTCAGATCGGACAACGAGACTGTCGCCAAAATGTATGAAATGGCCCTCGCGAATCGTTCGTTCCTATTTTTCTGGGGCGGTTTCGAAGCAGCCCAGCACTGCATCACCAACAAACTTCGCACGCCTCTCGGCAAGCCTCAGGAGACTTTCACCACAATTGAGTGTGCCCTGAAAACCCTGGCGCGCGAAATCTCGTACAACGCGGAAGTGCCGAAAAAGGACAGACGTGGACTGAGTTACATTCTGCATGAGCACACGCGTGTGAGATTGCTCGTCGAATTTTTGGAACATCTGGAGCGCGCGATTCACAATGCGGCCGACGGTTGCGCAATGGCCCTGGCACCTCTCGCGAAACCCGTCCGCACCTTTTTCCACACCAACCGATCCACCTGCAGAGAGTGGCTGAACCGCATCAGACTGGCTCTCTGTGTGGTCTCGCTGCACGCGGGTTTGGCGAGCAACGCTCTGCGAAACGGACAGCGACTCTTGGACGATCTGAGCAGTGCTGATAATACCCAGGGCGCGGAATTTGAGAGAGCAGCTCTCTGCACAGCCCAGGCGATGGTGATGCTTGGCGAGGCCGAGGCTCTTCAGGGATTGTACGTCTACACGAAGGAGAAGGAGAGGAAGTTTGTCTGGCTGAAGGCGGCAATGGAGGAGGCTGCAGGACGTCACGAGTCGGCTGCCGAGAGCTATAGAATTCTCCTCGAGGAGCAGATGACGAGGCAGGAGGACGAGACGACGGGAGCGAGCAAAACTGAGGGAGAGAGTCAGGTTGCGGCATTTTGTATGCAGCACTTGGCTAAATGCTACCGATCCATCAGCGACTGGAGACAATTGGAAAATTGGAAACTCCAGGAAGTGGAGTTGCTGAAGGAGGAGAAGAACTCGGTTTTGAGGAAACAGCTGATGGAGAATATTTGCCACCAGCAGGCCAAGTGTCTGAACAAGTTTGAGGAGGGTGAAGTGATCGCGGTGGAGGAACTTGCGAATTGGGCGCTTCTGGATGAGGAGGCAAAGACGAATTGGAGTTGCGCGAAAACGATGATTGAGTGTTCCAATACGCTGACGAATATCGCTCTTTGCATAGATGTGGAGAATGTGCGCGAGACGTGCTTTCAGGAGATTGAAAACTGCAAAAATTTTGCGGCCAAAACGATGGAGGAGGGACTGCGAAATGTCCCCTCGGAATATTTGAGTGATGCGATTTTGGTGCAGTATTCGGCAACGGGATTACTAAATCATCTGGCTGGAAAGGAAAATAATGTGTTTGAACTCTCGCAGGCGGACAAGCTGAATCATCTCAACACGAGTACATTGACCCAAGTTCTTTGGTGGTCAAACTACTTTGCCAAGATGAGCAATTCCTGCTCGAGCGGAGAAGTGGCGAGTCTGCGTCTGCATGTGGCTAGAAGTGCGCGGAAGGAGGGAAATTATAATCTCGCCAAAAGAGAGATCACCAAGTACCTGAAAGCGGAAGAGAATCTCTTTCCGAATTGTAAAAATTACGTGTTTTCCGATATGGTGGAGGGTGTTTTGTCGAGTCCAATTGTTGTCAAGTGGTCCAAGAACAATATGCGCGCCTTTCGCGAAATGTCGAAGGTACTTTACAGCATGGAGAAGACGGAAGATGCGCTGAAAGTGTGCAGTGTGACGGCCCTCGGAATATCGCGGGCGATTGTCGCTGGTGAAACATCGGCTGAATTGCGTGAAACTGGGACGAAAATTTTGCTCACTCTTGGAAAATGGATTCAGCAGGACTCGAAGGGGGTGAATGAGAATGTGCAGCTTGAGGAACTTTTGCGATTTGAGTCGCTGCACAATGATGGACTGATGGACAAGTTATTTGGCAAGACGACAGATTTGATACCCACCTCGGACATGATAATCGGAAAATTGATGCAGCTGGGTGTGAATCAGTGTCCGGATTTGCCGCTTGCCTGGTGTAATTTTGCCGCTTGGTGCTACAAGTGGGGCAAGAAAATTGTGGACAATTCGAATTCTGGCCAGTTGACGGACGCTGACAGATTGAGCATTCGGGCCTTGCTTCCGGTCGATATTTCCGAGGGTGATTTGACCGCTGTTTTCTCGATTCTGAGTCAAAACAAAACGATACCGGAAGACGAGGGCGATATTGACACCAGTGACATCAATACCTCGGAGATGATTGAAAATCAATTGCGAAATGTTCCCGTGCTGAGTCGCGCGGCCAACGAGCATTTGTCGATGCTGGTCGAAATTTGGAGACGTGCACAGAAAAGGATTTACTCGTATTACGAGCTTTCGGCAAATGCCTACTTCAAGTTTCTTCAGCTCGCGAGGAAAGACACTAATGACTGTGCCACCATCACCGCGACTTTGCGACTTTTGCGACTTGTCGTGAAACATGCACTTGAGCTGCAGAATGTCCTCGAATCCGGATTATCGACAACCCCAACCGGACCCTGGAAGGAAATAATACCTCAGCTGTTTTCCCGGCTCAGCCATCCCGAGGCTTATGTGCGCACTCGAGTTTCCGAGCTTCTCTGTCGTGTGGCCGAGAATTCGCCGCATCTGATCACTTTTCCAGCTGTGGTTGGCGCCGTTTCCAGTCGGCGAATCAGCGAGGATGAGGATGAGGAGAGCGAGAGCAAAGTGAAGCACTGCATGGACAGTTGTTTTTTGCAGCTTGCCGAATCCATTTCCAATAGTGATAGCGTTGTCCAGGTGAAAATACTCGTGAAGGAATTGCAGAGAATCACCCTCTTGTGGGACGAGCTCTGGCTCGCCACCCTGTGTCAGCATCATTCCGAAATAACCAAAAGATTTGAGCAATTGGAGCTCGAGGTGCAGAGAGTGCAAGACAATATTTGGCTCGTGCCGGAGGAGAAGGAGAAATTGATTGCCGAGAAGCACCGAATTATTCTGCGACCGATCATCTTTATTTTGGAGAATCTCTTGTCGATGACATCGGTGCCGGCCGAGACTCCGCATGAGAAATTATTCCAGGAGAAGTTTGGACCCGGCATTGAGGAAGTGATTGAGAAAATGAAGAATCCGAAGAATCCGGCAAAGCCGCAGATGGCTGCACTGCCCCTGAAACAACTCGAGGCAAAATTGGCCCAGAGGGTCAATAAACGAGGAGCTTACTCGCTTCTGATGACCGATGTCAGTCCCGTTCTCGCGAATCTCCGAGGTACCTGCATAGCGATGCCGGGTGTGAATATGTCGAATGTCGTGACGATTCAGTCGGTGGATAATAATGTGCAGATTTTGCCAACAAAGACGAAACCGAAGAAGCTGGTTTTCCACGGATCAGACGGACATGTCTATACGTATCTGTTCAAGGGACTGGAGGATCTGCATCTGGATGAGAGGATTATGCAGTTTTTGAGCATTTGCAATACAATGATGTCAAAGAATAGTGACACGAAGAAAGTTTATCGGGCCCGGCATTATTCTGTCATTCCTCTTGGTCCACGATCGGGATTGATTCAGTGGGTTGATGGTGTGACGCCTCTTTTTGCGCTGTACAAACGATGGCAGCAGAGATCGAGTTCAATGACGAGCAAGAGCAGTAATTCGACTCTTATGAGGCCCTCGGAATTGTTCTATAATAAGCTGAGTCCATTGCTGAAGGAGAGGGGTATTGCGCTGGAGAATAGGAAGGAGTGGCCTCTTCAAGTTTTGAAACAAGTTTTGTCGGAACTGATGGCGGAGACACCGAAAGACTTGTTGGCCAAGTAAGTGGTTTTTTTTTAAATATATTTTTTATTGAGTGAGCGATTTCAACCGTTTTTTAAATCATTTGTTAAATTGTGATTTTTATCAATTGTTATATCATGTAGTTTAAAATGCTTAATTTGAAAATCTTTCACTTTACAAATTTTATATTTTTAATTTTTAAAGGCTTATATTTTAATTTAAAGAATTTTAAAATGCAGTTTTAAGGGTAAAAAAAATAAAAGTTAGAAGTTTTTAAAATCGAAGATTCTTTTATAAAAAACAGGATGGCCACCGGACCGGAAATTTGACGAATTTTCAGAAGAAAAATCTGCCCAAATTCGATTGTAACAGTTTTTTAAAAATAATTAAAGTGCAGTTTTGAAGATTTAAACAATTAAAAATTAAAAGTATTTGAAGTTGGAAATTTTTGATAAAAAAGTTTTATTTTGTCAACTGTAAATATAAATAAATAAATTATTTTAAAAATTTTAAAGCATTTCAGGTATTAAAAAATGTAAACGTGCGTTTTACTATTTGCAACTTGAAAAATAAATCCATAATAATGTAATCATAATTAAAGGTTTTTATTAAATTTAAAATATTGTGAGTCTAAAGATTCAAAATTAATTAAAAACTTAAAATTATTCCAACTAATTTAAACGAAATATGTTAGCATTTTTTCAGAACTTCTAAATATATTTTTAAATTAATCGAAATTTTCCTACAATTTTTGAAAATCCGACAAATTAAATCAAATCCTTAAAATCTTCCATGTTCTTCTTTGATCATTTTTTAAATCTCTTAAAATCTTCTTAAACTTTCTGTTACTATAATTTTTTAAAGTGAAAAATCATTTTCAATTTTCCTAAGAATCTTAAGATAAATTTTATTCTTTTGTGGTCTTTCACAATTCTTAAAAAAATTCTAAATTTTTTCTTTGAAGTCTGCAAAAATATAGATTTTATTTTGAATTCGGCTGTAAGTATTTAAAATTATATAAAGTCCTAAATTTAATTCGAATCTTTTTTAAACCTCTAAATATCTCTTAAAATTACTCTAATATTCTTACAAATAACTATTGTTATTTATAAATTCAAATTTATTTATTTATTTTTAATTCGCAGGATTTTCTAAAAGTTATAGAAAAATTCAATTCATTTTTAAATATATGTAAAAGACCCGAAAAATTCAAAAATTATTTTGAATTTGGAAAAATTTAGAACCACTTCTAGATTTCTAAAGATTTTGAAATAAAATCTTAAAGCTTTTGAAGGATACATAAATTATTTAAAATTAAAATAATTTAACTTCTAATTTAAGAAATTTTAAGTTGAAAATATTATTTTTTAATTTTTAATGTGTCTAGCTTAAAATTACTCAAAATATTATAATTTTTTAAATTTTTTAAATTTATTGCTTGATTCTTTAATTTAGACTATTGAAAATGTTAACGTGGATTTATATTTTTGGAACTTGATCTGAATTTTTGAACTCTATAATTGATAAAAGTTTTAAATTTTGCAATTTGGAATTCAAGGGTTCCACTTTGAATGCTTTAATTGGCTGTTTATTACTTTATATGGAAAAATGTTTAGAATATAGTTTGATTTTTTAAATTTAATTGGTCGTGAAAAAATTTTGCGAACCGGAAAATGACCGGGTATATTTTTTTTCAATTACATGTTTCATTAAATGAATTTTAAAATTCAGTTTTAAAGACTTGAAAAATTAAAAATTATTAAATTTTGACATCGACAACTTTTGATAAAATCCTTTTTTAGTTTATCAAAAAAATACATAGAAGATTAACAAGTGAATAATCATTGATTTTACAAGACGATTCGAAATCAATTCAAAATTGAAGGATTTCCATGTTTTAACGTTAAAAATGAAACTGTTTCAATTGGAAAGTCTTATTAGTTTAAAAAATGTGAACGCTGGATTGAAAACTTCATAAAATATTTTCAATTTTTAAATATTTCCAAAGCATATACGCATAATGCAAGGCTTTTATTAAATTTAAAATATTGTTTTAGTCTAAAATGTGAACATTTTAAATTTGAAAGTTTTTTATTAAGAAACATAAAAATTGCCTGATATTTAGAAATATTTTATTGTCTATTTTAAATCAGTAATTGTAAATCAAATATTTAGAAGTTTTCAAAAAATTAATTTAAAATTTGGAATACTGATAAAATTTGACTATTCATACCTAAATTTTGGTGCGAATAGTCCACGGCCTAATTTAAAACAAAATATCGATTTTTGCAGATTTCATACAAGAAATTTAGAAGCTTTTTAAGAATTATGAAAGGCATTAAAACAATTTAAAAAACATTTTCTTATTATTCCTAGCAAAATTACAAATAATTTTTTTTATTTTGAAAAATTAAATTTAAGACAATATTTCCAGAAATTTAAAAAGTTTTCCAAGATTTTCAAAAATGAATCTGGAAGATTTTAAGGAAATATTTTTTATTTTGCAGGATTAAAAATTTTTTTAGAAAAGATTCAAATGATTTAAAAAGTTGTTTACAAGCAATGAAAAAATTGTAGTGAAATAATTTAGCTTTTAATTTAAGAAGTGTTCTGTTTATTACGAAAATGTAATCGCCTTATTTTTTATATTTCTAGCTTACGATTGCTTAAAATGATTTCCAGCGGCTTTTAAACTTTAATCGTTGAAAGTTTGATTGTTCTTTTTAAAAAATATTTAATTTGTAAGTGAAATTGTTGAATTTTGGCGTTTAAATAGCAATTGTACACTTATTATTTTTAGAAAAACTTTGAGTAATTTCAAGAGGTATTTAGAAGTTTCGCAAAAATTCGAAATTAATTAAACATTTGAAATGATTTTAAATCATTTAAATGAAGTGTATACTGACAAAATTCGGCTATTCGTACCGAAATTACGGTTCAAATAGCCACAGCCTAATTTAACAAAAACTTTAGATTTCTGCTGATTGAAAAAAAAAAGAATTTAGAAACTTTTTAAGAATTGTGAAAGGTTTTAAAAGAATAAAAACATTTTCGTAAGATTCCTAGGAAAATTGAAAATAATTTATCGTTTTGAAATATTATTTGGATGATTTTCTAAAAATTTCAGGGAAAATTCTATTAATTTCAAAAGATATTTAGAGGTTCTAAAAAAAATTTTAAAGTTGAATAAATTGAAAACAACTTCTAAATTTTACAAGATTTTTTCAACAACAAGAAGTGTGTTTTTCTTGTAAATAATTAGGAATTTCTCATTTTTTTAAAAGGGAAATTTGGTGCAACAGCATAAATGCAGGAAGCTGGTGGCAAGCTACAAAAAATTACTCTTACTCTGTAGCTGTGATGTCGATTATCGGTTACATCATTGGATTAGGTGACAGACATTTGGACAATGTTCTTGTGGATCTAAACACCGGCGAAGTTGTACATATCGATTACAACGTTTGCTTTGAGAAAGGAAAAACTCTGAGGGTTCCCGAAAAAGTTCCTTTCAGGATGACTCCCAATATCAAAACTGCTCTTGGGGTCACAGGAGTTGAGGTAAGTTTTTTATTTTTTTATTCAGGGTTGCTTAGGCAGGGTGTCTACTTATCTGGAAAATCGAGAAAAACCAGGAAATTACAGTAAATTTATTTTTTGACCGGGAATTTTACAAATTTTTAAAAATTTGTTCAAGTTTGATTTTAACAGTTTTTTTTTTAAATAATTAGTTGTAATGTTATGTGTTTCAATTCTTGTGTCATTCAATTTATTATGCGTGATTCGGAAAAGTTTCATTAAAAAAATGCCGATTTAAAGGCTTATCAAATAAAAAATTATAGGCGTTTGTAATCTACAATTTTGCATAAATTTTTTTTTTTTTTTTTGATGATCAACCGTTAATATAAATTATAATAATTTTTAAAACTGAATTGCACATTAAGAATTAAAAGAGTAAATAATAATTAAGATGATTTTGGAAGACGATTCGGAATAAAAAAAATGTATTTGTTTATTTGTTAATTAATTATTATATTCAAATTTATTAAATTTCAGATATTGTTTCAAACTAAAATTTGAGAATTTGAAATTTTTTTATTAAGAACAATTTGCAAGTAAAATCATTGAATTTGGTTGTACAAATAAATATTGAACACCGATTATTCAAAGTTCTGGAAAAAAATGTAGAAGCTTTGTAAGAATTCTGAAAAGCTTCAAAAGAATAAAAAAACATTTTCTTAAGATTCCTAGGGAAATTTAAAATGATTTTTTTATTTTGAAAAATTAATTTTAAGATAATATTTAAAAAGGTTTCCAAAATTGTAAAAAGTAAACCCAGAATATTTTCAGAAAATATTTTTTATTTTGTAGGTTTAAAAAAAATGTAAAAAATTTATAAAAAATTAAAATAATTTTTTAAAAAATGCTTAGAAGTTCTGAAAAGTTTCAAAAATAATTTAAAATTTTTAAAAATCTAAAACTACAATTTGGAAGTGTTTTTTAAAGGATTCTTAAACTATTTTAAATAAAAATAATTTAACGTTTAATTTAAAAAGCGATCAGTTTGCAAAAAATTAAACTTTAAATGGAAAAATTTTTAGGTCGACAATTAAACTTTTTTTGTGAAGAATTCGTATTTTTGATACTAATATTGAATAATTTGCTAGGAAATTGAACTATTTTATTGATATGTTTCCTCTTTCCTGTCTGACAAAATTATTCTTAGTAGAAAATCAATCTCTTTTTGATGAAAATTCGTCTTTGATTTGGAAATTTATATTTTTTTTGGTGAAATTTCATCTTTTTTGGTGAAAAATGTAACTGTTAGGTTGAAAATATTTTTTGTTGAGGATTTAACTATTTTTTTGAAAACTCTTTTTCTGATTAAATTAATCTGTTTTTGAATTAAAATTAAATTGTGTGTTATTTGAAATAAAAATTATCGCATTTTTCGTTAAAAATGTCTTTTCTTGTTGTTAAAAATTATTTTTATAATTGATATTATAACCATGAAAATTTATCTGTTCCATTTTTGGTTTAAAAATAATCTTTTTGCTGTTGAAAAATCATGTATTTTGTTCAAAATTTAACTATTTCTGATGTGTAATAATTTTAGTTGAAAATTCATCACACTGTTCGAAAATTTAATTCTTTTTTTTATAGTTTTTTTTAGAGAATTATTATTTTTGAAGTAAAAATGTTGAAGGCTTATCGTTTTTAGTGCAAAATTAATGTATTTTGTTGAAAAGTCGTCTTTTTTGACAAAAATCATATTTTGATTTTAAATGTATTTAATGTATTTTGTTGAAAATTCATCTTTTTGGTCAAATAGTCTGGTTGACATTGTCGAAATGGTTCAATTCAAATTTTTTTTTTAGTTGACATTTCATATATTTTGTTGAAAATTCGTCATTTTTTATAGAAATTAATCTTCTTCGTTCAAAATTAATCTTTTTGGTTGAAAATCCAACTATTCCAGTTAATATTCATCGTTTTAGTTAACAGTTCATCAGTTTGGTTGAAAATCAATTTTTTAACTGAAAATTTATCTTCAGTTAGAAGTTTTTTTTTCTAGTTGAAAATTCTTCATTTTTTTTTGTAAAAATTAATCTTCTTCGTTCAAATTTAATCTTTTTGATTAAAAATCCAACTATTGCATTTAATATTCATCATTTCTGTTAAAAATTCATCAGTTTGGTTGAAAAATTCTTTTTTCATGGAAAATTAATTTTTTTAGCTGAAAATTTATTTTGAGTTAAATTTTTTTTTAGTTGAAAAGTCATATATTTTGTTGAAAATTCGTCATTTTTTTTTATAGAAATTAATCTTCTTCGTTCAAAATTAATCTTTTTGAATTTCTTAACAGAAAATTTAACTATTCCATTTTTGCTTAAAAATTGATCTATTTTATTTGAAAAATTAACTATTTGGTTAAAAATTCATCTGTCTTGTTAATATGCAATATTTTCATTTGAAAGGTAAGGAAATGGAAGCGATTAAAATTTAATTTGTTACCCATATTAATTTTTTCCTATAAGAATGCACTGAATTACCAGATTATGTTAATATATTTAAAAATATCTTGTCATATAATTGATCAAACCTTTCTAAATGAAATATATTGATTGAATCCCTTAAACGTAAAAAAAAATTTATAATAAATTTGCGAAACTCTATGTGTATGAGTCGATTTTTTTTAAATTGATTTCAAATCGTAGATTTCAAATTCTTTATGTTTTACGGTCCAATCGTAAATCGAAAAAATAAATATGAGTCAAAAAAACATGTTCTTCGAAACTCAGATATTTATTTAATAGAAAAAACT